>NC_137065.1:7880977-8413477 GCF_032717465.1 Coenobita brevimanus
AACAATTTCTTACTTTCTCTCTATTTTACACTCAGATTTCTCCCAAACTCTTCATCCACTCTCTTACTCTCCTTCACCAATTTCTTTACCTCCCTTCTCCTTCTCTCATATACTTCTCTCTTCGCTCTCTCTCATTTTTTTTCCCCTACCTATACTCGCTAGCCATTCCCTATATGCCTTCTTCTTTTGTTCCACAGCTCGTTTCACCTCATCATTCCACCATGCTGTCCCTTGCACACCCCTGCATCTCCTCCTAACTCCACAAACCGCCTTGCATGCTGCACCTTACTCTTCAATGAATATCTTGCATACTTCTTCCACCCCTTCCGTCTGCTCTAACTCATACCTTCCCAATCTTTCTTCCACTGTGCTTTTATATTCTGCCATTTTTTTCACTCTCTTGCAACTTCTCCACTCTTTTTCGGGCCACGGCTAGCACTAAATATCGTGCCACCGCTAGCACCAAATTTATGAGTCAGTTTAGCTGCTAATTCCACCGGATCCACCAATTTAGTGTAGCCGTTATATGGAGTAGCAGTTGACTACATATTATGTGTTCTGCTGTTATAGTATAACTAGACCACCGTGTTGGAGATCGACGACACTGTCTGTAGTACACGTCAGCCACTCGTCGTCACTGCCCGACACTTCCCACCAAAGGTCCTCTGCCACTAGAAGGTGGAAGCTGGTCTGTTATATTAAGTGGTAGCGTAAGGTGACAGAAATGAGCAGATTAAATCTCTCTTTATTGGGCACAGAATAATATAACTGCGACCCGAGAGATATGTAAGAACGGTACCACCTCCCTTGATAACTATATGATGTCTTTCTGACGCTGTACGCTCACCGTGCCGACTAGGGCGCGGTGCTGAGGTCAGCTAAAAGTGAGGTGCCAAGCATTTGCATATACTCTGGGCTTATGCAAAAAGTAGAGATAAATGACAACTCTACTAGCACATTATACACCTCTATAGAATGGTATTAAGTACATTCACATATACCAACATAATAAATGGTTCCCCAGGACTTTACACTTACGCACTATTCAGATATCTTTTCACTTCTCCTAACCTTCATTTTATAATTGAAACAGGGTGGCACTTGTGGTCTGCCATCCACCTTCTTTCTATACCACAGCTAACAGCGAAATGATATTTGGTTGTTCATCATTCACACTTCATTACACACTGTTAATTATAACTAGACAGCTTTAAAAATTATTATATACAATGTGTGATACTACAACTTCTTATGGAAAAAGATGTTGACACCAGAACATGCAGCCTTACCTTGGCCATCACTAAATGATGGTCCAAGGTTCCATTCCCCCACCCACTCCACACTCTTGCATCCAACACTTATCTTCTCATTCGTTCATCCACACACACGTAATCTATCATTGCCTTTCGTTCAACAAGTTCACCGTCCATCCTCCTCATGACTCTCCATGTATACCTGTGGATCATCTTATGCTGCAAGAAGGTGTTGGCTATTGCCAACCCCTTACTAGCACAGATGTCCACCAAAGCACTACCACTCCCATCTACTTCAGCTGACACACCCCACTGACCAACCACTCCATCCACTCGTACTTTCCGAACTCTGCCATTCGTATCTCCAATAAAAACACTCTCGCTCTTCTCAAACTTATCCATACATGCTTCTACACTCTCCCAAAACTCATCTTTCACTGTTGCCACTCGGTCCTCTATCAGCGCATACGCATATACAATCGCTGAAGCCTGTATAGTTACTTTCATCCTAACCAGTACAGTCCTTGCACCCACTGTTCCATACTCTCATATATTCTCCTTCCACTTCTTGCCTATCATCAGACATACTCCCTCTCTTGCCCGCTGATTTTCATTAACCCCCGCACATATTCCTAAATCATACTCCCATTCTCTCACCCTTTCACCATCCATTTAGTATCAGTCAGTCTACATGCATCCATTATTGCATCCTCAAGCACCTGAACAGTCTCTTTCATTTTCACTTCATCATTCACTCCTCTCACATTCCACGTTCCCATCCTTAGAGTGTCCTTTGTCCGTTCCTTCGTCGTCAACGTATGGTCAGTAGTGGTCCGAGGCGCTTTGTTTGCTTGCTTAGTTCTTTTTACGGGGTGGGGCACTAACCCACCACCAACCCTTTTAGTCGCCTCATACGACAAGCAGGGATTCTGGGGGAGTATTCTTGAAACCCCCCTTCCCCCATGGGGTATTATAATAATAATAATAATAATAATAGTAGTAGTAGTAGTAGTAGTAGTAGTAGAAGAAGAAGAAGAAGTACTATAGTAGTAGTAGTACAAGTAGTAGTTTAGTAGTAGTAGTAATCATCCTCATCATCGTCATCATCATCCTCATCATTAATAATCATCTATGGTCACAAAGACATCATACGTCGTCGAAAGGTGATATATTAACAGCAGAAGAATGTGAGAAGCAGAAGTGAAATATTAAGCGAAGTGTTCTCTCCAACCGTATTGTCCAAAACTTTGTTGTGTCGTGACGTTCAACTTTTGTACCAGAGGAAAACATTGACGGATTATACAACTATAGACAAAAGTCGTGTCGCTGCTTTGTCCGAAATTAAGTGAAACGCATGAAACATTATGCAAGTTCATGCTCAATTACATATTCGTGGTTGGCTAGCCTGATTCGCTCAAGCTTCATATCTGCTGTTGATGGGATGACGGTATAGGCTAAATGAACCCACGAAATTCCGAAATCCAATGATTTGCGATAAATACTACATTCGAGGGATGAAATGTGAATCACATTCGGTCAGAGGATGACCGATTGACCGTTATATCTTTCATCTTACCACACAACATCAAGGAGACCTAGTATTTACCTTGATATGGAGGGCTAGCAACGTGCATCCAACTACAAGGGAGATTAGAGGTGGAATGACCTACTTTTTTTTTAGGGGGACAGAATCTCGAACCGATAATACAAACATTCAGTGTACGCAGAAGCGGAGAAAAGTAGTTACGCGATCTCGGAAGGAGAGCACAACGGAGAACGGTCATCGTTCAGGTCGCCCTCGTGTTACCACACAACTACTAGTCCTGCAAATAATCACAATCATGCAAGGTAGCACCTGCAAGCTGTGTTTACGATGTAAAAGACGAATTACACCTAGAATGAAGCACACGAAGACTTCAGTCTTCTGGGTTATGTGTTCGAACTCCTGATGGTGGGATTCATTTCGTCACACAAAACATTCAATTACCGTTATACAGTAGTCCTATCCTCATATGTAAAATAGTTTGGACGATTTCTAATAACACCGAAAGATAGTGACAATCACAGCTTCTAATTATCATCTTAAGCTAAGTAGAACGTAATGAATAAAGGAGAACTTTTTTCAGGACAGATCTTTAATTGAATTGCAGTGTCCTGACATGACTGTAAATAAGGAGAACACATGAGAAACCGTTCATATACATCGAGTATAAGTAGCAGTCGGAAAAAATATATATATGTTTCGCTTAGTGACAAAAAATATGTTCGTATACACAGCTTCTTCACCTGGAGCAAATGGCATCTTATGTCAGTGCTACCATCCGTCCGTATGGCACAAAACACAGCGCACCAAAACTTGTGCCCTTTATCAGATGTTTTCACCAAATTTCACGACACGATTGTTACCTACGATTGGACAATGGTAGTATACAACATTGAGAAAAATATTTTAGAAACTTTTATATATATATATATATACTGTATATATATATATATATATATATATATATATATATATATATATATATATATATATATATATATATATATATATATATATAAAAATCTTAAGTCAGTTGATGTATTGTACTGATTTTATTCTTGTTGTCTGCACCGTTTATTTTCAGCTTTGGGAGAATTTTCAACTCAGTAAGTTTCATACATCCTTCAGTAACAACTTCACAACTCAAAGTCCCTTGTTAACTTCAGTGAAACTGCCCGAGATAATTTCCATGTAATAAAACTATGTCCTCATATCGAAAACGGTAATATAGCCTACTATGTGTGGTCAAACGAATTCTGTTCTCATATTTGCATTATTGCCGACTGATCATTATATTCTTACCTGTTCATTATTGTTCCTCTTACTGTATGAAATACTGAGTGGCAATAATGGAGTCAGTATGGACATGCTGGCTTGGCCACCTCTACCACAGGGTGGTTCACTCTGGCTGAGTCCCATATGGCACTTCACCTTCAGTTCCTAAAGATATCCACACAGTAGGTGCTTCACTCACCAACCGCCTTATGGGACTTCCCTCGGTGATTTTCACACTCATTGTGGTTCATTAGCAAAGATCCTTATGGTCCGTTACTTTTTCTAAGGATTTTCACAGGCAGGATGGTTCACGAAGCCCCATATATTGCTTCACTGCAATGAAGCCCCATACGGTTCCGCATCTTCCTAGTACTTCTGTACTTGTTCATTTTATTCTTCCTACTGTCAGATGATTTTACTCACCTTAGGAGTTAGAATTGGAAAAGTCCGTTACAGCCTTCATGAACATCTTCACTACAAGATGTTTTCTCTTAAGGTGAATAAAATCATCTGGAGATTACAAGAATAAATAAAACCAGACGTGACCGTTCCGACTGAGTTAAACTACTGATTCGCGCTATAGTCACACTCATTACATGTTTTTCCACACTGTGTCATAGTCGTTAATTTTAGGCGTGGTAGGGTCGACCACCATTCTGGTCTGGTGATTTTGTTTCAGAGCTAAAATACGACTTTTGTCTGTTCTGTTTGCGGGCTCCTGCCTCTGGTTCCTTCTTCCTTGCATTAAAATAATTATGCAAAATTGTAAGTTTTCCATATTGAATCCAAAATTGCAACACGAGATCATTTACATAATATGGTTCTTGTCACGCAGTAGTTCGATGGAAAAGGTGAAAAGGTGTAGCGCCACGGTATTGTCTAACTATATATCAACACAGTCACTGCCACTTGATATACAAGTGGTTTAAGGGTTCGGTAATGAAGAATGTGTGGAGACTGTGAAGACATGACGAACTGCTGCACTGTCACTGCTCCAGATCCACTGTTTATAGCAATGTTTATATACATGATGATGGGAAAGCGACTGTCACAGTCAACAGCAAAATGGATGACGAAATTACGCCTTGGCACATTTGTGGCCGTCCCTCACGTCCTCTTATTTTGGTTACGCATAACCTTATTATTTACAGGTAACGAATATAATATATTATTGGGTAACACACACACACACACACACACACACACACACACACACACACACACACACACACACACACACACACACACACACACACACACCTAACTTAAAGCTGTCCTTCTGTCACAAAAGACGACTCCTAGTATGCCCAAGGGGATACAATGTTGCTCTTTGTCTTTGATGCCAAAGTGTGTGACTTTGCAGATAAATTCTGGTTCAGCAAACTGTTCCACACAGCCGGCAAGTCAAGTCCGGGTTTGCTGGGAGAACTCTATATTGATTTTGCCTCCGTTGTCTGCACTCTTCTCTGGCCAGGGTCTGAGCTTCTCCGATATTAATGGTTCCTTCGTTGCAGAGGTCGGTCCATTGTATTTTGTCCGAGGCATTGGTGTCAGGATCTTTGGGTATGATAATGCATTTCTTCAGAATTGTCCTTAATTATGATCTTTATATATCTTCTTGTGTCCCTCAGGGCTTGGGTGTGCAGCAGGAAGGTGGCCATACAGAACTTGGCAGGGATGGCAGTGGTCAGGCAGGCGGAGCACGTGTCCAACCCATCTCAGCTGCTTTTTGGCCAGTTGCTTTCTATGCTAACTGACTTCTCGTCTGCTGGAGAACTTGTGAGTGAAGGACTTTATCTTCCTATGTGAGTCCTAGGATGAGCTGTAAGCATCAGATGTGAAAGGGCTCAAACTGGTTGATGTGGCGCTGGTAGAAATTCCAGGACTCAGCACAGTATAATACACACACACACACACACAGAGCTCAGATGTGAAAGGACTCAAACTGGTTGATGTGGCGCTGGTAGAAATTCCAGGACTCAGCACAGTATAATACACACACACACACACACACACACACACACACACACACACGCACGCACGCACGCACGCACGCGCACACACACACACACACACACACACACACACACACACACACACACACACACACACACACACACTTTCCCATCCACCATCTTATCATACCCCGAAAGCCGTGTCAACAATAGGCATCATTAAGGGTTTTTGTGACAAGATGCGTCAGCGAATTTCGATGACTTCTGAAGCATAAAAGTCTTAACTCCTTGAATCACGCGGTGTTTTTACCGACTGATACTTGTTTCCTCAGCATGATTTAATTTTACCCTGGATTGGCTTCTTTTAGTGAAGGGACAATTGAAAGCAACAAGTAACCTCGCCAGTTGTAAAAGTCTCTCCAAAACTGAATGCAGCTGTATGGAGTTGGCATAAAGTAATATATCATTGGAGTGAAGGAGTTAGGGCCATGCTCTCGGTTAATGAAGCTCCCCACTATCTCTTCCTTATCAGTATTATTCTGTATCAGATGAATTGATATACATTTCTATGTTATTTATTCAATCTGTGTTGATATGGAAGGAGATAAAGGACATACAAGGGTAAGTCTTTTTTTATAACACAAATCGCTAAGGAAGCGGTGCTACAGCGTCTTTCCCCTGACCTGATAAAAATTCTTAACCTCTGTTCGCTTGTTTACTGGCAAAGTGTAGTCAGTGTGAAGGCCCAATTAGTTCGTAATGAAGGAGACTCTTCCTTACCTCGTGATTAAAGTTCATTAATTTCACGTAACCACGACTTAGTGTTCAAGTTGTGCAAATGACCGTGTTCTGTCGGAAGAAAACAAACCATATGGAAGCCAACATAAGCCGAAGAGAATATGACCCATACCGGTAGCAGCATAAACACATCAGAGGATCAGACAATCATCTGTAATCCACAGTGGCAGTGATCACCTACTCTAGTTAACAGAGAAGGATTATGGAAGGTTTTGCGTATGTACGGATTAGATGGTAAGCTGCTAGGTGACGTTTAGAGCTTTTACGATGGTAGAAGCATGTGTAAGGATAAATGGGCATCTAAGTGAATGGCTCACGATCAGTGTTGGCGTATGACAAGGTTGTGTGATGTCTCCCATGGTTGTTCATTATATATATATATATATATATATATATATATATATATATATATATATATATATATATATATATATATATATGAGTATATCATCATCAGCTGATTGAGTATCCACTGCAGGACTGGCCTATCCCAACCGAAGTAGGGACGATACAGCCAATGTATCCCTACCAAGTGGCTTAGGCTGTCTGGTAGAGACTGTATGTAGGGTGTGAAGTGCTTGTAAGTGTAATTGTTGTGTTGCAGTGGCTTTTGATGTGTGTGTAGTCTGTGAACCAAGTGTAATCGGCCCGCGGAAGCCGATTGGGTGCAAACATACTTTTATAGTAAGCGACATGTTCAACCACAGCACCCCTGATGTCCGCCAAGCAGTACGCGGCCAGGAGAACGCTCCCAAAGTTTTTTACCCTGGCGGGGCGCGAACCCTCGCTCTCCAGTGTGCGAAAACGCACATTTTACCACTGAGGCTCATATATATATATATATATATATATATATGGATTGGGTGATGAGAAAAGTAAAAACACGAGTAATGGAGAGAGGGATGGCATTGGTAGTGAATGGTGATGGATGGAGTATCTCAAATTTGTTGTATGCCGATTATACAGTGCTGCTTGCAAATACCAGACAAGAGCTCAGTAGACTAGTGCAGAGTTTTGAAGATGTCTGTGAGCGTCGTGCCTTGAAAGTATGTGTACAAAAGAGTAAAGTGATGGATATTGAGAGAGAAGATGACTCCCATTATGATATTACAGTGAATGGAGAGAGACTGGAATTGGTGAAAGAGTTCATATACCTGGGCACAGTGATAGAAAAGAGAGGGAAATGTGCAAAAGAAGTGGAAAGTAGAGTGACACAAGGAAGGAAAGTAGCTGGTGCTATGACGGTTCTGATAAGAAACAGAGGCTTGAGCGTAGCAGCTGCGCAAGGCTTACATGAAGAAGTGTTAGTGCCGACTTTAACATTCGGGTGTGAGACTACGGTGTGGGATGAAAATGAAAAGTCAAGATAAGAGCAGTGGAGATGGGACTGTTGAGGAATATACATGGAGTACAGAGAGTGGATAGGATGCGGAATAATGTGATTCGTGAAAGACGCGGAGTGAGGAGCCTGTGGACATCAGAATCGAAGCGAGTGTACCGAGTTGGTATGGTCATGTGCAGAGAATGGATGACAATAGAGTAGTAAAAAGAAGTATATCTGAGTGACTTAATTTTCAAGGAGGGAGGAGGCGAGGTAGGCCATGAAGAAGGTGGAAAGATATGGTGAATGAGTTGAGGAAGTGAGGTATGGAAGTTAGTGAGTCTAAGGGACTGACAAAAGATCGAGCGGTTGGATGAATTTTGTGTGGTGATGCTTATGTCCAAGGATTCGGCACTATTTTTAACGTGACAGCGTTCGAACTGACTGACTCGATAGGAGAGTTATATGTGAAGCTTTAATACATGGTGGAAACCTTTCATCCAAGCAGAGGGAGCCAGGATTTCATGCATTTGAATGATGAGTGAATGGAAGCGTGGCCCATTGAACTGGGCAAACTTTGTCTATGTGGACGCTGCCTCCCCTCAACCCGCCGTAGAGTGGAAAAGGAGATCCGGATGATGACGTTGATTATTATTATTAGTGCATCTACGGAGTGAAGTGGAGGGATGGATAGATCAATAAATGGAAAGATTCATGATGGTTGTACTGCAATGGGTGAGGTTATGGGAAATATAAAGAGAAACAGAAGTTGGGGTGTTTCGGGCAGTTGAAGCAAATGGAGACGGAAAGGTTGACTAGGAGAATGTATGAGGGTGAGGTGTTTTAGGAGCAGAAAAAAAAGAGGGAGAAAGAAAAGGAGACTGAGTACGAGACGGAGGGAAAAACTCCAAGAGTATATAAGGAAGGGTAGTGTGTTGTGGGAGGAGGAGTCGTTGCGGAGTAGGGACAGAAACATCAGGAAGTCTACGATGTTCCAAAGCAGTTTGTTCTCTGTGTGGCTGGAAACGCTTGCAAACACTCCTCCCTGGAAGGAGTGAAGGTAATATTGTACTCCTAGTTTCTCCTTACACTTTTTGCAACTTTGAGGCCAACCTCAGCACCCTCGTGGAGACACAGCAAGCCATGATTGACTCAGTCCCGTCACTCACAGAGAAATTGGACATTTTCACCTCACGCTGTGATGAAGTAAGTGACCGAGCACCCTCTTCTCATAAACCAGTTCGTTTGGCAGGTTCGTCCACACCCGGTTCATGCACTTCAAGGAAACATCCCATTCAATGATATGGCCAAGCAATTACACGTCGTGTCATGGAATGCATGTGGTATCACGGCATTTGACAGACATGCTTCCCTTCAGTCATATGTGTACAGCCATCATCCTCTAATGGTCCTCATTCAAGAAGCTTTTGTTGGCCCCCTTCAACATCGTGACACCCCCACGCTTAAAGGATATGTTTCTTATGTTAATCATGTACGAAATGGTCTCATTACTTACATTCACTCTTCCTTGCGGCACCGATTCCTCCGCAACTCCGATGATCCAGACACCACCTACCAGCTGTTTGAGGCAAATGTGGGCAATGGCAGCATCCAGGAATGCAACGTATACTGTGCGCCTGGTAAGTTGGGTGTGGATGTCCTTCCTCCTCCAACAGACCAAGGTATTCTCTACATGGGGGATTTCAACGCTTGTAATCCAGACCTGGGAGACCTGTTTACGATGAACTGAAATGGGCTCCACCTTCTACAATATATTCAACGCAACCACCTTACTCGCTGGACCACAGGAGGGGCTACTCACTCTCGCAGAGGGACACTGGACCACATTATCACAGCCAGCCTGGTTGCAGCCCACGTCAGGAGTAACTCCATCCCGGCTCTCTTCTCCGATCATGTGGCTGTCGGCTTCCAGTACTTACTCCCAAACAGACACCCCTCCCCACTCGTCCACGTGTCCGCATCGCTATTCCTCACAGTATTGTCTTAACTACATTGCCTACATGACCACCCATTTCCCTACTTTTGATCTGGTGTCACCTGAGGCATTGTACTCCTCTTTAGTTTCTGCGACACATGATTTTTATTCTAGATATGTTTCCAGGCCACACATACAACGTAGAGAGGGTGTGTATTCATGGACTCTCGACCGCCGCATCCGGCAAGCTGAGAGGACAGCATCGGAGGCTGACCTTCTCTTTCAAGTGGACCCTACTGCTGACCATCTTCACCGATACCAAGCCTCGAGGAATGAACTAGTACAAATACAGGGCTGCGTGAGGACCGAGTCTTGGCAAATATTTCACAGACAAAATCAACCAGCAAACAAGTGTGGGGACCATGTGGCAGATGATACGGACTGTAACAAGAAGGAAGCCCGCCACTGCCCCCCACCACAGCCCTGGTATGTATGGTTAAAGCTTAATTGATGAGTGGACCAGACGATCACAAGTAGACAGTCTCCCCGGGCATGTTCAAGTGGCACTGTCTGCAGGTGCAGGTCATCGCACACTACGGTTGATGAAGGTGCTGCTTGAGGAGGATGTCGAGGACACCACACTCATCACAGAGGATGAACTGTGATGGGCTCTTGCTTGGGGTAAGTCGACTGCTCCAGGGGATGATGGGATAACATACTCTGTTCTCCGACATCTTCAGCGAGTACCAGGTGACCCTTTACTTCACCTTTTTTTTTTTTTTTTTTTTTTTTTTAATGTGTCCGACTCTGGGCAAAGGCTTCAGGGCCTATATCTCGGGGGCAGTAGCCTATCCCAAGGCCCAGCAGTCCTCCTACACCTCCACATGTCACCACTTCGGCGCTAACACCCACCGTCCATATTGAATACATGCTAGGGCTGTCTCATACAGGACTGGTGTATTGGTATTAGCGGGGGTACTTTTATGACATGTCGGCGGGTAATCTGGTAGATCAGGAAAGTCTGCTTCTATGAAATTCAAATCCTTAAACTGTTCCCTGCCCCAGCCGGGATTCGAACCTGGGTCCATCAGGACTGCAGGCCGCCTCTCTACCGATTCAGCCATCGCCTACCCAATTAAATATTGCGAGGATTCGAACCAGCGCTTGCAACTGCGTGTGTACAGCAGCTTACCAAGCGAGCCATTTAGGCACCTTTGCTACAAACTTTGTCATGTGCCTACCGCTTGGACCTGCAGCACCATTGTACCCATCCCCGAGCCTGGCACGGACGAGTTTAGGCCAGTTTCCCTGACCTCTTGTTTCAGCAAGGTGATGGAGCAGATATTGCTCACTCGTCTCATTTTCAGGCTAGAATCCGTGTTGTCTCACAGACTCTTTTGCTTCCTCTCACAGCGCTGCACACACCACTGCCTCCTAGAATTATACTTCCACCTCTCCCCAAACAGTGTGGTTGCTTTCATCGATCTGAAGAGCACCTTTGATGTTGCCAGTAGGGACATTATCCTCGATCAGTTGGTTGACTTCGGCATCAGAGGACGACTATTGAAGTGGGTACGAAGATATCTCACCAACAGGTCCTCCCGGGTCCTTTTCAAGGGTATGTACAGCTCTACAAAAGCCTTCAATTTAGGAACTCCTCAGGGTGGTGTTCTTAGTCTCTTCTTGTTCAGTGTTTTAATGCACCGACTACTCTCAAGGTTGCCTGACATTCCTGGTTCCATCATCACCTGCTATGATGACGACATATGTATACACTCTACATCCCCACACAATCTCCAGCAGTTACTCACCTCCTTTTCTATGTCTGCCTCTGACTGTGGTTTGATTGTATAAAACAAAAAAAGCAGAATCTTTATGCTCTGGAACCCGAAGCTGCTTCCAGAGTTCTCCATTGGTGAGTGGATCGTGCCTGTGCAGACAGTACCTGTACCTGGGTGCATCGGTCTCCATCCCCCGCACCACTCGCGCACAGTGTACTCACCCCATCATTCAGGATCTTTTGCATAGGCTACAAAAGTGCCTTTCTTCCCCCAAGTGGCTCTTCAACAACATTACTGGAATCTCCATCCTTGTGGCTAGAACCATTTATATTACCTTCATCCGTTCTGTTATAGATTACCTCTCTCCTGCCTTAATTCAGCTTCCCCTGTCATCCCTGCCACCCCTAGAGATGTTTCAAAATAAAGTAATGAGAGTAATTTTGGGCTGTCTAATGTCTACAAGGATTGTCAATATGCAAACTGAACTGAATTGCCATCCATTATTGACAGAATTTATTTAACGGTTACATGTGCCACTCTTAACCAGCCCCATCCCGACGTTTTCTGGGCAGTAGTACGCCCCAGTCCCGATATTTTTGGACCTTTTTTTTTTTTTTTGTTCAAACATCCGCTTTTGGTGAGAAACATCGAAAATTCATAGAGAAAACGCTAACCTGAGGTTTAAAATACTCGATCTAGGTACAAGTACTTCCTTACCTGACTGGGTTTTCTAACAGGCTGGCACCAAAGAAAACGAGTTCTATGGGAGGGTAACTATTTTATCCACTCATAAACAGTATTTAATTATTTACTTGGTACGAATTTATATGTAGTACAAGAGTATATTGGTTTTCAAACAGTAACATAGGCATTATAAGCATTGTTTCACTCACTAACTCATCACCATTCATGACCTTTTTTTCCCCACATTACCTGATCATCATTTCTGACTGTTTCTTCCTCTAATGCTTTGTAAACACTGTCCTCCACATTGTCATCGATTGGGGAATCACTCGGCCCTGAATGTCTTTATTGGCCAGGTCACTGGTAACAGGTGAATTGCTGTGACAATGGCGTGCAGGGAGAGGGGAGAGGTTATACAGTGTAAGGCATTGTCCCTGCTTGGCATCTTGTAGAGGAATAGAGGAAGGTGTCCCGTGTATACGTGCCAAAAATCACTCGCGAAATCACTCGCGAAAATTGAAAATTGTGCAAATTAGGGACCTTGCAATGTTGCTGCGTTAATTCACATCGCCGGGACATGAGTGCACATCATGTGCGGACGTTAATTCACGTCGCCGGGACGGCGCGGGTTAAATGTCTCCATTACCCTCAAGTTGTCCTCCACTATTCCGGTATAATTAGAATTGCCTTGCAGCCCCGCCCACATGTACCTCCCCTTCAGGCTGGCGGCCATGTCCTCATTAAGACTGTCACTTCTCTCATTCAGAGGCTAAACATCGACATTCCAGAGGCTGAAGTTTTTCCTTGTCCCCCACCGTGGACGATTCCTGCCCCATCGGTTCACTACGCCCCCACCTCCAAGACGGCTCTGCCTGCTCTACAAAGACAGCTGGCGCTGGAGGCCGTTGCTATGACGTCATCCTCTGAGCCCCACACTGAACCACTTCTACACAGATGGGTCCCTGCTGCCAGATGGTTCAGCAGGGTGTGCTGTCTTCTCTCCTGATGTTGTTCTGCCTCCATGGGGATGGGTGGGTCGCAGACTCCCAGTCCCTGCCATTTCCACTTACTGTGAGTTGTGTGGCATACTGGATGTAGTCAGTCTCCTCTGTCAACGTGGTCTTAATGGTTTGTGACCTGTGACTCTAAGTCTGCCCTTCAGGCTCTTTCCTCCCCTAAACCGAAAGACATTGTTGTGCATAGAATATTGTCCTTTTTGGCCATAGTCCTTCAACGTTCACTGACAGTAAAGTTTTTGTGGGTTCCCTCCTACATAGGCATTATTCACAGTGAGAGTGTTGATAACTTAGCGAAAGCTGCCTGTAGACTACCTCCCCGTGGTGCTAATCTTTCACCCTCACTCTCCTATTACCTATCCAGGGTCCGTGCTCAAACCTTCCATTCCATCAGCCATCACAGAGACCGTCAGCGAGCCCACAGCGTCTCCATCCAACATTATGACGCGTTCCACCACCACCGCTACAAGTACCGTCGTTGGGGACTCAGGGTGAGGAGGCACAACGTGGTGGCTGCCAGGTTATGCCTCGCCTACAGGCCAGTGTGGCAAGTCGCAGCATTGGAGGACGCACCCCACTTCACCTCGTGCCTCCTGTGTCACGCCCCCAACAGTAATACGCTGGAACACTACTGTCTGCACTGCCCTCAAGTCGAAAGTTTGCTGCCCTAAGAATGCCCAGTGGTGGATATCTGTCGGTATCTGCAGTTGGGCGACAACTTGGATGACCTTCTCGCTCGATACCCACGTTTTGGTGGGTGCTGAGGATGCTGCCGTGCTGGCTGGTCCTGCCTCACATTACTTACTGTACATACATATCTTTGCCATAATCGTCTAATGTGTTACTGTTAACTTTTTCTCTTTTTCTCACTACTTTTGACCAATTGATTCTGTTATTAACGTCAATTTGTTGATGAATTGTACATTGGACTGACGCCTTTGGCGTAATAAATTGATTCAAACAACCAAACCTTTTGCAACTGAATGACCAGTACTGGAAACAATATAGTATTTATAGCTGGACTTAGAATCCTACAAGAGGAAGACCATATTTACGAATCACTACTTAAACGCTGTACCTATAAATCCAGCTAATATGCTGGCTTCGCTTACAGCACTTTTACACTACTGGCTTTGTTTGAAATCATTTGTTTCTGGTAATGATTTCCCCAGATTTACTAATTTGGACGGTAATTTTCCGGTCGTGAGGAGTTACCTCTTTAAAAACTGGGGGCGTGTTTCCTGGCCTGGTTTCTCACGTGCTTCTTGCTACTCCATGATCCCTTCACACCGATGATGTATTTTTCATTTTATCGTGTCATTACCAGATTATTGTATTAAAGTTAGGAAGGACCTGTAATAGTGAAGGATTTAATGAACGAGGTATCTAACTCCTCCTCCTCCTCCTCCTCCTCCTCCTTCTCCTCCTCCTTTTCCTCCTCCTAGACAATATATATCGTCCCATGCTGAAAAGATTAACGATGTGTTCAAAAATACAGTTAAAGACCCTAAATTTAGGTCTTTACAGGCATTCATACTAATAGAACTAATTTTTTCTGCTGCAGGTGGATGTGTGTGTGTGTGTGTGTGTGTGTGTGTGTGTGTGTGTGATGGGAAAGGATCTTGTAAACTGAGTTGGATTGGCAGTGGGAGGACGAAAGCATGCTGGTCCATGAGAGAATATTGCTATCGAGAACTGAATGAAATTACTGGGGAAATACGATGAGAGAGAGAGAGAGAGAGGAAATGAAAGGAGCGGAAGTAATTACAAGGGATAATGCGAGAAAAGACTCATGACAGGAGGAGAAAGAAGGAGTATGTGTATTATAGAGTGGATCATGGTATTTTTATGGCTAATTATGATAGAGGGGAGGAGGAGAAAACGGCAAAGATAAGGGGGAAGTATTGAAAGGGATATGAATTACAGGATATGTGCACGACAGGTGAGGTAGAGGGCGAGTGATAAAGGAAGTGATAAGAGATGTGGGAGACATGGTAAACATGGCTAAATTATGCAGCGTAATTTGGCCTGTCCATGTGAGGCATGTGTTAGCCGGCCGCTTCAACATTTGTATATACATTAATCCACCACCACCACCACCACCACCACCACCATCATCATCATTTGGATCCTACCTAGCCCCATCCTAGGTTGAAAAAGAAAGTCTGAATGATGATGATGAAAGGAATGGTGGATTAGATGTGTGTACATGTAGTAGTGACCGGCTTGAACACGCAAGACATGGATGGGGAACACTTTTTTTTTTTTTTTTTTTATAAATAACAGAACGGAGGAAGGAAAAACAAATGGGGAAAAAAAAAATAATCCATACACCAGATTACTGGTGTCCTCTGTTCATAAAATATCTGTAACAATTAGACTTGAACAGTTGTGGGTTGAAATTTGGAGGAAAACAACTCTGGGGAAGCGAGTTCCAGAGAGATGCAGTTCGGGGAATGAAAGAATTCTGATAGGCAGAAGTTCTGCAATATGGTTGAGTGACATTCCAGTCATGAGAGCTACCAGATGCCCGTGTAGCACGAGGGAAGGCATAGAGAGGTGGCACCATAGACGCAACTTCGTTTGAGTATTTGCCAAAAAAATATCTGTAAAATAATGCAAGGGAGGCAACATTCCTTCTTACTTGCAGGGGAGGTAGTTTATATGTAATGGCAGGGTTGTTAATGATTCTAACAGCTTTATTCTGAATTTTGTCTAGTTGTCTTAATGCAACCTCTCCACAACCATTCCACAAGGGTGAGCAATATTCAAGCTGAGAGCGCACATGACTCTTATAAATTATAGCTAACTGCTCATTGGTGAAGAAGTTACGGACTCTGTACAATAATCCAAGTTTCTTTGAGGCGGTTTTAGCAAGTGATCTGACATGAGAGGTCCAGCTGAGGGCACTGTTAAGTGAGACACCAAGAATTTCAATACTTTTGAAGATGGGAATATTAGTAGCACTGAAGGTAATGTACGAATCTGGCAATATCTGTCTATTAGTAAACTGTATATATTTAGTTTTACTAGCATTAAAAGAGACAAGGTTGTTTTGTCCCCATTCACTGATTGTTGATTGATCTTGATTTATGGAGATGGTTGTACTGAGTTGAGAGGTAGAGATATTAGACTTTGTAAATGGGTGTCTGAGTGTGAATGAACTATGTAGTGTTGAGTCATCTGCATATGAGTGAATGGAATTGTGAGTGACAGATAAGAGATCATTAATATGAACCAGAAATAGGGTTGGCACCAGAACTGATCCCTGAGGCTCGCTGGCGTTAATTGAGTGGAAATTCGAATATACATCATCTACTTTTACTCTTATTTTCCTGTCACTAAGATAAGAAGAAATCAAAGGAACAAAAGACGTTAGTCCATAGCAAAGGAGTTTGGACAGCAGGGAACGATGCCATACTTTGTCGAAAGCTTTAGAGATATCAAGAGCTACTGCATGAGTTTCTCCAAAAAGATCAATTGATTGATGGATGGTATGAGTTAAGAGATTGAGTATGTCAATGGTGGATCTTTCTACAGGTTGCGAAGGACAACGTAGACCTGTATGAAGAAGACAGTCTATCACGTATTCAGTATAGACATTGGGTATTAGTGCTGAAGTGGTAACATGTGAAGGTGTTTGGTACATATAAACAGTGCTGACTCCCGGGGAACGTAATTCTGAGTTTACCCAAAGAGAGGAAAAAATTATTAGTAGGATCGAGGAACGCTACTTTCCATCACAGGAGAACTGGTCCGTCTCTGCCTAACATTTTACTCGCGGATGTGAAGTTCGGGACAAAAACATCACCAATTTTAGGCTATTAATCGAACAGTTATGAAACTGTTGCATTATATTCAGAAAAATACGTTGAGTTCCGAAGATCGCATCACTGAGTTTCGAATTCATTGCTCACTGTCCTTTTATTTCTCTGAATAAAGTGGACCATTATTTATGTCAGCAACTGTAAGTATGGAAAACCTTTGGAGTGTAGTATGAAAAATCTGTCTGTCTGTCTATCTGTCCATCTCTCTGTCCCAGACGTCTAATCCCGAAAGGGTTGGTCACAAAAAAATCACCTCCATATCACGCTATCCTCTTCTATCAGGCTGTCTTCTCTCAAACTCACATGGTCTTTCATATACCTTTCCATCCTCTCCCTCCATCTCATCCTCGGCCTCCCCTTCCCTCTTCCCCCTTCGACCTCACACACATACACTTTCCTGGTCAGTGAATTTGTGTGGCAGGTTAATTGGAAGGGGAAGTGGGAAAACAGGATGGAGATGAAGACAAGTGGCCTAACGATGTAGTGGGGGACAGGGATGAGGAAAAGGTACTGGGGCATGGTGAGAGGGAGAAAAAAAAATATTTGCTATCGGACAAATCTCTTTTGGTAGGGATAACTCTATTATTCTATTCAAGCTAATGATTGACAACTGTATTTTGTTTATAGTGAGCCATAGAAGCCTGTGATAGTTGATAATGCCACCTTAACTTTCTTATGGTCGGTATTACTCTGATATTCTTTTACAGTTAACACCAAACGATATTATTCATTCTAAATGTCAGTTATAGGAGCCTGAAGGTTAAGCTGTTTTATATCCATACCCTCAGCCCCATTCATTCGCACTTCTTTCACCACTGAAGTCAATTAGTTTCTCACCACTCCTCTCTCTCTCTCTCTCTCTCTCTCTCTCTCTCTCTCTCTCTCTCTCTCTCTGGAACCTGAGGTTAGCATATATATTTTTACCAATACAGTACGGTACTACAAATCGAGATAGTTTACAGTTTCTTTATACCTCTGCAGTCTCACCTTATTTATTACATTTTCGACTAGAAAACTTCACCAATCCCGTTATAAGATATAGACGCAACGTTAGGAGCGGGCCTGTACGTCAGTCACTCGCTAAGGTTTTTCGAAAACGAGGTGTTGCACTTCTGCAAACTTTAGTGAAGCCCCGTATCAGGGTCACGTGCTTCAGCATGTATTTTGTACTTTTGCACATGCTAAAAGATAGACAAATTCTTCCTGGAAGCTTGGAAAAAGCTACCATTTTCAGGGGAAAATGGAAAATGAAAGCCCCACCCCCCAAAAAAAAATGGTCATTTCGAAATTCCTAGATACATTGCATTGGCAAGATTGGAGGTCATAGGCAACGGAAAATATGGACTGAGGAGAACAGTGCCAAAGTTAACCAACACTATTGTATCAAATATTATCACAAATGTTCGATGTAATGTGATTAATCTATCCATGTCATGTGTTTAATAATAATTTCATTAATCTCACACCTTAATCAGAGCACACCTTCATAGCTTATCCTCCTTACCTTCAGATTCTCACTCACGCCGTGGACAAACCTCCTTGGTGTCTGTTACTAAATTCAGTCTCGAGACAGTTTTCACCTTAACATTTTTCCCTCCACATTTCCAGCATTACCGCAGCCAAAGCCGATTTTCTCCTCCTTTACACGCATGGACTCACTTCCTCATCATTTTCTGCACAGCTTATAATTTCCATTTAATAAATCTGGGATATTTAAGGCTCTTTCATTCAGTTTTTGCAGTATCAGGGGGAACAGAGGCCGACCATTTTGTTTTTACACTTGTAAATTCTTTTCTAATACATTACCAATACCTATGTATCAGTCTGTCTATAAGTCTATCTGACTCTCAGTCTATTTACCTATCTATCTATCTATCTGTTTGTCAACCGCTATCTCTATATCTGTCTTTTTACCTGTCTCTCTGTCTGTCTACCCATCTGCCTGTGTCTGTCTGTTTAAATGTCTCTCTATCTGTCTGTCTATCTATCTCTGAATCTGTCTGTGAATGTATCTACCTATCTATGTATCTATCTGTCTATCTACCTAATTATATCCATCTATCTATCTATCTATCGATCTATTAATTTATTTATATATTTTTCCAGTTCAAAAATTCTCATCCAAGCTGCAGAATATATCTCTTGGTTGCACAAATAGAATAGAGGATATTGAAATGCTAAACTGTACAGTATTTAGCACAATTCACACACACACACACACACACACACACACACACACACACAGGTATATGAGAAATACGGACAAAAGTTACTCAGCCAACACCAGGCAAACGAGTTCACTTGACTGAAAACAATGGCTTTTATTGCCAGATCACAGGGTTGACTGTCGATGCCGTCACAGCTGCTGGTCGGGTGTTTTTTTAGGCATTGACTGAGCAGGGAAGCGTAATATTCGCTATTCGAATTAAAATTAATGAAACTGCAATTAACACGAGCAGGCACCTGTAACTCCCTTTTAAGTGAATAAAGATTCCGTCCGTAGCAGGAGTACAATATAAAAGTTGTCCCGATCATGAGAATGTACATGGTAACATGGATCTGAATGAAATAATCTAACTTTAGCCGGAGTATTATACCAGAACTGTCCCGATCATATGAGGGCTACGCTACAGCTACTCTCATTGTCTTCTCACTCTTGCTTTGTGCAGGGAATGTTTTTCGAATTCGGGGACATTGTTTCGCTGGATGTGAACAATGCCCTCAGCAACCCTTTACTAGGCCACTAAAGGACTTTTCCCACATTGAACAAAATCGTCTTGTAACAGCACGAATAAAATCTATATGAAGTCGTCTGGATAAAGGGATTAGTATATAACGAGTGCTTGTGAGCCCTTCGGGCCCCTCGCACTTGCTCCTGCGGAGGGCTCTCGCGTTGCAATATCTAATATACTATAGCAGTAGCCGTGTGTGTGTGTGTGTGTGTGTGTGTGTGTGTGTGTGTGTGTGTGTGTTTTGGACAGCCGAAACTACACATTGATATCGCACCAAAATTGGCACAAAAGTCGCAAAAAAATCGCTGATGTAAAAAAAAAAGACTTGGTCCCATCACGATTGAGAAATTTTCCTCTGTTTAATGAGCGATCATATTTTGACCAAAAAACGCTGCTACCGGAGCCCGGCATAGGATCTCCGTAGAATTTTTTTCCCAGAGGTAGAACTAAAATAAACTGGGTTCCATTACCGAAGCTGCAAATAACACGATCAAATGGTTAGCTGCAAAAAATCCAAGTGACAACGTTACACTAGAGCAGCACATAAACGTGATAGCCCTCCGCGGGAGCAAGTGCGAGGGTCCCAAAGGGCCCACGACCTCTTGTTATAGTTATAGCTATGGGCAAAAAATTCTAAGGAGATACTATGTCGGGCGCCAGGGATGGCGTTTTCTGGACAAAATGTGATCGCTCATTAAATATATGTTTATTCACATCAGCGAATTTTTTGCGATTTTTGTGCCAATTTTGGTGCGATTTCAATGTGTAGTTTCGGCTGCCCAAAACACACACACACACACACACACACACACACACACACACACAGGGCTAGTGCTATAGTATATTAGAAGGATGTATTTTTACTTGGAGAAAAGAACAGCAGAAGAGAATCATTGCGTGCACTTAGAGTCATGGAACGAGGACATGAAATGCACCCTCAGTATGGTAAGGTATTCATTGAAGGTGGCAATAGCGACTCTCTATGCGTCTGCCTATGTCCATTGCAGGACCGAACTCCTCTTCAGAGAAATAATGATAAACTGAATTATTCCTTACCCATGTTAGCGATGTACGAATAGGGAGGGGGGTATCGGAAAAGAATAGTGATGCATGTACGAGTAAAAGTCGAGGTGTTGTAATGGCAATGCTTGTGTGTGTGTGTGTGTGTGTGTGTGTGTGTGTGTGTGTGTGTGTGTGTGTATGTGTTTGTGTCAGTCTTAAAGCACTCATATGAAAAGACACACCACTAGCTCCCACTTAGCCCCGTTAGTCCGATGACGTCTCTTATTTATTTTTGAATGAAATGGTCTGGTAAGAGGATGAATAAAACAAAAAATGCTCTGTTTCACAAGGTTAAATATCCCTCCCCCCCCATGGAGTAGGTACGAACCCTAGACTTGGGGCACGCGCATCACTAGGCTATAAACACCTGAAGAAAACAAAATTCAACTATAAAAAGACGCTACCTGACTGAACTGGGTAAGTTCTGGAAAGGCCGCGATACTTTTGTGGGCCATGTACAAATCGGTTGCACCACGAGGTTGTAAAACCAAACAGCATCATGCTTCGCCTCAAACGAGCAGGAATGACCACTCTCCCACCCGCCAGACTATTTCTGCTACCATAATATTATCCAATTAGCCCTAATGGACGGTGAAGCAGCCTCATTTAACCGAAAAGAGCGAGAAAATTTACAAAATAACGGAGCTAGTAAAGTTGCTGGAGGAGGACGGCCAACACACATGTATCTCCAATGCACGCAACTACCCTGCTTATTAAACTCTTGACCTTATTCTTATGAACTAAAGAATATTACTAGCACCTGTTATTTAGGAGTTCATTTTGAAATATGCCACCATATATTTCAAGAGAATGATATTCATAACTTTGTATCACAGAGGAAATTTACCTTAAATAACTGGTCAAAGTTTCCAGTCAAAGGGTCTAAGACATTTTTTTTTTTTTTTAACCGGGCTGAATACATTCCCTTGCAGTGTGGTAGCCCCAGATTATATGGAGTACTTGGACTTTAAGGTCAGTTGCTTAAGTATTAGGCATCTAGTATCCAGCTAAATATTTTCACATCCAAATAATACATTTGTGATTTACATGGTTTTTAGATGACGAATCATATCTAGACGGGTCTCTGTTCATCTCTCTCTCATTAACGATTATTATGAATGGAATCTGTTGCACTTCCGAAAACTTTAGCAACATTAACGAGACCACACCACACCACACCACAACACCGTGTTCCATAACACCACACAAAATCTCCATCCTATACCACAGCACTCCCACCAAGCATTGTTTTCAATTCATCCTTTTTTAGAAATTTCCATCACAGTTCTATGCTGTATGGTGATGGTTCTCGCTTTTTCTTCCCGACTTCAGTTGAATGAATTGATGGGTGCAGGCGGCAACTTCCTGGTTTGCCGTTCTTAAGATCATATGTATACCTTACACTACAGGAGCCGTTCTCTGGTCAGTTTAAAGGGATTTTTTGTACTTTCCATACCATACACTCTTATTTTAACTGAGAGAGATCAGTAGCTCTGCTTAGCTTGGCTGATGGTCAAGTGTAGTCAGATAGAGAGTCGATTCAACTATTTATAAAGGAGACTCATTCCTATATCATACTTTAGGCTCAAAGAATTCCATTCAAACAGAGCTTAATATTAAATTTGTGACAACCGTCCTGTTCTGTATTTAAAAAACAAACCCATTTTAGTTTATTTCTGCAATGGCCCGGAAACATACTCGTTCATAATTTGGTGTCTACAGTATGGAGCAAATCTTATTGCCCTTCCCCGCCCCAGAAGGGCTCGGGGACGGATATTGTTTTCACTCGGTTTATTTGTTTGTTTTTTTGTTTGTCTGTCTGTCTGTCTGTTAACAACTTTACGCAAAAATTGCTGGTGCGATTTTAACTAAAATTACCGGGATGATGGGCTATGACGCTCTGATCGCCTGATTAAATTTTGGGCCAAACCGGGCCAAGGCCCAGGGTGAAGGCACAAAAAATGAAAAAAAATATTTTTTTTCGTCATAACTCCTTTCAAAGTCGTCATGTCGATATGAAAGCAAAACCTGAAGGTGCATCTTTCAAATCTACACCGTATAACATGCCTCAATACATGAGCGGAGTCAGACTCCAATTAGCAGTAGGGGGGTCAATGTCAGGTGGGTCGGGCCTAAAATTTCAAATGGGCATAAAATCGTCAATATTCACTCGATTTACTCCAAATTTGATATGTGACATCTTTGACTAGATGTCCTGTTGTGTTTATACGTCAGCACTAAAATGACTGCCGGGGGCGGGTTTGCTGTACCTTGGCACCGATTTTTGTTATAGTTCTGTTTCTGTCATCCGTCTTCTTTTCTATCTTTGAATCATCAAAATTTTGGCGCTAGTACTTAGTTTCATCACCATTTCATTTTAGACCTGGACAAAGTGTAGTATGAACAATAAATCGCTATGGAAGAGGCGTTGCGAAAACTCGTAGGCTGACAAACTAACGAAAGTCCGAGGTATATATATATATATATATATATATATATATATATATATATATATATATATATATATATATATATATATATATATAAACACACACACACACACACACACTCGTTTATATCCATCTGCCACATGTTGTTCCTTATTATTCCCTCTTTCATTTCCCCCTTTACATCATCCCCTTGTTTGTGTTCTTTGTTTTTCCCACCATTATCTGTCCCTTCTTTTAGTCACCCTCTTCTCTGTGTACTGTACATATTATTTACAAATATAATCCTTTTGTTTTGTTCTGTGTGGCATTCTTCGATATTCTCACTGCTCCTTTATCTTACTCTTCGTATTTTTACTGCCTTCAGATGTTGTACTTAGATAATTGTCAGACAGATAAACTTCCAGAAAAGTTTCTCTCAGATAGACGTCCAGAAAAGTTTCTCTCTCTCTCTCTCTCTCTCTCTCTCTCTCTCTCTCTCTCTCTCTCTCTCTCTCTCTCTCTCTCTCGCTCATTCGCTCGCTCGCTCTCTTCATTATGTCTGAAGTTGATACGTTGATAATTGGAGAAAAATTATTTGGTGAATGCTGTCAAGTACGTAGTCGATGCAGCAACAGAAAAAAGGGGTAAATTTCCAAAAGATGTGGAGCAAAATGAGTCAGAGAAGAAAAGTTGCTGATGCGCTGACCGGTTTGATGCAAAATTGTGTGGATGTGTAGTAGTTTTAGTAGCTCGGACCTTTACTGTGTAATTATGATTTCGTCTCCCGCCTGGGAACGTTGAATAATGTGCCAGCTTCGGTGATTTGGGTCCCTCACGACTCCCACGAAAGTAAAGAACCTTCCAGCAACGACTGTAACCACTTGACTCTTGTTTACTTGGTGGTAACAATTTTGTTTTATCTTGTTTAATGTACACATCGGTTGGATACCTCAAATGTCAGTGGTTATTCAGCAGTTCCGTTAGGTATATAAAGTGTGTGTGTGTGTGTGTGTGTGTGTGTGTGTGTGTGTGTGTGTGTCGACGCCTGGTTATTTACCAATAAAGCTATAAGAGATTTGCCAACAAATTAAGCATGGTTGAAGCACAAAGTGAACCATATAGCTAAAACAAGTGGTGCCAGACACAACAAACCTCGCCCGACAGCAGTTACTTTATTGCTATTCAATACTGGCTCGTTCCTGCCATTTAGTGTTAGTGAACAATTAAACTCTAAAGTGATGGCGCAAATACTTTCAAGTTATGACGCCTGAAAATCCGTGATCTTGCATTTGACCTTTCAAGGTCACTCAAGGTCAAAGGTCAGGTTGCCAAATGAAAGCCCAAATGAGACTTCCTATATCTTGGTAACAGTAAATATCTCTATCTTCAACCGGTTTCGATGTATAGCCCCCTGAATATCCGCGACCTTGAGTTTGACTTTTCAAGGTCATTCAGAGTCAAAGATCTTGGAGCCAAATGAAAACCCATATTACGAGAACCTGTGTATTCGTAATAGTAAATATCTCTAGCTTCAACCGTTTTCAAGTTATAGCCCTCTGAAAATCCGTGAGTTTGATATTGACCCTTCAAGTTCACTCGAAATACCTCCAAAATTTAATTACTTTCTTTGGGGACCCGTGTCCATATATCCTGAAAGTTTCATGTAATTTCTTTCAGCATTTTTTTTTTCCATAATGTTGCCAACAAACAAACAAATTCGACCAAAAACAATACCTCGTCTGACTCGGCCTGGGCAAGGTAAAAAATATAAACAAACCACCCTTGTGAACTATGAACCTCCTTGGAACATTACTATCTTGGTGCTGATTAGTTAACAACCATAAGCTTAACCCTTCCAATGCGCTGAAGTATTTTATTTTATTCTTCTGCCTCCAGACAACTTATTCAACTTTTGGGAGACCTCATGTAGTTAGGGGTTGATAAGGGCAATATATAAATATATATATATATATATATATATATATATATATATATATATATATATATATATATATATATATATATATAAATATATGTAACTCTTCGATGTGAAAAAAATTTGCTGAAAACTAGCCAAGTATGTCTGGAAATTGCACGAAGAATAGGAAAAATACATAATCGAACTGAAAGGTCTAACCAGTTAATTACAATGATGAATATTCTATATTCCTGAAACCATAATACGATTTTTATTCATTCTACCACAAGCTTCACTTCCACTGCTTGCTCTTCCTCGTTCTGCATGACCCACCATTTCCCTCCCTTAGCCACATTAACTCGTGCATGAGTCACGATCTCCTCTCCATAACTTTAACACCTGCATAAAGCACCATCTCCCTTCCTCCACCACTTTGCCGTCTGCCTACATCACCGTTTCTCTCTCCAGCTTGTCACATTTATCTGGCACCCACCGAAATCCTGCACCGCTGGATTTCTGACACTTCTTGGGGTGGGGTGGGGGGGTGTCTACCATCGAAGCCTTCCACTCTCCCTCTTTGTCCGGCATTTCACCTCTTCGTTTTTTTTTTTTTTTTTTTTTTCATTATGAGAGGGGAGAGTGGAGGTATGTCTGACCCCTTCTTGGTGGAGGGAAAGTTAAAAGTAGGTATGAGATGGGTGAGAGGCAGGAGAGTTAGGTGTGCCAGGAAGATTTTGAAAGTGAGTGAGTTGGGTAAAAGAGAGAAAATAATAGAGTATCAGGAGATGTTGAAAGATGAGTGGAACACAACGAAAGATAAAGAAAATGGCAGTGTGGAGGAGGAATAGCAGTTGTTTAAGAGTGTTAAGGTGGGGCATGCAGAAGAGGTGTGTGGTGTGAGACGAGTGGACGGTGATGTAAAAAAGGGAAGTGAATGGTGATGCGAGGAAGTAAGCATGGCTGTGGTTGAGAAGAGACGTGCATATGAAGTGTGGCTGCAGAGGAAGGATAAGGTGTCATATGAGAGGCAAAAGAAAAAGAGAAATAGGGCGAGAAGGGCTGTGCGTGATGCTAAAGTGGCAACAGATGGGAGGTGGGGTAGGTGGTCGACTGAGAATTTTAACAGAATAAGAAAATGTTCTGGAAGGAGGTGAAAATGGTGCGAAAGGGAGAATCTAGGAAGGAAGAACGAGTAAAAGCAGAGGATGGAAGGATGCTAACTGAGATGGATGCAGTAAGGAAGAGATGGGCGGAGTTTTTTAAAAGATTATTAAATGTAGAGGAGAAAAGGGGGGCTGAGGTTGTGGCAGATTGAAGGGTGCAAGGAATATGTTCGGAGAGTTGGATGATTCTTTGATCACGGTGGAGGAAGTGCAGGAGGCAGAAAATGAGATGAAAGCAGGGAAAGCTGCTGGTATGGATGGGTGTGCTTTGGAATGCCTGAAAGGTGGTGAGGCGACTATTGCTGAGTGGTTAGTGGGATTGCTGGATGTGTTTTTTGTGAGCGGTAAGGTGCCAGTTGACTGGGCAAGTGCTTGTGTCGTTCCGTTGTATAAAAGTAAAGGGATAAATATTAATGTACTTGCTTTAGGGATATAAGTCTGTTCAGTGTTGTACATAAGGGGTATGGCAGAATGTTAAATAATAGAGTTAGAGGGGGTACAGAGGGAGTGTTGGTGATGAGCAGTGTGGCCTTAGGAGGGGGAGGAGATGCATGAATCAGGTGTTTGCTGTGGGACAGGTGTGGGAAAAGTATTTAGCGAAAGGTAAAGATATGTTTTGGGCGTTAATGGATTTAGAGAAAGAGTATGGAAGAATTGATAGGTAGGCTTTATGGACTGTTTTGAGACTGTATGGACTTGATAGTAGGTTTTTAAAATGTGTGGAAAGTGTGAATGTAAATGGTACAGCGTGTGTAAGAGTTGGAAATACTGTGAGTGATTAGTTTCCCGTGAGAGTGAGGCTGTGGAGGGGATGTGTGATGTCGTATTGGTTGTTTATTATTTATTTGGATGGTGTTACAAACGAGGTCAATGCGACAGTGTTAGGTGGAAGTTAGAGTCTGGTGAATGCTGATGGTAGAGAGTGGAATCTGAATCAGCTGCTGTTTGCGGATGATACTGCACTGGTGGCTGATTCAGAGGAGTGATTGAGACAGTTGGTAGAGGAATTTGGAAGGGTGTTTGAAAGGAATAAATTAAGAGTAAATGAGAATAAGAGTAAATTGATGAAGTGTGCGAGGTTGGTTGATGGTAGGAGGATGAATATAGTTTTGAATGGTGAGTTGCTTGAGGAGGTAGAGTAGTTTAAGTATTTAGGATCACATGTTGCTGTAGATGGAAGAATAGATGTAGAAGTGAAGTTTAGAATGAATGAAGTAGGAATGGTGCTGGGAGGAATGAAAAGGGTGTTTGTTATTCGTGTAGAATAGATGTAAAGAGAAGGCTGTATGAGGGTGTAGTGGTACCAACTGCATTATATGGGACTGAAACATGGAATAAGGGTGTAGCAGAAAGGAAAAATTTGAATGTAATGTAGATGAGGTGTCTGAGGAGTATGTGTCGAGTGACGCATATGGATCGAGTGAGAAATGACGAAGTGCGAAGGAGATCTGGAGTTATGCGGGAAATGGCTGATCAAGTTGAGCAGAGGGTGTTGCGATGGTTTGGGCATATGAGGAGAGAGGATGAAGAGCAATTGGAGAAAAAGATAACTGGATGAGATGTGAGAGGTGAAAGGCTGAGAGGGAGTCCACGAATAGGATGGATGGACAATGTGAAGATGGCGTTAGATGCGACAGGGATATCTGTTGAGCAAGGAAGAGTGGCTGTGAATGATGGGAATGATTGGAGAGAAACTGTGAATGAATAAATGGTGACACAGCCCTGAGGGGCTATTCTCCAGCATTTGGTTTGATCAGTTTATCAAGTCAGGTGCGGATAAGGGGGATTAGTTCATTACGATGCGGCAGGGGTAATCCAACTTTGCTGTTGGGAACTGCTGAGGATGTCACCGATTACATTGTGTTGTTGACCTTCAT
This sequence comes from Coenobita brevimanus, assembly GCF_032717465.1. Lineage (NCBI taxonomy): Eukaryota > Metazoa > Arthropoda > Malacostraca > Decapoda > Coenobitidae > Coenobita > Coenobita brevimanus. Next base: position 7,909,548 of record NC_137065.1, read on the forward strand.
GAGGTGTGCTGCGGTGAGGATCTGTCCCTTTTCCCCTTGGGGATAAAATCGAATAAATGTGTGTGTTTGGATGAGTAAATTCGGAGTGTGTCGTCCTGTCTTGGCTACCCCCCTTTCTTTGGGGGAAGCAGCTTAGGTATATAGAAAATATATAGATAGACCTTTTTTATTTGCCTAGTGTTTACTCTTTGTCTGTCTGTCTGTCTGTCTGTCTGTCTCTCTCTCTCTCTCTCCTATACTTCACCAGTTCAAAATTCACTATGGATAGCCCTGTGTTATCAAGTCGCAAAGAAAGACGTGTTATATTTGCCAATACATATTATTATAAATACATATATATTTTATATTACAAAATGTAAATAATATGTATTATACATTCCTTAGGAGTAGACTAGCACCAGTCGAACAGGGAGGTACTTCCGAGGTGGATGGCAAGCTGGTGGCGACAGGGAGAGCTGGAGCTCCCATTTCATCAGCCCTCAGGACCTGATCCTGGCCATTTCTCCCTTTGCTGAACATTTTCAGTGCTTTCATATACACAGACAGTAGGGCAACATACTCTTTCAATACCTTCAACTGTCTACACTACACTACATGCACATAAGATATCACATCCTCTATTTTCATTCCCTTTAGTAATGGCCGCTGCATTAATATCAGCAAACAAGGTGGTATCTAGGATTGCCACCACATGCAAGGGGTAGCCGAGACAGGACGACACACTCCCAATTTACACATCCACAAACACACATTTACTGATATCTTAATCCCAAGGGGAGAAGGGACAGATCCTCACCGCACCACACCACACGATGGTCAACCGTGCAGTGCAATCAGCAACATCCGCAGCAGGGCCCGATAGCAGAGCCGGTTTATCTCTGCCACATTATAATGGACCAATCCCCTTACCGCACCTGACCTGTTCAGCTGATCAGACCAATTGCCGGGGAATATCCACGTGGGACCGCGTCACCATTTCTTCATTAACAGTTTCTCTCCAATCATTTCTATAATACGCAGCCACTCTTCCTTGCTCTACAGACATCCCTCCCGCATCTAACGCTTTCTTCCCACTGTCCATCCATCCTATTTGTGGTCTTCCTCTCAGTCTCACACCCCTTAGATCAGATCTAGTTATCTTTTTCACCAATCACTGTCCATCCATTCTCTCAATATACCCAGACCATCGCAACATTCTCTGCTCAGCTCGATCAGCCATCTCCCACATAACTCTGGTTCTTCGCACTTAATCATTTCTCACTCGATCCATATGCGTCACTCCACACATACTCCTCAGACACCTCATCTCCATGACATGTAAACTCTTCCTCTCTGCAATACCCATATTACATGTTTAAGACCCATATAATGCGGTTGGTACAACTACATCCTCATACAGCCTTCTCATTTCATCCATTCTAAGTAAATGACATCCAAATGCTTTTTTCACTCCTTCCAGCACCTTTCCTACTTCATTCATTCTAAACTTCACTTCTACATCTATTCTTCCATCTACAGCAATATATGACCTTAAATACTTAAAACACTCTACCTCCTGAAACAATTCTCCATTCAAAAATATATTCATCCCTCCACCATCTACCAACCTCGTACACTTCATCACTTTCCTCTTATTCTCGTTTACCCTCAATTTCCTCCTTTCACACACCCTTCCAAAGTCCTCTAGCAACTGTCTCAATTTCTTCGAATCAGCCACAAGTGCAGTATCATCCGCAAACAGCAGGTGATTCAGACTCCACTCTCTACCATCAGCATTCACCAGACCCAGACTTCCACCTGACACTCTCGCATTCACCTCCCTTACAATACCATCCATATAAATATTAAACAACCAAGGCGACATCACACATCCCTGCGGCAGTCCCACTCTCACGGGAAACCAACCACTCACAGTATTTCCCACTCTTAAAGAAGCTCTACTATTTCCAAAAAAAAAAAAACTTTTCACTCCTTTTAACCACCTATCATCAAGTCCATAGTCTCAAATTAGTCCACAAAGCCTCCCTATCAGTTCTATCATACGCTTTCTCTAAATCCATGGATGCTCAAAACACACCCTTACCTTTCGTCAAATACTTTTCACATACGTGTCTTACAGCAAAAACCTGATCCACGCATCACCTCCCTCCCCAAATATCCTACTGCTCATCACCAACCACTTCCTCTGTACCCCTTCTAAATCTGTTAATCAACACATTCCCATACACCTTACGTACAGCACTCAAGAGACTTATACCCCTAAAACCTATCAACCTTACCTCTCTCTCTCTCTCTCTCTCTCTCTCTCTCTCACACACACACACACACACACACACACACACACACACACACACACACACACACACACACACACACACACACACACACACACACACACACACACACACACACACACACACACGAAAAACCTAAGTAATTGGAGTTTTATGTATACTGGATAAATTTAACATAGCATTTTTTGCATGAATAGCTGCCGCAGCTGCATACCGGTATTCATTTACTTCTGCAGGTTATTTACTTGGAATCTCCTTTGTATGATTTTTAAATATTAAAAATAAATATTCTCTTCCCTCATGACCCTGTCAACTCATTATATCTCCTTTCATTATTCTTAATGGTACGTTTAAGTGAAGGTACGTAGATGACGGTGTGTGATTTGGAGGGAGAGAGAAGCCTTATGACGGAGGACAGAATGATATGACTGCGATCCGTTTGTGGCTACAGCTTCCAGGATGAAGGCGTCTGGCTGTAGCCCTTTATGACACAAAGGATATATCTTTCTTTGCAGTCTGTGGACACCGATGTCCTTTATTACCTCCGCCAACGAAGTTCAAGGAGGATATGTATTTACGTATGTGTGTCTGTTTGTTTGTCCAGACGATATCTTCAAAAGTTCTCAATGAATTTTAATGCAGTTTGTGGAAGGGTGGGTCATGGTCCAAGAAAGAATGGATTAAATTTTGGGCCGGATCCGGATCCTACCGCACAATATCTCCAAAAGTTCTCCATGAATTTCATTGAAATTTTGTGGAAGGGTGGGCCATGGGCAAAGAAAAAATTTATTAAATTTGAGGGGGGATCCGGATCCTGTTCCGTCATTGGTGGAGGTATGCGCTCTCTAAGTCCTTTCTAGTTTCTTCTTTGACACTCAGGATTCTGTGACTTATCCTCATCTGAATAAAATCGTTTGACGTTAGGCGGAATAGCATATTAGGTATGATTAAACTATGAAGTTATCGGTGTACATTATCAGCACTCCCAGAGTCCTGTCCTGTGACACACACACATGAACAAAATCGTCTGGCGTTAGCTGGAAGAGAATACTAAGTGTTGTCTCGACTATGAGAGGGTTAATGGCGAGATAATTAACACTCCAAGGTTTCTATGGCTCATTCAAAGAGGATTAGAATCGTGTGGTATTAATCAGCGTAGAATATGCCTACACAAGTTATCCCGACCCTGTGAGGACTAAACACCCATTCAGTGTATCAAAAATTTTCGACGATTTGTTTTTACCAACTTTTATTGTCCGCTTTGCTCCAAATTGCTTCAACGGAAAATATGCGCAGTTGCTTTTCACCTCCGCTAACGAAGTTGGAGGATATTATATATTTACTCGAGTGTCTGTGTACAGGACATTTCAAACAGTTATCGGGTTTCAATGAAATCTGGTAAATAGATGGGGATTCGATCAATTAAAAGTTTACTAAAGTTTAATGTGGATCCGGATTCGGATGCAGGAAAAAATCATACATTTCATTCAAGCTCTCTCAAAGATTCTGTAAAAAAGCAGAGAATACGGCAGAATTAATTAACTATGTATTCATCTGGTAGGAAAGACGAATTACAGTAGTAAATCTTACATTTTATTAGCGCTGGCGGATGTATGCGTTCTGTGTGAGCATCCTAGTTTGTGTCTGTGATTTGTTTAGGTGAATTTGGCCACATCGTTAATTTTTGCTGGTACACAGAACATTTATATATTTTTTTTTTCACCACCTATATGTTTCCACACCCTTACAATATATGCCATATTTACTTACCATATAGCGAATTTTTTACTCTCATACCGTTAGTCACTGGCGGTAGGTGGTGGCAACCTTCATCCGCTCATTTTGATATTGTGCTGCCTACTTCTTCCGTTGCCTTTATCATTCATTTCCTGTGTCTGCTCTCATCTCTTTCTATTTTTCGCATCCCTCCTTTCACTTTTTACTACTCTTCTCACAGCTACAAGGGGCTCTTAACCGAGTAATACATATAATTAACCCAAGAAGCCATTCACAACGCTGGGTCGTAACCATATGACCAAGTAATGGAATGATGTGGAAGTAACTATGGCGCCCCTGTTAACTGGATGAAGAGACGTGAATGCGGCGTCGATCCGAAAACCAAACATCCACACAGTTCCCCGCGCCTCGCTGTGGTGAGACACTCTCTATTGAGAAGGAACATCGGTTCATTGCAAGAGATGGCCTCGCAGTGACTCTTGCTTAGCTGCGGTTCATGGCTCCATTCTGCCAAACAGACCGGAGCGACTCGGTATGAACAACCGACAGATGATTTAGTTTCTGAAGTACTCATGCTTCCCCACACTATGCTGTTCCCCCATCCCCACCCAACACTCACCCCTCGATATATATTTTACAGGTATTATAGTAAAGGTGTCAATGCTTATTTCAGATACTGATATGGGTCATTTCGATCCGTTGGTATAGCTAATTTATCACAAGTACTATCACCGTCATGCTGGTAGTTCCAGTCCTTCTTGTATGCAACTGGTCAGCTCTGGAACTGTCTCCGTCTGTTTGTATTTCATACTGACTATGATCTCCAGTCTTTCAAACGCAGTGTGTCCATGCATTTTGAAATGAACGGATCTTGAATTTAGCTCCCTGTTATCTTGTTTTTATTTTGTTTTCTTTTTTTCTGGGAAGGAACAATCTTGCGGGCTCCTGGCCTTTGGTTCCTTCTTCCTTGCATTAAAAAAATGCAACTAGAGAAGCGTAAGCCATACTTCATTAATTGTAACCTGGCTACGGACGGTGTGGCAAGGGAGCATCCAAGGATTCAGTGTGACATTGAATGAAGTCATTATATCTCTGCTTTAGGCTACTTCACTACAGAACCTGAGGGACTGAGCAGATTCTTGTGCCATGATTCAAGTGCAGGTGGGTATCATAACAATACTGTAGATATATATATATATATATATATATATATATATATATATCTATATATATATATATATATATATATATATATATATATATATATATATATATATATTGTTACGGAACAGAGAAAACTGTCCCGCAAAGTTCCAGGTTCAAAACAAAAGAGTTAGGTAAAATTACAAGTTAAAGTTTAATGCTCAAACTAACAACTAAACGTTCAGGACTCATAAGGATAATGTAATGGCAAAAACAGGTTAAATATATGGTTAACTGCATTAGCCTCTATTAACACGAAATTAGCAAGAGTAAATTTATCTAAGTCAGCCCTGATAAAATAAGAAAACCGGATAATGCTCAGTGAATGCAAGATATATTATTACAGATACAAAATATTATCAATAATGATTGACACTTAAAACATATGAATCACAAAAACCTCACTAGGCCTACGAATTAACACCTTATGCTATACAGTACAAGAAAAAATGCAACACTTATACTCAAATTACACAGCAGCTAGATGGCTGGAGACTTCCTGAGCACTCACAAAAATAACAACTCTACAGGGGAGGACAGAGATGTGAACAAAATGAGGAGTAGATCCAAGTGGCAATTAATGCAGAGACTGAGCTCATTATATAGGGGCCGGCAGAGCTTGATACAACTTGTAAGAAGGACGCGCAAATGAAGCCATAGGGGACAAAGAGTTGACACTTCTGCTCTGAACAACAGAAAGAACGACTTACTCTACTATAAGGGTAGAAGGGGGGAGTGAGGTAAAACACGCAAGCCTAGTCACTATGGAAGCCACGAGACGAATCGTGATCAAACATGCAGCATACTGTACATTAGAATTATACAAAGGATGATGAAATCATAGGCTATGTAACAATATATATATATATATATATATATATATATATATATATATATATATATCTATATATATATATACATATATATATATATATATATATATATATATATATATATATATATATATATTTGGCTGGTTTCGAATGTTGTTCCTTTGGCGATTTTTTTTTTCTTTCAAACTTTCGAACCTTTCGTGCCAGATTTAAAAAAAAAAAAAATGGTATTCGCTCTAATGTACGATATTTTCCTGTTAACCAACTGTGCTGTTTATCTACTATATATTTCATATTCTCTCTTATGTCGTGATACATTGCAGTTAAATAAGTATGTCGTTTATATTTATAGTAAATTTTACGTTTCATTATCCTTGACCACACGATTATCTGCCAATTAGTAATTTTATTTAACTTAATTCTTATATCTACAGGGCATTGTTTTGTCACACATAAGCTTTTTACAAATTTTTACTCTATCTTGTAGTTGTTCCCCAGTGTATCCTCTTGTTGTTTGTCACCACCAGTCTAATTGATTTTATTTTACCTGATAGAAGTGGGCCACTCACACACAAGTTGTCGCAGAGTTTTTGTTGTGGGGTGGGAATGTATCTTTAGTTACGGTACTTGTTGAATTAACGCTTCAATCTAACTGCGCTTGGCCATCAGCTGAACAGAACGGTGGTAGGCATATTTTGCAGTTTAGAACATGCGCTCCATAGTAACCAAGGATGTTCCTTCCTATCATATAATAAAGGCTAAGCATTCCAGTTGTGAGAATGGCCCAGCACCATTAGATGAAACAAACCAACTACAGTATCTGTAGTTGTGATGGTGTCATTCAACTTGTGTTGTTCACCATTTTTCAGCCACCTAACTTTATATTTTTGGATCTCGCCCAAATGCTTTGAATTTTTTTCGCTCCCTGACTTGTGAGCGCAAAGACTAACCCACTTCCTGCCGTGTCGTTCTGGGTAACCGGGGTTTGAGGTTTTTTTTTTTTTTAAATGAATTTATTTTTTGTCAGTTTCACTATTCCAGGTGTGTAATCCAGTTGGCATATTTCACTGCTTTGATGATTTGCACCTTGCTGTCCTCTTCACCTGTCAAAAGTATGGAGTGTATTTTTTTTTCTTAACCCCTAACCGCCAGCTGACGTGAATACAAGTCACGATATTGGGTGCGGAGCAACGCCGGTTGACGTGTATAGCCACAGGCGTCTTCCCACTACCCTTTGAAGTTTAACTTATCCTCACTCATCGACGGGACCACCTAGAGACGTGGGGATACTTTCAGTTGAAAGAGGAAGAGTTGTTGATTCTTATGTATCTTTGATTTTTTCTCTAGCTGTTATAGTTTGGCAGATATTAGGGTTTAAAATAAGGATATATGATTCCATCAGGGATATCCCCCGTAGGGAGGAGCGTGCAACATCGGAAAACCCCCGGCGTGTAGGGGTTAATGCAAGGAAGAAGGAACCAAAGGCCAGGAGCCCGCAAACCGTTCCTTCCAAGAAAAACACAAAAACAATATAAGAGAGAGCCAAATTCAAGATCAGTTTATTTCGAGATGCGTGGACACACTGCGTTTGAAAGACTGGAGATCATATGAAGTAGGAAATACAGACAGAGGGAGACAGTTCCAGAGTTAGCCTGTTGCATAAATGAAGGACTGGGAGGAACGGTTAACTCATGCATTAGAGAGTTGGACAGAAAAGGGATAAAAGTTTGTTGCTAGACGGGTGCTACGCTCCTGTTGTAGGGATGGAGGGATGGAAGCAGACATATCAGAGAAGTTACCATTGAAGTAGTGATAGAAAAGAGATAAAGATGCAACAGTGCTGCAAAGAGATAGAGGTTGAAGGGAGCCAGTAAGAGGAGGAGAGTTGATGAGACGAAAAGCCTTTGACTCCACCCTATTGAGAAGAGCTGTATGTGGGGAGCCTCCCCACACATGAGCTGAATCTACACAGGGGCGAATAAAACCCGTGTATAAAGTTAACAACTGTGTCTGGGTAAAGAAGGTACGGAGTCGGCTTAGCACACCTAATCTTCTGGAAGGAGATTTTACAAGAGATGTAATATGATCGTTCCAAGTTAAGTCCCAAGAGAATGAAACCCCAAGTATATTTAAAGGGCATGGTTCTGTATTAGCTCGGGGTACCAAAGTAACCTTTATAGTCGAGGATCACGTCACAGAGAGAGCCATCAATCCTGGAAAGAAATGAAATGGAACTCATAAATACCCTATAATTTTATGGCATAAAAATTTAATGTTTCCTGCTCCTTTCTTTACCTGGGGGTAATTGACACTACAGAAATACAAATTCCTGCATCACATTTAAAATGTTACAAGTTAAAGCATAGGACAAACCTGTAAATCTCCTGCCTTTCTCGAGCTGTTGTGACTTCCAGGACAGGATATATCTGGGTACCTCTATGAAACCGATGGGGCCAGTCTGTCTGGACAGCCATCTCTACTTTTCCATCTTGAAAAAAGCATGATGATCTTGACAAAATCAGTCTTTTTTGGGAAGACACTTCCATTTCATGCCAGTGTCATTTCACTACCAGTTTTACACCCAAATTAAGTCTTAAGCATATTCATCTATCTATCTATCTATCTATAGCCCGACGCCCTAATCCCGCAAAGGGTGGCCGCAGACAAAACGCCTCCAAGTCACTCTGTCACCCACCATTTGACTCCCCTCCCCCCAGCTCACCCCCCCTCCCTCATATACCTCTCAACTCCATCCCTCCACCTCATCCTCGGTCTACCCCTCCCTCTCCATCCCTCCACCTCACCTACATACACCCTCTTAGTCAGTCTTTCATTCTCCATCCTCTCCACATGTCCAAACCACCTCAGTGTATTTCTCCTAATCTTCTCAACCACATCCACATCTACCCCACAACGTTCCTTCACTTCTTCATTCGTCAACCTGTCCCTCCACGTCACTCCACATGCTCCTCTCAAGTAACTCATTTCCACTGCTCTCACTCTTGACTTGTTCCCCTCTTGCAAGGTCCACGCCTCGCTTCCATACGTCAGGGTAGGGATCACAATATCATCATGCAGTGACTTCTTAACTTCCATACTCACCTCCCTGTTTCTCATCACTGCTTTCAGTGTGCCAACAACCTTCCTTCCCTGCTGTACCCTTTCACGTACTTCATCCCCCAAAGTTCCATCCTTACTCATCACACTACCCAAGTACTTGAATGCACTCACATTCTCCATATCCTCACCATCCAACCTCACTGCACACTCTGTGACTTCATTCCTCTCAAACACCATAACTTTACTTTTGTTTACATTAACTTTCAGCTTCCTCCTCCTACACACTGTCCCAAATTCATTCACCAAACCTTGCAACTCCCATTCATCTTCACTCAACAATACTGTATCATCAGCAAACAGCAACACCGGAAGCTTCCAAATCTCACCCTCATTCATTAGGGCCACCCCCACATCTACTGCCCTACCTTGTACCTCCTTTACAACCCCATCCATATATATATTAAACAGCCATAGAGACATTACACACCCCTGTTTCGGTCCCACATTGAGATCAAAGAACTCACTCAGCTCACCATCCACTCGCACCGTAGCCCTAGCTCCCTCGTACATACTCTTCACAGCACTCAACAATTTCCCCTCCACTCCATATATTCTTAATACCTTCCACATACCTTTCCTATGTATTCTGTCATAAGCTTTCTCCAAGTCCATGAAGGCAGCATACACTTTCCTTCCCTTCTCTAGATACTTCTCCACTAAACATCTTAGAACAAATATCTGATCTACACACCCTTTTCCCCTTCCTAAATCCCCTTGTTCTTCTCCAACTAGCTCCTCTGTCATATGCCTAACCCTATCAATGAGTATTCTACCATATATTTTACCAGTCACACTAAGAAGGCAAATACCCCTACGGTTACCACATACTTCTCTCTCTCCCTTTTCCTTTGTACAGAGGAACAATTATACCTGATTTCCAGTCCTCTGGAACCCTTCCCTCTTCCCAAGCCAATCTACACAACTTCCATATCCACTCCACAACAATCTCACCCCCATACCTAAGCATTTCACCACACACTCCATCAATTCCTGGGGCCTTTCCCAGCTTAATCTTCTTCATCGCTTCCACTACTTCCGACCTACTGATCTCTTCCTCCCTCCTCTTATCTCTTCTTCTCCCAGCCATTCCCCAACCACTTATACTCACACTGCTCTCACTCTCTACATTCAACAAATCCTCAAAGTGCTCCTTCCATCTCCTCAATCTCTCTCTTCTCCACCAACAATCTATTATTCCTATCTTTCACTCCCCTACTATTTCCCCTTTCACACTGCCTTACTTTCTTTACCTCCTTCCAAAACAATTTCTTACTCTCCCTCCATTTCACACTCAGATTCCTCCCAAACTCTTCATCCACTTTCTTCTTACTCTCCTTCACCGGTCTCTTAACCTCCCTTCTCCTGCTCACATATACCTCTCTCTTCTCTCTCTCATCTTCTCCCCTACCTCTACTCGCCAACCATTCACCATATGCCTTCTTCTTTTGTTCCACAGCTCGTTTCACCTCATCATTCCACCATGCTGTCCCTTGCACACCCTTGCATCTCCTCCTCACTCCACATCAGGGTATGAGTCAGATTAATAAATAAAGTTAGGTCTGACTCATACCCTGATTAATCCCTTCGAAGAATGATCCATCACTTGTTCTCTGTGCTGGACTAGCCTTGAGCTTAGAGTAATCTGAGTTGTCTTGGTTAAATGAATCCAGTCTAGACTTCTTAAACCCAGATTTTATGCTCTCAGGTGTCATATATTTGAAGTAAGCTAGGATGAAGACTTGGGCAAAGTTTACTTGCGTGATGGCTTCATCACAGTGAGCCTTCTCCCATTCTTTAGCCGTTTTTGCCCAGCCCCTCCCGAGTGCCCAAATACAGAAACATCTAGTGGCTGCAAGAAATGGATGTTACTGGGAGGTAGGCCATGCGGAATTATGTTTTGTTCATTTAGCGTCTTGGCCAAGTAGTTATTTCTTATCTCATGCCAATCTGTCCACATAATGACAGGCCTCTGGATGTTGTGAGTATTAAGCCAATCATTGAAAGTGTTGCACAGGTTTTCATAATGTCTCATATGTGAAATACCCCTTATCACTTTTTCCACTACTAAATACTCATAGTTCCCTAGAAATTCCTCACTCATCATGGAGTTCATTCTCTTTTGGGGGTAGATAATCATGGGTGGAGGCACACTTCCGTCGGCACACACAATTGCTTGAACTGTGATGGTGCACTTCTGCTTTGCTGACGCCTTTTCAAAGACTGCTTTCTCCCCACGTTGGGCAAGTTTAGGAGAGAGTGAGATGCCAGATTCGTCAATATTAAAGTTCGTAGACGGGTCATGCAAAGCATCAATGATGTCAATATCAGTGAAGCACGTGAGGGTGTCCTCGAATCATTGGTAAACAGATGCCTTGCTAACACTTTTCCTACATGTGGTGAGTGTTTCTGGTGTTCGGAAGGCAATAGTAGGGCGTCTCTGACGAAAAGGCCTCCACCATTTCTCACGAGGGCAAGTATCCTTGAAGGAGGGAGGAGTTGTCCTTTGGAATTTCACTTCTCTCTCATCCTTTAGATTTGTCGGAAACAGCTATAAGTACATTAGACTTGGTTACTGGCCAAGCTTTCTCGCATGACAACTGTATATAGTTCACTAATACTTCCTCCTCAGCATCTGAGAGCAATGGTTTTGGATCCATTTTATGCTGACTGGATGGTAACCTGAGAATTTGTTTTAGTGTTGCTTCAGGTATGCCATGGTTTTTCGCTGCAGCGCGAAGCTGATGCCCTCTTCGCAAGCAAGAAGGAAAAGTGGTTTGTAAGAAATTTAGCAAAGCATGAATGTTAGGCTATGCATAGATTTAATGCAAATATTTCGTGGGAAATAAAATAAGCAATCAAGCATTAGCACGCAAAATGTAATACATGAAATATGTAGCAAGGATACTCCTCATGCCCCCACACAGCAGCTTGAATGTCATTGTGTAATAAAGCCTAGCAGCAAGTCTGCTTGCCTTGGAATTAAAGTTGTTTTTACCAGCCATGGACATGCATATCACAGTTAAATTTCATGCGCCTGTGAAAAAAGAAAAGGTTATGTTTAATAATATTAACAAAATGAACACATATTTACAGGGACCAAAAGAAACGCAAACCAACCACCGTAAGCAGATGCGCATCTCCGTAAGTTTTACGCAGTGAGTCTCTATATGTCCCAGAATAGCCCTTGTTCTAGCCAAGACAACTTCGTCAATGGTGAAAGTAACTTAACCTTATTTATACTGGACATAGAGGAGAGTATGGTTTTCTACCAGAATGGTGTACGACCTTCTAGAATCAGTTTGAAAAAATGCGTCTCTATTGGACTTCAGAATTTTTGCTGGACCTAAGGAGACACACCCCACTCCCTCCCTCAGTCATGCGAGCAGAAGCCTCTTGGTCATGCAGTGGTATACGTTAACTCATGCACAATCCACATGCAACAACAACAATAGAGGATGAAATTAGGGAACTGTGAGAAAATTAGCTTTTAAATTGTAATTTTTCTTAGGTTTTCCGTAAGGAATTTTCTGAAAACATGACATTTTTTCAATTCATCTAATTCATACAAAAACATAGGCAAATAAAAAGCTGGCATTATGCGAGACTATCTGGTGATAGTTAATGAATTTTTTGGCACATCATTTATGCATCAATCTGCTCATCGCAAGTGCGTCTCCTTGGGTCAAGGTTTCTACACTTGCACTCTAGCCCCCCACCCCCACCCCATCCCACCCCATCCCATATGTTTGGTAGATCAATAGTCTTCACAAACGAAAATGAAATTCCTTAAACCATTCTCTGTCCCAGCAGGGAATGCAACCCGTATCCATTGGCAGACCATCTGTTTATTGACTCGACTTTGGGGATTTCGTATCAACTTTTCCTTAGCGATTTGTTCTACACGTTCTATCTTGGTATCCTCTTAGATGTTGCTGGTACAATCTATGTCGTTAACAAAAGTATATTATTTGTATACTTATTTTTTCCATTCGCGAACCGTGTTATTCACGTGATAACTTGCCGTGGATCGTTCTTCCTGCATCCGAAAACACATGACTCGTTATTATCTTAGCGAATTTCACAGCTAAATATATGCTTAAAGGCAAATAAACACTTAGGTTCCATAATATGATTCTTTACAGTTCACATTCTTGAGCAAATTCTTGTATACAAACACCATAGGGTTTAATAAACACGACCAACTAAAATCCAAAACGTATAATCTACAGTATTTTTTTTTTTTTTTTTTTTTTTTATGTGTCCGACTCTGGGCATAGGCTTCACAGCCTGCTATCAAGGCCCAGCAGTCCTCCTACATACCATACACCTCTACATGTCACCACTTCGGCGCTAACACCCACCGTCCATATTGAATACATGCTAGGGCTGTCTCATACAGGACTGGTGTATTGGTATTAGCGGGGGTATTTTTACGACATGTCGGCGGGTCTTCTGGTAGATCAGTAAAGCCTGATTTTATGAAATTCAAATCCTTAAACTGTTCCCTGCCCCAGCCGGGGTTCGAACCTGGGTCCGTCAGGACTGCAGGCCACCTCTCTACCGACTGAGCCACACAACCCCGAGCGCGGAAGCACCCACGGTCGCATCTCCCCTCACCCCTTACACACACACACACACACACACACACACACACACACACACACACACACAAAAGTAGTGCAGGCATGAGGCTGGTATTACCACGTCCAGGGCTTTATAACTTAACCACAGACGCTTCAGTGTCCGTTAACCTAAAGTATTGCCTTTGACCGAGTCCAAGATGAGGCTGGGGTACGTGAAATGAAACACTTGAACAGAGTTACGATATGAGGAGAAGAAAAACATGGTATGGTTAGGGCTGGGTGTAAATAACAATCGTAGTCTATTTGCCAATGAGGGCTGCATAGTTACCTTTCCCTAGCTACTCATTTTGCTAATCATACCTCATTGAATTTTTGTGTATCATTTATGTAGCTTAAATATCGACAATATTTCCAGTTATAATAAACACAAGGAATTGGAAAAGTAATAAGCAAAATATATCGTTGAGAAAGGGCTGTTACGCTATCTCAGATGTCATTAGAGTTAGGTCTAAATGTTTGAGGTTTCTATTGACAAGGATTCTGAGACTAAAAGTAGCTAAGAGGAACTGAGAAATAAGGAGAGGAATAATTTCATGTAGACAGGGTTGGATGAAGATAAATGCTGAGGTGTGAACTGGCAGTCCGGGACTGTGAGATGAAAGTTATTCAGGAAAAGGGGGTGAAATAATGATGTTGTCTTACTTAGGACTGGATGTAGATAAGCATCGAGGAAATGTTAGGGAAATGTTAGGGAATATGTGTGTGTGTGTGTGTGTGTGTGTGTGTGTGTGTGTGTGTGTGTGTGTGTGTGTGTGTGTGTGTGTGTGTGTGTGTGTGTGTGTGTGTGTGTGTGTGTGTGTGTGTGTGATTCTGGGCCTAGGCTTAACAGTCCGTTCCTTAAGGTCCAGCTGTCCTCTTATGTACCCTGCACCTCAAGGTAACAACTTCGACACTAACGCCCATCGCCCATTTCAATATATGCTAGGGCCGTCTACGCACGGGACTGGTGAATATATATTAGTGGGGGTATTATTACATGTTGGTGGGTTTATGGACAGTCAGTAAAAAGTCTACTGTAAAGAAACTAAAATCCTTTGTACAGCTCCCTGCCCCAGCCGGGATTAGAACCCACCGTGACCACTGGGCAACTAGACCACCTCAGTACCGATTCGGTTACCGTCTTCCGCAAATTACAGCATAGTAGTTTAAACAGATGCCACTGTAGATTCAGTGTTAATTCTTATAGCTTGCTGCAATACACATTGAAGGTTGTATTAGGAATTTTTAATCGCTATTCGATGATGTATTTCGTGGTTTGTTTTCGCTACCTATTTCTCGCTCTCCCCCTTCCCCTCTCCCTCACCCTCTTCTCCCTCTCTCCTTCTCTCTCTCTCTCTCTCTCTCTCCTTGCGCAACACTGCCAGCTTGCCTCACTGCCAACTTTCCCCTTCCCTTCCAGCTTCCTTTGCTGGCTACCTCCCTCTCTGCCTGCCTCAGTCCCTGTCTGCCTCACTCGCAGCCTGGCCCACTCCCTCCATGCCTGCCTCACTTCCTGCCTACATCACTGCCTGCCACACTCCTTGCCTAACCCACTCCCTGCCTGCCTCGATGCCTGTCCCACTCCCTGTCTGCCCCACTCCCTGCCTTCTCATTCACTGCCTTCTCACTCCCTGTTTTCCTCACTCCTTGCCTGCTGCACTCTTTATCTGCCCGTCTCACTGCCTTCTCACTCCGTTTTCCTCACTCCCTGCCTGGTTTACACCCTGTCTGCCCCTTTCCCCGTCTGCTCCACTCCCTGTCTACCTCACTGTCTTCCTTTTCCTATTTTTACTTCTCTCTCACAGTTTTCCTTCTTTCTTCGGTTGGTTCATTCCTCTTTGCTACTCCAACAAATTCATCTCTAGCTAGTTTAGTCCGTGTTGCTAATATCTCTCTCTTTCCTTTACTGTTTTGCTACTTGCTCTATTGTTGTCCTTGGTATCGCATGTGTTTACCTCTGTGGTCACTCCATTAGTAACACAAATAGAAGCCAATAACTTACCCTGGAACCAATCCACTGAAGCGCTCTCGCGCTCGCGCACACACACACACACACACACACACACACACACACACACACACACACACACACACACACACACACACACACACACACACACACACACAGTACCCGCAATCTTACGTAAGATCCAAACAGACATGTACAACCTCATCAAATGGATTAAAACGAAACATCCGCACACACATTATCCAGTATCTTCTCTTAATTCCACACAAACAACACTTTCAACCTCATGCAACAGTAATATAATCCACATTCATATCCAACATACACACAGACATCCACAGCCCCATCTACCATCCATTCAAAGCACCCATACATACACACATTGACACCAATCACAAAGAACATCTTCGCAGAAAGATACTTCTCAAAATAGCACCCACAAAGATACACACACACACACACACACACACACACACACACACACACACACACACATATATATATATATATATATATATATATATATATATATATATATATATATATATATATATATATTATATGATAAGTAAGGATGGAGGTTTGGAGGGTGAAGTGCTTGAAAGGGTACAACAGGGAAGAAAGGTTGCTGGTTCTTTGAAAACAGTGATAAGAAACAGGGAAGTGAGCGTGGAAGTGAAAAAGTTACTACATGACAGTATTGTGATACCAACTCTAACGTATGGAAGTGAAGCTTGGACGTTGTTGGAAGGACACAAGTCAAGAGTGAGAGCAGTGGAAATGAGTTATTTAAGAGGAGCCTGTGGAGTCACATGGAGAGACAGGCTGACGAATGAGGATATAAAGGAGCGTTGTGGTGTGGATGAGGATGTGATAGGAAGTGTTATGAGGAACACACTGAGGTGGTTTGGCCATGTGGAGAGGATGGAGGGTGAAAGACTGACGAAGAGAGTGTATGTGAGTGAGGTGGAGGGGGGAAGAGGGAGGGGGAGGCCGAGGATGAGATGGAGGGATGGGGTGGAGAGGTATATGAGAGAGGGGGTGTGTGAGTTGGGAGCAGGGCAGTGAAATGGCGGGGGACAGGACGACGTGGAGGCGATTTGTTTGTGGCCACCCCAAACGGGATTCAGGCGTCTGGCCATAGATAGATAGATATAGATATATTATATATTATATATAATATATATATATAATTATATATATATTATATATATATATATATACACTATATATATACACTATATGTATTATATATATATATATATATATATATATATATATATATATTATATACCGGTATATATATTATATATATATATATATATAATATATATATCATATATATAATATATATTATATTATATATATATATATATATAATATATATATCATATATTAGATATATATTATATATATGTTTATTATATACACATATTATATAAACATATTATATAATATATATATATATATATATATATATATATATATATATATATATATATATATATATATATATACATATATATATTATATATATATATATATATATATATATATATATATATATATATATATATATATATATGTATATATTTATATTGTATATATATGATATATATATTATATATATCATATGTATGTATGTTATACATATACGTTATATCTATATTATATATAATATATATATTATATATACAGTATATTATATATATTATATACCTGTATATATATATTATATATATATTATATATATATTATATGTATTTTTATATATATTTATTATATATATATATATATATATATATATATATATATATATATATATATATATATATATATATATATATATATATCTTTGACACCTGTAGTTGCAAAAGTCTTTTCCAAAATCTTGTTGAACAGAATAGAGCCAGTAATTGATAAAATTTTAAGAGAAGAACAAGCGGGATTTAGAAAGGGTCGAGGGTGTAATGATCAGATTTTTATTGTAAGGCATCTAATGCAACAAGCTAATGAGATGAAAATGCCACTTAACATGTGTTTTGTGGATTTTGAAAAGGCGTTTGATAGTGTTTCACGTGGAGCTATGTTGAAAATTATGAGATTCTATGGTATACCAGAAAAGTTTGTAAATATTATTAGAAGCCTGCATGAAGGTACTTTTTGTAAGGTAATGGTGGGTGGTTCTTTGAGTGATCCATTTCAAGTTAGGTCAGGAGTGATTCAAGGAGGAGTTCTTTCGCCATTGTTCTTTGTTTTGGTTATGGATTATGTTATGAAAAAGGTTGTAAGGAGAACAGGTGCAGGAATTAACTGGAAAGAAAATAAGAAGCTGATGGATCTGGACTATGCTGATGATATTATACTGATTTGCGGAAGTATTTACGAGATGCAGAGGGTGCTCGATTGTCTGGTGGAGGAAGGAGAAAAAGTGGGATTGGTAATAAATTGTGGAAAGACTGAAATTATTAATATGAACGTGGAGAACCAAATCGATTGTGTAATTGGGAATAATGTGGTGAAGAATGTAGAAAATTTTAAATATCTGGGAACGATTGTATCATCTAATGGATCATTAAACAATGAAATTGAGGAGAGGATTAGACAGGCTTGGCGAGCTGTTGGAATGTTGAAATCTGTTTGGAATAATAATATGCTTTCGGTACATACTAAAGTGAAAACTTACAAGTCCATGGTTAGACCAATTTTAATTTACGGGCATGAGTCATGGTACAGTACAATTGCAACAGATCAGAAAGTATTAGGATTTGAGATTAAAATACTGAGAAGGATTCTTGGGGTAAAGTGGCAAGACAGAGTTACAAATGAAAGAGTAAGGGATATTACGAGAATGGAACCAGTTAATGAATATGTGAGACTGTCTCGCTGGAAGTGGCTGGGGCACATATACAGAAAAGAAGGTAGTTTAATACAGGATGTGCCAGAGTGGATTGCTAGAGGAAGAAGAGGGAGAGGTAGGCCGCGGGAATCCTGGTTGAGGACAATGAAAAAAGAAGCAGGAGAGGAGTGTTGGTGGGACCTGAAGGAGATGGCAAGAGACAAATATTGGTGGAGAGAGTTCATTGAGGCCCTATGCATCCCGTGGGGTGCCACAGGAAATGATTGATTGATATATATATATATATATATATATATATATATATATATATATATATATATATATATATATATATATATATATCATAGGCTATATTAAATAACAGAACAGAGGAAGGTAAAACAAATGAATACAAAAAAATAATCCGTACACCACATTACTGGCGTCCTCCATTCATTAAAAATTTGTAACATTTGGACTTGAACGACTGTAGGTTGAAGTTTTGGGGAAACAACTCAGGGGAAGCGAGTTCCAGAGAGATGCAGTTCATGGAATAAAAGAATTCTGATAGGCAGAAGTTCTGCAATATGGCTGTGTGACATTCCATTCATGAACGCTACCAGATGCCCGTGTAGCACGAGGGAAGGCATGGATAGGTGGCACAATGGGTGCAACATCGTTTGAGCATTTGCCATAAAAGTATTTGTACAAAAATGTACGGGAGGCAACATTTCTTCTTACTTGTGGGGAGGTAGTTTATTTATAGTAGCACTCTTATTAAAATTCCAATAGCTTTTTTCTGAATTTGTGTCTAGTTGTTTTAGTGCAACCTCTCACATCCATTCCACAAGGGTGAGCAATATTTCAGCTGAGAGTGCACATGACTTTTATAAAATATAGCTAACTACTCGTCAGTGAGAAAGTTACGAACTTTGTACAATAATTCAAGTTTCTTTGAGGTGGTTATAGCAAGTGATCCGACATGAGAGGTCCAGCTGATGGCATTGTTAAGTGAAACACCGAGAATTTCAATACTTTTGGAGATGGGAATATTAGTAGCACTAAAGGCAATATACGAATCTGGCAATATCTGTCTATAAGTAAATTGTACCGGTATATATTTGGTTTTGCTATCATTACTTTGCAAATCGGTGTTTGAGTGTGAATGAACTGGGAAGTGTTGAGTCATCTGCATATGAATGGATGGAATTGTGGGTGACAGATAAGAGATCATTAATATGACCTAGGAAGAGGGTTGGCGTCAGAACTGTTCCTTGTGGTACGCCGGAGTTAATTGAGTGGAAATTGGAATATACATCATCTACTTTTACCCTTATTTTTCTGTTGCTGAAATATGGGGAAAGGAGAGGAACAAAAGACGTTAATCCATAGCAAGGGATTTTGAATAGCAGGGAATTGTGCCACACTGTTGAAAGCTTTAGAAATATCAGTGGCTACTGCATGAGTTTCTCCATTGATGGATGGTATGAGTCAGGAGACTGAGTATATCAATGGTGGATCTTTCATGGTGAAAACCATATTGTCTATCACTAATTAAGTTGTTGGACTCAAGATGTTTAACTATGTGCTTATTAATTACAATTTCAAATACTTTACAAGAGAAGACGTGATAGCTACTGGTCTGTAATCAGAGGGGTCGGAGGAACTTCTTTCTTTGGAACTGGGTAGATATTGACTTTTTTCCAAGAATTAGAGAATGAAGAAGTACGTATCCGTAGTCTGAATAATTTAGCTAGAGTAGCGGCAAGTTTTAGGGAGCACTTTTTCAAAACAACTGAAGGAATTCCATCTAGGCCTGGAGCTTTGTTGATTGGTAAATTGTCTAGGATGGATTTTACTTTTCTAGTATGTATTTTAAGTGGAACAATGTCTGGAGACTCAAGTTCTAGTACTGGGATGTTCTGGCTGACTTCATCTACGGTAGAATTTTTGGCAAATGTACTGGCAAAAATATTCGCTTTACCACACGGATCATTTGTAATGTTGACATCTGAAGATTTTAGTGGGGGAATGGATGATGGCTTGTTATTATTGAAAGAATTGAGAGCTGACTCGAATTTCAATTGTCATTAGGAATGTTGAGTAATTCTTGATACTTGACTTAGCAATTTTAAATTGACAGTGATTCAGATGTTTTTTATTTTAAGTAAGAGTTATATGCCAGTGACTTTTGGGCCATTGCTCTGGCACAGTTGCTATCAAGTCTTTTTGGAGAATTCGATCTTTTAGTGAACTGTTGACTTGGGATGAATAATCCACACCAGCTCATATGAAGTCATTAATGTGGGACTAGGTAGAACTGACATCAGTAGAGAAGAGAGACTGCCATAGAATGTCAGCAAGATAATTACTAAATTCATCCCAATTTGTCCTATCAAAGTGCTATCGAGTAATCCTGACAGGTTCAGAACGAGGAGGTTTGGGGAAGTTGACTAATGAGGCTTTGATGAGATTGTGTTCGGAGGATCCAAGTGGTGACAGTACTTCTATCCTGTATTGATCTGGATGATTCGTCAGGAATAGATCCAGGAGATGGGCATTATGGTCAGGATTATCTGGTATTCTGGTTGGTTGCTTTATCAACTGCTTGAGATTAAGAGAGTTTGCAAACAGCTCACACTCTAGACCAGTATCGTCAGTCCTGGCACAATGCAATAACCATTCTATGCTATGTACATTAAAATCACCCAAAATGGCAATTACAGTGCTACAGGTAACGTTAAAGTTACACAACTGTGTGGATATGGCATCAAATACAGTGGATTCTGAAGAAGCATTGGGGGAGCAATAGACTACACAGATAGCCTATATTTGGTAATATTTAGATAATATAGCTTATACAGTGAGTAATCAAAATTAGTTGAAGTGAGTTTAAAACAGTCAACTGCAAATTCATATTTGATATAACAACAGGTGCCACCCTTGTTATGGAAGATTGTGAGGAAATGTTAACCAAGAAAACGAAACAGAGATAGTTCTGCTGAGGGAGAGATTTTGGGTTCTGTGAAGAACAGGACCAGAGGGGTTATGGATTGTAGGATAAACTGAACTGCATTCCAGTTGGTACTGAGACCACGGATACTGGTGAAGAATAAGGCCGCACAGGCACCTCTCTCCTGATGAGCATGAACGAAAGTTGCAACAGTCGCTGCCAGCACAGTTGCTGCTGGCACAGTCGCTGTTGGCAGTCACTTGATGGTGACTGGGAGAACCCTGTGCCGCCAGCCCTACCCTGCCGGTGGTGGCAATTTGATATACCACCTCATTTCCCGATATTAATGCAGCAGCTATTGCTAAAGGGAATACATACTATGTACCATATATATATATATATATATATATATATATATATATATATATATATATATATATATATATATATATATATATATATATAGTAGAACCCCGGAATTCGTACACAGTTCGTTCCTGGGGGCTGTACGAGTTGCGAATTGTTCGAAAACCGAATCATTTTTTTCCATAAGAAACAATGTAATTTGCATTAATCCGTTTTTTAGTATGGATGAAATGGTAGATTTCGGCGTACTAAAATGAATGGCAAGATCGGAGACACGGGTTCCACTTTCAAACTTTGCAATGAGTTCTTTTTTCAGCTCTATTGTTGTTCTCACTGCTTTACTTTTAGCTCCAGCTGACTCACTAATCTTCTTAGAGCCCATGATTACGTACAATTTTCTAACGAAAATACGTAATTCATCACATAGTTTAATCGAGCCTGTATGACTGATGCATAGCTGGCGGAAGACAAAGCCAGACTGGCGACCATGTGGCACCTACGACGCCGCATCTCTTTGTGCGAAGAACGGGTCACCGTATGAAAACTGGAGCGATTTTGGGCGAAAAAGCTGTACGAAAACCGAGTTGTATGAGTAGAGAGGCGTACGAATTCTAGGGTTCCACTGTATATATATATATATGCAGAGAGAGAGAGAGATGTCTGGATATACTTTTGTTCTAACCTGATAAAAATCTCCCTCTCATTTAGTGGCCAAGTGTAGCCTACTCAGAATCAAGAGTTGATATAACTAGTAACCAAGTTGAAGTATTTATGTCTTAAAACAGTCTCATTCAAATTCATGCAACTACGTCATAGTAACCTAATTAAGTCGTGATATGGATCTAGTTCCAATCAAGTAGAAGTTAGTCGACTACAGTAACCAAAGATACTCATCCCCAAAGTAAAGATAATTATAAGGTAGTTTCACCCCTGGGGGGCGGGGAGCAAAAACGTGTCTCGGTCTGTGCATGACGTCACAGATAATCCATACTGAGGGTCTCTGCCTGGTAGTCAGCCAGTCACTAACCTACCTGCCCTGTGATATGAGCTTCCTGGCCAATATAGATTACTTTTATTTGCATCCTAAAATGCATGCAGAGCAATGAAAAGGTATTGTAAAAGGTTTTCAAGAAGTTTCTGTTTTCAGAGAATATAAGAATGTTGTATACAGAGTCATACAGACACAGATCCGACGTCACAGATGCCTGTAAGCTAGCTGATTATGAGAAAAACAACTGAAAATACTGACAGAGATCACTGGTTGAGAGTACAGCAACACTAAATTCCTACCAATTGATCCGGAAATCGTCATTTTACATTGATCTACCATTACATTCGTTTTCTTTCACGCTCCCATTCTCTCCCTTTCTCTCTTATTATCCTTGACGTCACACCCCTCTGCGTGAACCGGGGACGGTGAACCTACCTCTCATATTTTCTATACCTTGCTTACCTCAGCGTCATAACTACGCCTTATTAAACTTCTTGAAGCCACGACTTAGTACTGATAAGGTAACAATGGCCCAGTTAGGTTAGGTGAAAACATGACGACTACATTAACCAAGGAGACTCGATTTTACCAGATAACTTAGGGACAGCGAATTTCATGCAACTACACTTACATATCAGGTTGTAGCAGAGGCCCAGTTCCGTCAGGTGAAAAGAAGGCGATTATGGTGGGTTGGGAGATACCACACTGCATACTGCCACTTTGTACTATAGTACGAAGCCAGTCCATACTCATTTTAATCCTTTCAGTATGATAATGTCTTATTCAGCTTTTTATTGTTACCCCGACATGATTTTATACAGTTTAAGAGACAGCTTTCGAAATAGAGTGCTAGGCACCATTATAATCATCATCATCATCATCATCGTCATCTTCACCATCATCATTATCAACATCATCATCATCCTGTCCCTCTTTCTCAGTAATTTGCTATGCACGGGATCAAGAAACAAGAACAGGAAAGTTTAAAAGTAGGAGAACTATCAACAAAGTGCACAGTAAACATGGACCACATATTCATCCATTCATCATACAGTATAAGTCCCCGCAAATCTTGGCTCTTCCTCACAAGGCAAATGATCAATGCAAAACACAAAATGCGCTTAGATATAGCCTTGATAATATCCTACTGTACAGTGCATGAAGTCATCCTTTCCTTTACACTACCAAGGAATCTCCAAAGCTAAGTAACACTGTCTGCAGAAAGCAGGAATTAAGTCAAGACTGCCAGCATCTCCAGGGGAATGCAATATGGTCTCCCCATTGAAAAAAAAAAAAAAAAAAAAAAAAAAAACTGGCACCCCAACAGGTGATTTTCTCCACACCTCCAGACAAAAAGTGTTAATATCTGCATTTTTGAGGTCTAACGTTTCACAAATCGTGTTGGTGTTGTATGACCGTTGATCCAATAAACATTTAAGTAGTGTCCAGTGAACACTTCTACCAAATGTGAAATGAACTGGTAAAGAAAATAATAAAGGGATAACACCCAAATGGCAAGTGTTTGCAAGAAACTGAGAAAGTGAAGTATTACCTTCATCATAATATGGAGACCATATTATGAAAAATATCAGTGGGTTGATTGTATTTAAATGTTGGATCCCATGATGTATTTTTTTATCTTACTCTTTAGGTTCTTTCTGTTTTTTTTTTTTTTTTTTTAATCCTGCTTGGGGATTCTGTAACTACTAAAAACTTGTCCTAGAGTAAATATAACCGTTTGGCAGTAGCAATAAAATCAAATAGATTAAAATGTTACTGGAATAAAGGAGTTTGCACAAAAGAAGAAAGCATAGTGAGTGGATGAGAAGGGGCGTGGAAGAAGTTGAGAGACGGAAGAGAGAGTTATATGTAGAAAGGAACAGAGAGGTGAGAAGATTAGTAAGACAGCGTGAGAAAAAAGTGGATGAGGAATTTGGAAGGAACTTGAGTGTCATGTGGAGGGAATGTTAGAAAATGTTTTGGAAAGAGGTAAAGAGAGTTAGACAGGGTGCCAAAGAAGTTAGCTGGAGAGTGAACGATAAAAATGGTACATTACTAGTGGAGAAGGGAGAAAAAGTGAGCAGATGCAGAGAACACTTTAAGGAATTGTTGAACATAGAGAATGAAAGTAATGCGAGTATAAGTGGCTGGGGAATGGCTGGGAGAAGGAGGGAGGTGAGAAGAGAGAAAGAAATCAGTAGGATGGAAGTCGTGGAAGCAATGAAGAAATTTAAAATGAGGAATGCCCCAGGAATTGATGGAGTGTCTGGTGAAATGCTGAAGTATGAGGGAGAGATAGTAGTAGAATGAATGTAGAAGATGTGCAGATTGGCCTGGGAGGAAGGTAGGGTCCCGGGGGATTGGAAGTCAGGTATAATTATTCCCCTGTACAAAGGAAATGGGGAAAAAGAAGTGGTAACCATAAGGGCATTTGTCTTCTTACTGTAATTGGAAAAGTATGTGGTAGGATGCTTTTTGACAGAGTTAGAGAAATAACAGAGGAACCAGTTGGAGAAGAACAGGGAGGTTATACGTAGGGAGGAGGTTGTGTAGATCAGATATTCATTCTTAGAGCTTTAGTGGAAAAGTTTCTAGAGAAGAGAAAGAAGTTGTATGTGGCCTTCATGGATTTGGAGAAAGTATATGACAGGATGGATAGACAAGGATTGTGAAAAGTATTAACCCTTTCGCGTGCAGGTAAGTTTCATAGGTTTTCTGTGCTGTGGTTTCTTTCTTTTGTCCCCTCCCCCCCGGCTGCCGCGTGCTTCAAGAATGTGTATTCTCTCCTTATTTTCACCACCCAAACATATTTATTTTGCCACAAAACTCACATATCCCTGTTCGTCGATGTTTGTTCTACATAAGCAAAAAAAAAAAAAATAAATACTATACGTACATTAGGGCCCTCGGAATAAACATTCGGGATAATAGATTTTAATTCCCATCATCATAAATCGAATGTTTACTAATCAATCTCTGCATGTTATTCGATCAATCGAAAGAGAATTTTATTAGCTTTCGAATGGGGGGGGTCCCTGTTTGATACAAAGTATGGTCTTCGAGTAATAAGCGAAAAAACAATACCCATTTCCAACAGACAACAACTTTTTTATTCGGGGAGCTTTAGCGAAGAACTTTTCTCGGCAATGTTATGTTTTTATTTCATCATCCTATGCAGAGTTTCATTCGCTTTCATTTGGGCCAAGAACGGTAATCATGGGTCTCATAGTTTTCGAGAAAAATGCAAAAAAATACAGTGTATTTACCCGCACACTGACCCGCCATTAGCCGCGCTCACTTACGTTATTTTCCAGTGGCTTGCTAACACTTTTATGCTTGCTAGCTATGTTTTCTTTGGTTTTATACCAACAACTATTTTATATAATTTCTTGTTTCGTTTCTAGTCCTCTCAGAAACCACACATGAACACTAAACCAGTTGCTAGCAACTGAAACAGAAGCTGTACTTATTTCCCTGTCATTTTTGTTGAGGTATATAACAATATATATGTATGTATAAATATGCTGACTTAAATAGAGGTAAATAGATAAATAAAAAAATATTATCGTGTACTTCTCCAGTGGCGATGATCTTCCTGCAGGACCAGATCAGTTGGGAGGTGAGGAGTTTTGTACTGTGTGTGTGTGTGTGTGTGTGTGTGTGTGCTCCACTAGTGAAGGTATCGCTCGGTATGGTACTGGTCGAAACAATCACCCATGCAAAGCAGCACATCACATACAGGACACATGTTTCTTGTGTCCTTCCTCACCCCCAACTTGAAGCACAAGGTACACCTGAGCCTCTTCTTGTCGGGAATCCTCACCCGGTGGTGGCCCAGAGTGCGATTCAACCTCGTGTCGTTGTCAATCGCCCGGCGATGCTTGCTTAGATACCCTCGTGCTCTGTGGTCCCGTCGTGTGGGAGCTGCAGGCCCAGGCACGGGTTCTCCCGACGGATCAGCAACTGGAGGTGGTGGTGGTGCTGGCACCCATGATGGGCCTCCTGCTGGTGGTGATGGTGGCACCTGTGATGGCCCTGCTGCAGGTGGTGCTGGTGTAGGGTGTCCTGCAGGCTGTGCTGGTGCTGGTGATGGCTGGGCCCATCCTGGTGCTGGTCATGCCTGCTGGGTGCCAGGTGTTGCTGGTTCTGGCCGCCCGGTAGGTAGGTCTGGGGCGTGGTGGAGTGTGTGTCCAGTCGCGGGCCAGTCCTCTTCATGGAAATGCAGAAGATCGTAGATGATCTGCTTCACAAATTCAAGGAGAGTTACTTGCGTGTGTCTGTACTTCTTGTGCAAGGCAAATGCGTTGAACATTGCCATTTGGACGAAGTAGAATGTGATCTTCTTCGTCCACTTGACAGTTCGGCATTGGATGGGGTAGTACTGGACCATCTGATCAAAATCATCCACCCCACCCATGTACCTATTGTACTTCTCCACAACGACGGTCTTGTGAATGACCTCCACGTAGGTTGTCCGCCCGTCTTGACCCCGCACCTATCCTCGAACCCTCTTCGGAATGGTGTGTGTGGAAGGTGGACATCATGTTCACAATGCTCGTGTCCCTCCACAGCAGGACTAGCACATTGTCCTTGTGCCTGTACACCATGCCCCCCTCAGGCAGGCTCTTAGCCCTGGCAAAGGCCTGCAGCTGGCGTGGCACTCCTCTAGGCAGCTGTGGGGTCCCACACACGTAAAATCCTACAGTGATGAGTCGTTCGCACAGGGCTACAGAACTGTAATAGTTGTCCATGAACAACTTATAGCCCTGGTCCTTCAAAAGTTCCCCAAGCCCCCACACGGTGTTCTCGAGGGTACGCTGCACCCCCGTGTAGACTTTGTGGTTCCAGATGTAGCCCGAGGACAACTCAGCCAACATGTACAACTTGATGGCATACTTGGTGGGCTTCTGGGGGCTGAACACGCAGAAGGACAGCCGGCCCTTCCACCCCAGAGAGCCCTCATCCAGGCTGAGCTGCTCCTCGGGTTGGTACGCTGACTGGAACCACTGATGGAGATACTCCATGACCATGCGAACGTGGATGAGCTGATCTTGGTTGTCCTGGGGAATGGCGAGTGAGTTGAAGGCATGGAAGTGCTTGAGGATGATGGTGAAGCGCTTTCCACTCGTTGCCCACTGGACCCTAGGTAGTCGTGCAGCTCAGAGCTCCACCAGTAGAGCCTGATGGTCGGCATGTGCACGACCCCCATGAAAAGGTATAACCCCAGGAACTTGCCCATCTCCCCTTCATTGCAGGAGAACCAGGCATCAAGTTGAGTCCCCAGGAATGTGGCGTACCGGTTGGTTTCCATGGTGAGGTATGACAACAACTCCCGCATGAAAAAGAGCTGGAAGAACTGCATGGGAGCTGTTGAAATATCCACCTTGATCCCTGGGGAGCCAGTGAACGGCCCGTGGTTCGGTGTGGACGGGCCACTGCTCCACCCAGGATCCTCTTCAGTGGTGGTGGCAGCAAGTCGGCCTGTTGACACCCTTCGACCTGCCCTCCGACCCCTTGGACGTCCCCCGTGTCCAGGCAGCAGACCACGGCGCCCTCGTTTGGGAGGGGACGCCTCGGATGAGGATGAGACAGAGGGCTCTGGGGACACCAGTCTCCTCGGCCTGGCCGGCAAGGATGTCACCGTAGCATCCTGTATGGCAGAAGCGGGTGGAGGGGCCATCACGACGAATAATGGCCTGGCTTCCAGTGATACTGTCTCGCCAAGGGGGGCAGAGGGGCCTGGAGATTGGGAGCTGATGAAGAGCGCGGTGGGACTGGCAGGTCCTAGAGGTGGGGAGGGTTCTTCAGTGAAGCTAGGCGATGATGGTGGTGTGGTCTCCCGTGATGGAAGGTGGCAGGGCAGGTCCACTTGCTGACCGGATGGCGGCAGCTCAACCTCCTCCATCCCAGAATGATCGCTCTCAATGTCGCTCTCTGACTCTACTTCATTGAGGATCTTATGCCACTCATGTGGTGCTAACCCACGTTTCATCTTTGCAAGATTGCTGTCGTTGCAAGCCAACTGGAGAATAAATTGCTGTTGAAGGGATTTTGGACTCTGTGGTAGTCCAGTGCTGTGGTAAGAGTGTGAGCTGAAATAAAGGAGTCAAGATATTTTATTCACAGCCAGCCATGAATTTGGCTCAACACTGGCACAATGCAAGGGTTCATGACATACGTGTATGTCCTTGAAAAACATCGTCTCCTACACCTGACCTAGCACACAGGTAGGGGCCACTAGCACGTGGTTACCTCTTCCATTTTCTTTGCACATTACATATAACCAAGTCTATCATTTTTATGAGATACACAGTACATTTCACCACTAATATGTAAATGGACGTGTTCCGTAGGCTGTTACCTGTGCGCTAAGGTGTAGCAGACGGTGTTTCCATTAGGAGAACACGCTACAGTGGGTCAGTCTTTCACTGTCTTTACACATAAAACACAACCCAATCTACCACTTTTTATGAGTCAAGATATTTTATTCACACCTTGCCAAGAACTTGGCTTAACACTGGCACAACGCAAGGGTTCATGATATACGTGTATGTCCTTGAAAAACATTGTCTCCTACACCTGAGTTAGCACACAGGTAGGGGCTACTAGCACGTACTTACCGCTTTCATTTTCTTTGCACATTACACATAACCAAATTTATCATTTTTATGAGATACACAGTACATTTCACCACTAATATGTAAATGGACGTGATCTGTAGGCCGTTACCTATGCGCTAAGGTGTAGCAGACAGTGTTTCCCTTACGAGAACATGCTGCAGTGGGTCAGTTATTCACTGTCTTTTCACATAAAACGTAGCCAAATTTATCAGTACATGGGATACACAGTATATTTCACCAAAAAAAAATGTAAATGCACATGTTCCTAACCTTGCGTTGCATTTCGCTACCTTTGTGCTAGCTCAGGTGTATAACATGCACTCTTCAAAACTAGCTCGTGGGTCAGTTTTTCACTGTCTTTTCACATAAAACATAGCCGAATTTATCAATACATGGGATGCACAGTATATATCATCAAAAAAAGACGTAAATGTACGTGTTCCTAACTTTGCATTCCATTTCGCTACCTTTGTGCTTGCTCAGGTGTACGACACACACTCTTCATTACGAGCATGTGGGTCAGTTTTTTGCTGTCGTTTCACATAAAACATAGCCAAATTTATCAATACGTGGGATACACAGTATATTACACTAAAAAAGAAATGTAAATGCACGTGTTGCTAACCTCACGTTGCATTTTGCTACCTTTGTGCTAGCTCAGGTGTATGATATGCACTCTTCATTACGAGCACGTGGGTCAGTTTTTCACTGTCTTTTCACATAAAACATAGCCAAATTTATCAGTACATGGGGTACACGGTATATTTCACCAAATATATATATATATATATATATATATATATATATATATATATATATATATATATATATATATATATATGTCATCAATGACTCTGTGTCATAAAATACTTGGTGGTTCTTTTGTGGTTGAGTTGTAGTTGAGTTATATATATATATTTTAGACTTGTGGTCGAGCGGCTTTTATATCTTGTAGTAGCTTCCCATTTGTCATGTAGTGACAGGAGAGGTAAAGAATAGTATGGGACTATTTTTATTTGTCTTGGAAATATTAACAAGTCTCTCACACAAAGCGGAATATAGAGTCTCGCTCCCTCTCTCTCTCTGTCTCTCGAGTTGGTAAGCCCTTCTCCCCTTCGACCTGCCTCTAGTATCGCTTGTCCCCTTCTCGACCTCTCTGTTCTATAGCTAACCTCCGTCTGAGCTCTCTTTCCTAAATTCTGGTGTAGCAGGGGTGTGTCACGTGTGTTCCTCGTGGATGGAAAGTTTAAGAAGCCTGTGTGTGAGTATGTGTGTATATGTGTGTGTGTATGGTTACTAGGCGCTGTCGTGTGCCTATCAAGCATTCCTTGCGTTAAGAGTGTGTAAGCATGTTTAGCGTTGCTCGATTCTCACAGACACAATACCTTCTCATCATTTGACTCCCTGCTTCTATCTGTCTCTCTATCTATCTATTTATCTATCTATCTATTATGATTTGCAATTATAATATGTAGTCCCACATACTGCTCGGCCGCGCGAAAATGGCGTACCATCGACAGTCAATAGTCCTAACATATTAATATATATTATATACACATTATAATGAACTTATAAGCTAATTAAGTGAAATACATAATATTGTAAAAGTAACATAATTGTAAGAATATTGTATACATATAATATAGTAAATAGTGATTATTCAGTAATATTACATTTTAAACAAGTTGTATACATATTTGAATAAATGCAATGGTTGTTGTATAACACTTTGTAAGACGTGTATGTACAACAGACGTACGCATATAATTGTGCAATGGTAATACTGCTAGGTTATACATTACATAGAGTTATCACTTTAGTAATGTCTAATATTTCACCTAACTTGTATGATGATAATGGTAATACAGAATTGTGCTATAATTGTATGACTTATAATATTGTACTAACATTGTGGTACTACATAATTGTAACATTTTATGAATTGTTACAAAATATTGTGTTAATGCATAATTGTGTTGGCCTTATAATTGTAGTTACATTTTGTTAATGCAACTATTACATAAGTGTCTTGGCCTTATAATTGTAGTTAAAGTTACATAAAAGTTACATCTTGTTAATGCAACTGTTAACTGGCAAAGTGTAACATAATGCAATCGTTTGTCGTTACATAATTGTTACATATCGTTTGTAGTTACATTATTGTAGTTAAAGTTACATAAAAGTTACATCTTCTTAATGCAACTGTCACAGAAATGGTACATATTGTTTGTAGTATTGTTTGTAGTTACATAATTGTAGTTAAGGTTACATAAAAGTTACATCTTGTTAATGCAACTGTCACATAAATTGGTACATATTGTTTGTAGTTACATAATTATAATATGGAGTAACATAATTGGAATAACTGCAGTCCTAACATATGCTGCGGTCGATGATAGTGATGATGTGTCATGCCACTTGTTTGTGGAGACAACAATTTGCTTTTTTGTTTGTAGTTTATGTAGTATTTTGACATATGTAGTAACACTTACACTTATTTTCATTAGTTTGTTATGTGATCTTACTCTATTTCTCTTTTTTCTTTCTTACTTTTCTTTCTTTCTTTCTTTCTTTTTTTCTTTTTTGTATGTATTGATTTTCCATAGTTTGTTTTTCTTTGCTTGTGTACGCTTTTTCCATGTTGTTCATGGCTGCATAATTACTGGCTAATTTCCTTGGGATACTTTTTTAAAGTTTAGTTTATATTGCACAGGTATTACTGAAAATGATATTATATAGTCCCATATTTTGTTATTTTATATAAAAAATATATACACTATATACAGTATTAACTATACACACTGACTTGTTGTTCACCTGTACCTATCGTGAGTAATATGTGTGTCAGCACTGTGTGGAAATCATTGTCTTCACGATTGTGTTGAAGATGTTCACTCTTGCTAACGTCATTTGTGTTGGCCATTTTTTTTTTTTTCTAGTTTACCTTGTAACGTAATTTATATGTTTCCACTAGGTAGCTTTAATTAATAAATGTTTAATACAGTTCTTTTAATCGCTCACTGAGTAACTGTGATGGTATATTTTCTTTATCACTTTGTAGATGTAATAATGTATAGCTGTATGTATGAAACACGTATTTTATGTAGGTATAAATGGTAACACTCGTTGGTAGTAAATAAATGTTATAATAAATTAATGAATATATACAGTGTAGAATATTTATTGTTGGTGATTATTTAGTGTTTGAGTTATGCAGATAACTGAAGTAAGTATGTGTATTTAAGCTGTAACTATACAGCACGTTTTATATGTTTGTGCAGAAGCTTATTGTCTATCACTGTGTATTGTACGAATGAAGTAACTATGTAACTCACTAATTTTTACCGTGGTGGAAATGGTGTGAGTGGTGTTGCACGTGGTGATAGCGTTGTCCTTCGCGGGTTGATTAACGTGTTGTCGTCTCAGCACATGGTGACGTCGGCTTCCCACACTGGTAGCTGTGGTGAGTGAATGAGTAGCGATGAGTAACTTGAGTGAAGACGAGTGAGTAAGATGAGTTGTGAATATGGACTTGGCGTTTTGCTGCGTGTCTTGACCTCTGGGTCAGGCGTAGGCGGGAGAGAGTGGTGGGGGCTTGTGTGCTTGTTGCTTCGGTGTTTCCTCTTCTTTACTTGCTTTGTTTTATATTCTTCTTGTTGCTGCTTGAAGTTAAGTGAAGATTATAGATTTGTTTTGTAGACTTGTAGACTATTTGCATTGTAGGCTGTATTTTGTCGGGATTCACTGTAGAACTGAAGCTAATCTTGTAGAGTCTCGCCTGCTTTTGTAGAAATTTGCTTTTAATTCGGAGACGATGTCCGTAGATTCGCTGGTTCGTCGTAGAAATTGCAAGATCGTATCAATGTTTTGTTAAACTACTTGCAAGGCGTCCTGTGATCCCTTCACCTCTGCATCAGCATGATGATCTGGGAGACGGAGGGGGCTGGTTGGAGAGAATACTGTCAGGAGCTGGTTGTGTTGTTGGTTGAGAGAGATATTATTTTTGTTTTCAATCTTGATATTTTGTAGGAATTCAATGTTGATTCGTAGACAAGGTTCGTATACGTTTGCTGCTACCAAATGTCATCAATGACTTTGTGTCATAAAATACTTGGTGGTTCTTTTGTGGTTGAGTTGTAGTTGAGTTATATATATATATTTTAGACTTGTGGTCGAGCGGCTTTTATATCTTGTAGTAGCTTCCCATTTGTCATGTAGTGACAGGAGAGGTAAAGAATAGTATGGGACTATTTTTATTTGTCTTGGAAATATTAACAAGTCTCTCACACAAAGCGGAATATAGAGTCTCGCTCCCTCTCTCTCTCTCTCTCTCTCGAGTTGGTAAGCCCTTCTCCCCTTCGACCTGCCTCTAGTATCGCTTGTCCCCTTCTCGACCTCTCTGTTCTATAGCTAACCTCCGTCTGAGCTCTCTTTCCTAAATTCTGGTGTAGCAGGGGTGTGTCACGTGTGTTCCTCGTGGATGGAAAGTTTAAGAAGCCTGTGTGTGAGTATGTGTGTATATGTGTGTGTATGGTTACTAGGCGCTGTCGTGTGCCTATCAAGCATTCCTTGCGTTAAGAGTGTGTAAGCATGTTTAGCGTTGCTCGATTCTCGCAGACACAATACCTTCTCATCATTTGACTCCCTGCTTCTATTTGTCTCTCTTTCTATCTATATATCTATCTATCTATTATGATTTGCAATTATAATATGTAGTCCCACACATATATATATATATATATATATATATATATATATATATATATATATATATATATGCACTTGTGCCTAACCTCGCATTTCATTTCGCTATCTTTGTTCTAGCTCAGGTGTACGACACGCACTCTTCAATATGAGCACGTGGGTCAGTCTTTCACGTTATCTTCACATAATACATAGCCTAATCTATCAATATATGAGATATACAGTGTATTTCACCAATAAAATGTATTTTTTTTAATGCGAGGAAGAAGGAACCAAAGGCCACGAGCCCGCAATAACAGTTCCCTCCAAGAGAAAAACAAAATAAACTAGAGAGCCAAATTCAAGATCCGATCATTACGAGATGCCTGGACACACTGCATTTGAAAGACTGGAGATCATAGGCAGCAGGAAATACAGACAGAGGGAGACAGTTCCAGAGTTGACCTGTTGCATAAATGAAGGACTGGGAGTAACGGTTAATTCTTGCATTAGAGAGTTGGACAGAAAAGGGATGAGAGTTTGCTGCTAGACAGGTGCTACACGCCCGTCGTAGAGGTGGAGGAATGCATGCAGACAGTTCAGAGGAGCAGTGACCATTGAAGTAGCGATAGAAAAGAGATAAAGATGCAACAGTGCGGCGAAGAGACAGAGGTTGAAGGGAGTCAGTAAGAGGATGAGAGTTAATGAGACGAAAAGCCTTTGACTCCACCCTATTGAGAAGAACTGTATGTGGGGAGCCTCCCCACACATGAGAGTTGTACTTCACACAGGGGCAGATAAAACCCCTGTTTAGAGTCAACAATTGTGCAGGGGTAAAGAAAGATCGGATTCGGCTTAGCACACCTAATCTCTTGGAAGCAGATTTTACAAGAGATGTAATATGATCTTTCCAAGGTAAGTCCCGAGTAAATGAAACCCCAAGCATGTTTAAGGATGATGCAGGATGAAGCTGAATATTACTGAACATTAGTGGGTATACCTGCGGAAGATTTTGTCGGGTTGATAGGCGGAAGAACTGAGTCTAATATGCATTAAAAACAACCATATTATTTTTACCCCAGTCAGAGATACGAGCCAAGTCAGACATTAGGTGTGCCATAGCCTCATCCCTTGTTTGTTGAAGTAACTGCTGAGATTGGCGTTGTGGGAACTGAATGGAAAGGTGAAGGGTGGAGTCATCAGCGTATGAGTGGATAGGGTTAGATGTACAACTTAGAAAGTCATTGATGAATAAAAGGAAGAGAGTTGGTGATAGGACAGAGCCCTGAGGAACACCACTGTTGATAGATCTAGGAGAAGAATGATGGCCGTCTACAACAGCAGCTATAGAACGACCAGAAAGGAAGCTAGCGATGAAGGCACAGTTAGAAGGATTGAAACCGTAAGAGGGCAGTTTGGAAATGAAAGATTTATGCCAGACTCGATCGAAAGCCTTTGAGATGTCAAGTGCAATGGCAAAACTTTCGCCAAAGTCCCGAAAGGAGGATGACCATGAGTCTGAAAGTTAGGTGAGAAGATCGCCAGTGAAGCGTCCCTGACGGAACCCGTATTGATGATCAGAAAGAAGGTTGTGATAGGAAAGATGCCTTAAAATTTTTCTATTGAAAATTGACTCGAAAGCTTTTGAAATACAGGACGTTAAAGCAATTCCACGCTAGTTGGAGGGTTGGGAGTGGTCACCCTTCTTTGGGACTGGCTGAATGAGAGCAAACTTCCAGCAAGAAAGAAAGGTAGAAGTGGACAGACAAAGGTGAAAGAGTTTGCCTAGGCAGGGTGTAAGCACAGAAGCACAGTTCTTGAGAACAACAGGAGGGACTCCATCAGGCCCATATGCCTTTTTAGTATTGAGGCCAGTGATAGCAGAAAATACATCAGCTGAAGAAATTTTAATGTCAGCCATGAGGAAGCCAGACGGGGGAAGTGATAGAGGAACATCACCAGAGTCATCTAAGGTGGAATTGGAGGAGAAAGTCTGTGCGAAGAGATCTGCTTTATCAGTAGAAGAAATAGCTACAGAACCATCAGAGTAGAAAAGAGGAGGGAAGGATGATGAGGTAAAGTTGTTAGAAAGGTTTTTGGCAAGGTGCCAGAAGGAGAGGGAAGAATTCGAGTTGGAGAGTTGAGAGGATTTAGTACGGATGAAATTTATTTTAGCAGAGCAAAGAACAGACTTAGCACGATTCCGGACAGAAACGTAAAGATGATGTGATTCAGGAGTGGGTTATCTCCGGTACCTTTTGTAGGCCCCCTCCTTGTTGTGGACAGCATTAGAACAAGCGTGATTAAACCAAGGCTTTCTTGCGTTAGTCAAAGGATATGAGAAAGGAATGTATGCTTCCATGCCCGAGAGAATAACCTCCGTAATGCGCAAGGCACACTCAGATGGCTCCCGGCCATGGAAGCAATAATCATTCCAGGGAAAATCAAAGAAGTACTGCCTGAGGGCCTCCCACTCCACGGCTCCAAAATGCCAAAGACGATGTTTTCCTGGAGGGTCCACAGGCCGTACCGGAGTGATAGGACAGGTTAAGGTGATAAGGTTGTGATCGGAGGAGCCCAACAGAGAGAAAAGATTGACAGTGTAAGCAGAAGGATTAGTTGTATGGAAGAGGTCAAGTATGTTGGAGCTCTCTCCAAGGTGGTCTGGGATACAGGTAGGGTGCTGTACAAGCTGATCTAGGTCAATAAGAATAGAAAAGATGTAGGCTTGTTCACCAGGTGGATCAGTGAAAGGAGAGGAGAACCAAAGGTGGTGGTGAACATTGAAATCTCCTAGAATGGAGATTTCAGAGAAAGGAGAAACAGATAGAATGTGTTCCATCGTAGAAGTAAGATAGTAGAAGAATTTTTGATAGTCAGTAGAATTAGGGGATAAATAAACAGCACAGATATATTTAGTCAAAGAATGACAGGAAAGCCGAAGCCAGAGTGTAGAGAATTCAGAAGAATCGAGTTCAGGAACACGAGAGCAAGATAAGTCATTGCGTATATATACACAACACCCACTTTTCGCTTTGGAATGAGTATAAAGTAGGAGGATACCGAAAAGGGTTTGCTGTCAGTTGCCTCAGACAGCTGAGTCTTAGTTAGAAAAAGAAGGTGAGGGGTTTCGATTACGTGGCCCATACCTGTGCGATAAGGTGTAGCAGACGATGATTTCCAGACAAGTATGTGGTTCACTTTCACTTTCTTTTCACATAATCACATAACAAAATATATCACTGTATGAGATACACAGTACATTACACCATTTACAATTACATACCTCATGTTGCATTTCGCTACCTTTGTGCTAGCTCAGGTGTACGAGACGTTCTCTTTCTTACGAGCATGTGGGTCAGTCTTTCACGTTATTTCCACATAATACATAGCCTAATCTATCAATATATGAGATACATAGTATATTTCACCAATAAAATGTAAATGCACTTGTTCCTAACCTCGTGTTGCATGTCGCTACCTTTGTGCTAACTCAGATATATGAGATGCACTCTTTCCTATGAGCAATTGGGTTAGTCATTTACTCTCTTTCATATAAAACATAACCAAATCTCTCAATATATGAGATACACAGTATATTACACCACAACAAGTACAGTGAGTCTTCAATATACGAAAGGGATAGGGATAAAAAAAAAACATTCGTAATCCAAAATTTCGTATATCGGAATGATTGTCCCCATTGAAATATACATAGAAATGGGGGGATGCATCCCAGGACCCCGTCAGACCCCCCACCTAAACTTTACCCCTCATAATTTGAAGTAGGTAATACTTGCAGAAGTAATACCTGTAAATGTAGAGAACAAGGTGGCCATATTCTTGTACATCTCCTTTTTCTTGGTCACAGTCCCAGTGGTGGAAGCTGCAAGGCCTAAAGCACGCCCAATCTCAGAGACTCCCTGCCACTCCTTGTGGCGTCTTATAATTTCCAATTTCCTCTCCAGAGTTAGATTAGTTAGAGTATGGTGCTGCTGCTTTTTTGCAGCAGGCTCCCCCGATGCTGGAGATGATGCAGGGCACTTGGGAGGCATGTCTAAACAGTACGAAAAGGTGTAGAGCTGCGAAAATATTCTCAAGAACAGCTAAGCTGTGAGGAGGGACGTGGACTCGGGTTCTGGGACAATTCGCTGTGAAGTGAATTCGCCATCAAAACATGGACGATTCCCTGTCAAGACAATTTGCACCCAAGACGATTCCCCCACATTCTATAAATATCTATCTATCTATTGCCAGATGCCTCAATCCCGTTTGGGGTGGCCACAGACAAATCGCCTCCAAGTCGCCCTGTCCCCCGCCATTTCACTGCCCTGCTCCCAACTCACACCCCCCTCTCTCATATACCTCTCCACTCCATCCCTCCATCTCATCCTCGGCCTCCCCCTCCCTCTTCCCCCCTCCACCTCACTCACATACACTCTCTTCGTCAGTCTTTCACCCTCCATCCTCTCCACATGGCCAAACCACCTCAGTGTGTTTCTCATAACGCTTACTATCACATCCACATCCACACCACAACGCTCCTTTATATCCTCATTCGTCAGCCTGTCTCTCCACGTGACTCCACAGGCTCCTCTTAAATAACTCATTTCCACTGCTCTCACTCTTGACTTGTGTCCTTCCAACAATGTCCAAGCTTCACTTCCGTACGTTAGAGTTGGTATCATAATACTGTCATGTAGTAACTTTTTCACTTCCATGTTCACTTCTCTGTTTCTTATCACTGCTTTCAAAGAACCAGCAACCTTTCTTCCCTGCTGTACCCTTTCAAGCACTTCACCCTCCAAACCTCCATCCTTACTCATCACACTACCCAAGTACTTAAACGTACTCACATTTTCCAATTCCTCACCAACCAACCTCGCTGTACATTCACTAACTTCACCTCTCTCAAAGACCATCACTTTACTCTATAAATATACTTAATATTAATTGATTAATACTATAATAACTAATTTCATGGGGAACTATTAAAGGTCTATAATATGCACTTGTAGTAAATAATTAACTTGCTTCTGCCTCACTGTAGTTGACTTTGAATTATAATCTGGCATCTCCCATAGTTGTCTTCAGTAATTTTTATTGTAATTTTTGGATGCAGTCAGGTGTGACTGATTGATTAGCTGCGAATGTAGACGTAATATGAAGATTATTTGTATAATTTTAGAGATGTTGATCCTTCACTTGAGGTAAGTAGGCATTTATATAAATGCGAGTGTCTGATACGTAGCCTCATGTTAAACGATGAAGTGAAACATTGTATATCACCTGATTCACGTTTCAATATATTTAAATTTTTTCCGTTAATACCAACTATTTGATGCAATATTTTACATTTATTGTAAAAAGAATAAACCACCATCACCTTTATATCTCATATAAATCGAAAACTAATATACAGTACTTGCTAAATAAACTGATATGTAAATAAATGACGGGGAATTGACTTGACGGTGAATTGTCCCGAAACCGTGGACTCAACTGAGAAGCATGTGAAAAACTGTTTACCAGAGAGAGGTTAGTTTGTTTCCTCACCGCAAGCAAGCGCCCATTTTGAATTGTTTGTATTCCCTTTCGTATCGCTTTTCGTATAATTGAGACAGATACTTCCGTATTGTGGAATCTGTCCTATATTCATCGCTTTCATAACATTGAAAATTTGTACTTCGGGTTTTTGTTTATCAAGGACTC
The DNA here is from genome assembly GCF_032717465.1 of Coenobita brevimanus. Lineage (NCBI taxonomy): Eukaryota > Metazoa > Arthropoda > Malacostraca > Decapoda > Coenobitidae > Coenobita > Coenobita brevimanus. The sequence goes on from NC_137065.1 coordinate 7,949,490, forward strand.
ACTGTGCAAGTACGTGGCCCTTACCTGTGCACTAAGGTGTAGCAGATGATGTTTCCCTTACCCGAAGATACTGCAGTGTTTACGATATTATTTCTCAATGCACATAATCAAATCCATCATTTTATGAGACATACAGTATATTTCACCACAACAGTACATGAATGTGCTCTGTATGTCACATCTGCAATACCTAAGGTATTGCATATGATATTTTCTGATGAGTACATGGTGCAGTGTTTACGTTCATCCACACAAACATACAATAAACATATCTATATAACACTCATGCTTTATTTCACACAGAAAGCATATGGAATAAATATAACAACATAATAAAATCAAATATCCCTATAAACCTCCTCTATTTTATCCCCTCCTGACAACAGCGTGCCGTGGTTGTAAGGCGTGCGTAACTCCTGCCCTAGCTAATACAGTATTTCATGACATACACTCGTTGCACTATACTCATATGTATTGCACAATATCACTATCCAGCATATATCAACATAAAATAAGGACTTCATCAACACCTTGGCAAATATTTCGTTCAAGATAACGCCGTGTCATCAGGCGGTTTCTTGCCTCCCCCTGCTAAATGTTTCACCATGTCCTTGCTCACTAGCTATTGCACACTATTTTCGCCTGATTCACTGTCACTATTGTTCAATGGTTGAATACTCATATTGGGTGCAGGGTAGAGGGAGTGTAGTTGTTGGGACACGCCGAAAAACAGGGTCGGCTTAGCACAATCTTTCTTGGGCCAACGGCTGATAACGGCCAGGAATGATTCACAAAAACCTATTTCCCTATTGCAAACACCAAATCTAATCACAAAAGTGCCCAAAAAGTAAACACAAGCACTATAGGTATAGTGGAATATGGCATGTGTCCTGGGATGGGGTAAACAGAGTACAATTTAAATGCCCAGATGCGCGCTACCTTCTCCCTTGACAGCTGCTGTGGAGCTAGTCAACCTGTCCAGGTTGCCTTGCATCTCGGGCCCCGAGGTTACCAAGTCATTATTTTTTATGAGAAGCGTGGGAACTATGATGCCTCCAAAAATGACGCCGATCGGCTGAAAACTTTTTCTCTGACAAAGGCTTTTATGCTTAAATGACGACAAACATGTCATCGAGTATAGTCGCAGACACGCCCATATGACGACAAAAGCGTCATCATGGGCGGAGGGGTTAAGAATATATGGAGCAGATGGGAAGTTGTTGAAGGCCGTGAAGAGTATTGTTATGTCCCCGTCCCACACTGCCACAGGCTCCAACAGCAGTAGTTCAGTACAGGAAGGATGTTGCCCAGTGAGTTGTTTTTCTTATGGTCAGCCTTTCGGTGTACAACACACAAGATCAGCTGAGGCGAGAATAAACACTGGCTTCTTAAAGTTCACTGTCTATTTTCCAGATAATTACACTTCATGCTTGCCAACTTCACCATTTTCAAAAGTATAAACTGACACTGCACTGCACTCAAACTGAAAACCAAATGATTCTGAAATAGTCTTTTCTCCATCCTTATATAAGCTTGCCGTATTCGAGAAATTTCTACATTCTATGAGAACAACAGTTGCCAGCTCGGAGATATGAAAACATGCCAGAGTTTTCCTTTATTACATAACACTCTAAATCATTTACCATTCAAACCCAAATTAAATTACACAATTTAACAAACAATCATGTATATAAAACATTATAAAGAAAAAAAGCACAGAGTTTAATGCACAACTTACGAATCAACCACGCTCACAAACAGAAGGCAAACCGGCAACTCTGACTTATACCGGAACCACTGTAAACATCAGGAAACATTGAGAAACATCTCGGCTACCTAGCTGGCAAATCTCGCTTTGTAACTCTGTGTAAGAATGGTTAATTTTACGTCCAGGCATCGAGGAGATTCAGATAGCAAAAGTTTATTGCCTGCATGAGTGACCATTAACGCTTCTTACTTGTGCCATGATGTCAGTAAACTTAAAATGCTGGGTCTCGGTGAGGAATATGTGAACCATATAGGAGGATACATAATGTTCCAGAGAGAGGAAGTTAAATGACAGGACATGAAAGGTAGCAAAGTTAATGGAAAGTTAAGACGCATAGCTCCAGGAAATCTCGTTGGTTGTGTTTGGGAATGGAGCACCGAAAAGGATATCAAACTCCTTTATTCCAGTAACATTTTAATTTATTTGATTTTATTGCTACTGGGAAACGATTATATTTACCTTAGGACAGGTTTTTAGCAGTGACAGGATCCCCAAGAAGAATGAAAAAAAAAAAAAAACATAAAACCTAATGAGTATGATAAAAATTACATCATGGGATCCAAGGTTTAAATACAATCAATCCACTGATATATCTTTCATAATATGGTCTCCATATTATGGTGGATATAATACAGTACTTCACTTGCTCAGTTTCTTGTAAACACTTGCCATTTGGGTGTTATCCCTTTATTTCTTTACCAGTTCACTTCAAATTTGGTAGAAGTGTTCCCTGGACACTATTTAAGTGTTTATTGGATCAACGGACACGTTTTGTGAAATGTGAGACCTAAAAATTGCAGATATTAACACTTTTCGTCTGGAGGTGTGGAGAAAATCACCTGTTTGGGCGCCAGTTTTTTTTTTTTTTTTTTTTTTTAATAGGGAGACCATATTGCATTCCCCTGGAGATGCTGACAGTCTTAATTCCTGCTGCAGACAGTGTTACTTAGCTTTGGAGATTCTTTGGTAGTGTAAAGGAAAAGGTGACTTCATGCAACTGTAGGATTTTATCAAGGCTATAGTGCATTTTGTTTTTTGCGTGGACCATTTGCCTTGTGAGGAGGAGCCAAGATTTGTGGGGGCTTATACTGTATGATGAATGGATGAATGTGGTCCATGTTTACTGGGCACCCTGTTGATAGTTCTCCTACTTTTGTACTTTCCTGTTCTCGTTTCTTGATCCCTTGCATCGCAGATAACTGAGAAAGAGGGATGGGATGATGATGATGTCGATTATGATAATGATGATGATGATGTTGATGTCTATCCCCTCCATTTCCAAAATTCTCTCTTAAATTGAATAAAATCATCTGGAGGTAACAACAGAGAGATGAATAAGACATCATCATATTGAAAGGATTAAAATGAATATGGACTAGCTTCATACTATAGTACAAAGTGGCAGTATGCAGTGTGGTATCTCCCAACCCACCATAATTGCCTTCTTTTCACCTGACGGAACTGGGCCTCTGCTACAACCTGAAATGTAAGTCATAGTTTCATGAAATTCGGTGCCCCTAAGTTATCTGGTAAAATAGAGTCTCCTTGGTTAATATGGTCGTCATGTTTTCACCTAACCTAACTGGGCCATTGTTACATCATCAGTACTAAGTCGTGGCTGCAAGAAGTTTGATGATGCGTAGTTATGACGCTGGCATGAGCAGGGTATAGAGAATATGAGAGGTAGGTTCACCGTCCCCGGCTCACGCAGAGGAGTGACGTCAAGGATAAGAAGAGAGAAAAAGAGAGAACGGGAGCATGAAAGAAAACGAATGTAATGGTAGATCAATGTAAACTGACGATTTTCAGATCAATTGGTAGGAATTCGGTGCTGCTGTACTCTCAACCAGTGATCTTTGTCAGTATTTTCAGTTGTTTTTCTCATAATCAGCTAGCTTACAGGCATCTGTGACGTCGAATCTGTGTCTGTATGACCCTGTACATGACATTCCTATATTCTCTGAAAACAGATACGTCTTGAAGACATTTTATAATATCTCAGAAACATAGCATTAACCTTTTCATTGCTCTGCATGCAGTTTAGGATGCAAATAAAAGTAATCCATATAGGCCAGGGAGCTCATATCACAGGGCAGGTAGGTGAGTGACTGGCCTGACTACCAAGCAAAGACCCTCAGTCTGGATTATCTGTGACGTCATGCGCACACCGAGACACGTTTTTGCTCGCCGCCCCCGCTGGGTGAAACTACCTTATATTCTCTTTACTTTGGAAATGAGTATCTTTGGTTACTGTAGTCTACTTACTTCTTGCTGACGGAACTGGATCCATATCACGACCTAATTAGGTTACATTGACATAGTTGCATGAATTTGAGTGAGACGAAGTTTTAAGACAAGTAATTCAACCTGGTCACTAGTAATATTCACCCTCGATTCTGAGTACGCTACAGTTGGCCGCTAAATGAGCTGAGAGAGATTTTTGTCAGGTTAGAACAAAAGTATCATATCCGGACATCAAACACTCTAACATCCAACTCTCTCTCTATAAGTATGTATATAAAATGTGTGTGTGTGTGTATCTTTGCAGGTGCTTTATTGAGTCGTATCTGTGTGTGAGGATGTTTTTTTGCCAAGAATGTGAATGGTGTCAATGTGTGTATGTATGCGTGTTTTAAACGTGGATGTTAAATGGGGCTGTGGATGTCTGTGTGTATGCTGGATATCAGTGTGGATTATATAACTGTAACATGAGGTTGTAAGTGTTGTTTGTGTAGAATTAGAGTCATCACGAACTCTATTCATGGTCTAGCCCGCCAGGTGTCCATAGTGTCGTTCTCAGAAAATGGGGACAAGGACTGAGAAGGGTAATACAGTTACAGATTTTTATTTTTCTTGTTCCTTAGCTTAAACTATACTTGAAAGTAATTTTCATTATTCACTGTATATATAAAGATACAGTATCAAATATTAATAAAAGAATGTCATCCTTGTGCGAATACTGCAAAATTTGTAAGGAAATTTAACAAATACCAATTTAGGGCCCTGTCATACATTGCAGAACAGCCAGTGGTTACTGAAGTGACTTATTATGTACCCAGAACTATGGTAAGATTGTAAATGATAATATAAACGCATGTCACTGTCTGTGAATATTGATATATATTGTCCAAGATGTGAAATGAGGAATCTCTGGCATCTTTGTGCAGATGCCTGCCATGCTGCCAGGCGCACGATTATCATTCTAGGGCTAAGTCACGAATGTAATGTAAATGGAATGTATGATGGAAGGCTACGGGATTCTATGCAATATGCTCAAGACATTTTAAAGACTGGATAGGAATTGGGTTAACATCCTAATTTGTTAATAAATGGGGATCTGGGAATACCGATAATTTCCCATTAACACAAACAGTCCGTCTCGATGTACCTACTGTACACTCTTGTCATCAGTTGGCTCAACTTGGTCCAGTATATCGGGATGTTCAAGAGTTTCTCACTGGCTGTATTAGTTTTTCTTTACTATATCCCTTCTTAAGGAGTTCGTGTTTCCTAATGGGGGGCTTCGCCCACCAGACCCCCCAGCCCTGACCGTGCTTCTTATCTGGGGGGTGAAGCCCCCCAGACCCCCCCCTGACATTAACCCCTTAACCGCAGGGCATCACTTTCATGACACTTGGGCGCAGTGGATCATACCGCGGGGCGTCACTTTTGCGATTCTGTGTTATTTTGAATTCTCCCAGGCTTTCAAGTGGTGGCTTGTATCATCTATCAATACTGCCAGTGTCCAACAATAGTCAGCACTGCTAATGTCATCTGTACTCCCATCCATTGTTGACAATTTAGCCATTTATCCCTGTTCTTGACTCCCCTCCCTACCTCCCCTCCATTACCTTCTCCTCTTGCCTGCCCGGCCGTGCTGCGCTAAGCAAATCTTCCCCGGAATTTTCCACTGATTTCATCCATTGAAATAAGCCCTATGCCCTATTCTTATACAAAACAATATATACCCCCCAAAAAAAAGGTAACTGATAGTGCCATACACCTGGAGTTGGCTAATTATCACCTGGTAACACCCCACGTGCACTTGTTCGCTAATTTTCCCTGGTAATTTCCCCTTGAAATATGCCGTATAATCTATTCTCGTAATAAAAATATATAAAAGAAAGGAAGGTAGAAGCCTAAGTGATATTTTCATTCACCTGGAACTACCTAATTTCCTGCCAATCATTTCACAGCATATAAATTAGCAGATGTCACCTCGCTGACGTTGTCAACCCTTGGCGGCCCCATATCTGCCTCGTCATTTAGTTCAGTGTTGTTTCTTGAGATGAAAGCACATAGCACTTGTGTCCCTCCATTTCCGCCGCTTCTAGAGGGCCCTGTGACCTCTACCCCTACTAAACCTCGTGTGGGAAGGGGTAAAGGACTAAATGACTCTGCTGTGGAGTGTGAACTGACTAATTTATCCATGATAATGGTGGACAGTGACTACAATCTCTCTGGTGAATCGTGTGATAAGCCAGTGGAGGAAATGGTGATAAACTACAAGTGCTTCAGTGTTCCAAGTTCATCCTGGCTCCAAGGGAAAGGAGCCCTTATTTACTGGAAGTGAATGTGTATAACACAGCGTAAATAAAATAGAAATGTAAATAATTACTAATATAAGAATATGAGTACAAATACTTGGAGTAATGACAGTCAAAGCTTTGCACTCTACGCTAGTTTACTGAACGAGAAAATTAATGCCTGGAGTGAAAATAAACTACTATTACTAAAGGAAACTTATGGATAAATACTGTATATATATATATATATATATATATATATATATATATATATATATATATATATATAAGTGTAATAAAGTAATAAGAATGTAAAGTGTGAGTGTGTTTATGAACAATAAATGACAGAATACCAGCGGGCAACGAACGCAAGTGGGAAGCTCGTACGCGCTTGTAATTTTCATTGTTTTCACAGTGTTTTTGTTTTTTGGTGTATGGATTCCAGACTACTTGAAAATTAAAGAATAGTGTTTCTAATGATAATATCAGGCTGTGGTAATCATATTACAGGGTGCTGGGAAGTGTAAAGTGGAGAATTCGTTACCCAACTTCAGAAGTCTCCACAAGTCCTACGGTACTCGTCGGAGGCTCACCAAACATCCCAGGAGAAAGCTGAAGATATGTGCGATAAGCACATGTAATTATAATATTCTAGGACTAATAATTGATTTTTGGCAAATATTTTTAAAAAGTCAGTCAGAGTGCTAATATCCTCGCAGGACACACAAGAAGCGCAAAAACATCACCGCGGTGTAGGGGTTAACCAAACCTTGGTTAACCTAACCTAACCGGGTATAAGTACGAAATAATGGCTTTACCTACGGTAGCATTAAATGACCGTTCATGTTTCCTAACCGGGGGGGCTTCGACCCCCAGACCCCCCAGCCCTGGCTGTGCTTCCTAACTGGGGGGCTTCGCCTCCCAGATCCCCATGACATTAACCAAACCTCATCTAACCTAACCTAACTGGGTGTAAATAAGAAATAATGCCTTTTCCTAGTAGTTTACAGTTCTTCGTCTTCATCTGAAGAGTCGTCTGTAATTGTAACTGCAACTGGTGACGGGCGAGAGTGCAACACTTTCTGATCCTCACGTAAAATGAAACTTTTTGCCTTGATTTAGGTACTTTTTTCCTGTTGATGGTAAAATACTGTGCGATCGCATAAAGGCTACAGTTTTATATTCTTGCTGGTAGAATTGTGAAATAGCAGTGAAGTAATAAATTTTGTGGGCTTCCCAGTCCATGGTTGGAGACGAACTGACTTTCAAATCTTCTGGGCCCTAGTGTGGGGCGTTTTAAATCCTACTTTGTGATTGGCTGAATCATGTGCTATGCATGCGCTTTATCCACCCACACACATAACACACACCAGCGAACACACACAACTGTCCGACCACGGCAGGGAAAATCTCTCTTTCCCATAGAAAATAATAACAATGTAAATTGCATAACTCATCAACAGTTGATTTAAGACGGATGTGTCATACAAGAAAAAAGGCTTAGAATTGCATAAAGTATAAGGTGAGTTAATTGAAAATGTTAACGAAAAGTCGAAAATCGCATGAGGTATACATGTAAAGTTAGGTCTTCCGGGGCTAACTTTCAAATGTGAGCGGACAGCGAGCTCGTTTGTGATTGTGATTGGCGGAAGTAAATCGCATGTAACTCGTTTATTATCAATTTGGGAGAGAAATGTCATAGAAGAAAAGATTCTTAGAAAGACCAAATCTACTAGAAAATGTTAACGAAAAGTCGAAAATCGGATGAGGGAAATGTGTAAAATTTGACCAAGCCAGTTTTCTAGTCAACCAGACATGGGTTATTATAAAAGGTCGTGGCATATCATTTTAATCCTTGGACCATCCGGAACATTAACATCACTGCCAAAGTCTTCCGAAGCATCCACCTGAATTTTGTTACTTGCTGCTAACCATCCCTTTTGCTGGTAAAAAGGGGTCTGCTGGTGGTATCCCTGCCACTTGACTATGAGCAAATGGAAGTGGGAGGCATCTCTTTGGCAGCAGTGCTTTGGCAATGTCATGTGTGGGAAAATAATTGTCTTTTGCTGTCTTGACCCAGAGTTCAGGAAGATCTTTCATCATGGCAGATGCATATTATATACAAAGGACAATAACATCTGTATCAGATGAATGAACAATACCCTGACAAACTTTGCTCGAAAACTATACAGGGCATGCAAAATAATATGAATATTTTCTACTTAATGTGTTGATACAAGGGCAGGGACTGCAGTAACACTTCCACTTTGTTGCATTACTGACTTTGTTTCTTCACTGTAACCACAACTCGGATAAGTTTTGATGCTGCCAGGTCTTGAATACTAGAGTTCATCTTGACACCATTTATCACACAAGTAGGCAAGTAACTGTACTTTGTTGGTAGAGCAAACTAAGAACTCTGAAGGATCTGGTGCTTTGTAATGGTCAGACATATCATTTTTTTTTTTTTTTTACTGTTTGTGGCTTAGCAGTCCTCATCTGCTTTGTTGCCTCCTTTCATACTTTGACTTCTGTAGCCATCAAATCACAGGTGAACAGCCACTGCATTAACTGGAACTTCAATGAGAGTTTCATATTTGTATATAAGTGCAATGGCAGATAACTTTTCTTCTTTCACATCTGATAAGCGATGAACCCAGTGCATGACATCGATGACTACTGCACATGCTCTGTTGCACGGTGGCAACCTTTCACAATGCCTATACATGTGTCCTCCTTTATTGCTTTCACAAGATTTGATTTTGTTCCACATATTTGCCCTGTGCCATCCTCATTAAATAAGGATGGAAGGTAATTACTACATTCATGGTTTCCAATGTACTCTTGTGCATCTTGGCCCGTCTTGGATTTCAAGCTTATAGTAGTTGATTTTATAGGTAAAGGTATGTCAAATTACTCTGAAATTATCAAAAATGAATGTTTTGCCCCTAAAAAACCATAGAAGATCTGTATTACACTTGAAATTACTGCAAATTATGACCAAATTATGAAAATTTGTGGATATGACAGCCATCTTGGATGCCAAGCTTACAGTAGTTGGTTTGCAAGGTTGTGCATGTGGATATTGTTCCAGGTGGTCGAAAGATCAAAATGATATGCCACTACCTTTTAAAACAATCCATGAATGCTGAACGGTACTTGCTCTCTGGGTATAACTGCACATAATTTCAAGAGTTAATTCATATGAAACATAAAACCACTATTTCACATTACATAATTTTGTCGCTCAATTCAACACGTTTTTATTTACTGTTTGCAGTACATCTAGAAACAACAGAGAGACATAATGTTATCATTCAATTCTATTAGTATTTTTCACTCACACATTTACCATAGTTTACACTTTCGTTTGTGTACACATAACCACATTAAGGACAGCAGTGTTTTGTGGTGATGGGCTGGGGGATTGTTGCATAACCATTCACGACTATAGTTTACGAAACAGTGAGACACGGTGGACTGTGAAATCTCCAGGCCTGTCTGTATCAACATTTGACTTTGATCAGTGACCTTGACCTTTGAGTATTCTCAAAAGCCAATTACGTGTTTCTTTCCTGACTCTCAACCCTTCACCAAGTTTGGTTCAAAATGGATATAGCCTAATCTAAGGTGTTCATGGCCTGTGAACCTGACTTTACTTACTGTTCTAAGAAACAAATATCTTCATCTTTGGCTGACCGTCAGCCGTTCCACATAGATGGGACAAACTGAATCAAAGGTATTTTGATCCCTCACACAGACACACACGCCGAACTTTGGACCTTATCCAGTGACCTTGACATTTCTCAAAATCTAAACTCGTAATCCTTGCCTTATCCTCAACCCATCCTCTATGCTTGCCGTAAATGCATCAAAACTTTTAGTTGCTTTTGCTTTGTGACCATGACATTTCAACGTTTTAATAAACGAGTCAACCCCAAGGGCCGGCCCTAACCTGTTCCACAAAGACTGCTAGAACTGGAACACATATGTTTGAGTTACACACACACACACACACACACACATGATATATGTGTGTGTTTGGGGTGGCAACAAACAAATCGCCTCCAAGTCGCCCTATCCCCCGCCATTTCACTACCCTGCTCCCAACTCACCCCCCTCTCTCATATACCTCTCCACCCCATCCCTCCATCTCATCCTCGGCCTCCCCTTCCCTCCTCCCCCCTCCACCTCACTCACATACACTCTCTTCGTCAGTCTTTCACCCTCCATCCTCTCCACATGGCCAAACCACTTCAGTGTGTTCCTCATAACGCTTCCTATCACATCCACATCAACACCACAACGCTCCTTTATATCCTCATTCGTCAGCCTGTCTCTCCATGTGACTCCACAGGCTCCTCTTAAATAACTCATTTCCACTGCTCTCACTCTTGACTTCTGTCCTTCCGACAACGTCCAAGCTTCACTTTCGTACGTTAGAGTTGGTATCACAATACTGTCATGTAGTAACTTTTTCACTTCCATGCTCACTTCCCTGTTTCTTATCACTGATTCAAAGAACCAGCAACCTTTCTTCCCTGCTGTACCCTTTCAAGCACTTCACCCTCCAAACCTCCATCCTTACTCATCACACTACCCAAGTACTTAAACGTACTCACATTTTCCAATTCCTCACCATCCAACCTCGCTGTACATTCACTGACTTCACCTCTCTCAAAGACCATCACTTTACTCTTCCCTACATTCACCTTTAGATTCCATTTCTTACACACTCTCCCAAACTCATCCACCAAGCCTTGCAGCTCCCCTTCGTCTTCACTCAACAACACAGTATCATCTGCAAACAACAGTACAGGGAGTTTCTAAACACTATCCTCTCTCACCAGGGACACTCCAACATCCACTACCCTACCTTGTACCTCTTTTATTACCCCATCCATGTACAGATTGAACAACCATGGAGACATGACACATCCCTGTTTCAACCCAACTTTCAGAGAGAAAAATTCACTTAGTTCACCATCCACACGCACTGCAGCCTTCACACCATCATACATACTCTTCACAGCATTCAACAACTTCCCATCTACTCCATATATTCTTAACACTTTCCACAGTCCTTGTCTATCCACCCTGTCATATGCTTTCTCCAAATCCATGAAAGCCACATACAACTTCTTTCCCTTCTCTAGAAACTTTTCCACTAAAGATCTAAGAATGAATATCTGATCTACACAACCTCTTCCCTTCCTAAAGCCTCCCTGTTCTTCTCCAACTAATTTCTCTGTTCTTTCTCTAACTCTGTCAGTAAGTATCCTACCATACACTTTTCCTATTATACTAAGAAGACAAATGCCCCTATAATTACCACACACTTCTTTTTCCCCTTTTCCTTTGTACAAGGGAATAATTATACCTGACTTCCAATCCTCCGGGACTCTACCTTCCTCCCAGGCCAATCTGCACATCTTCCACATTCATTCTACTACTATCTCTCCCCCATGCTTCAGCATTTCACCACACACTCCATCAATTCCTGGGGCTTTCCCCGATTTAACTTTCTTCATTGCTTCCACAACTTCTATCCTACTGATTTCTTCCTGTCTTCTCACCTCCCTCCTTCTCCCAGCCATTCCCCAGCCACTTATACTCGCATTACTTCCATCCTCTACGTTCAACAAATCCTTAAAGTGTTCTCTCCATCTGCTCACTTTTTCTCCCTTCTGCACTAGTAATCTACCATTTTTATCTTTCACTCCCCTGCTAACTTCACTTCCACCCTGTCTCAATCTTTTCACCTCTTTCCAGAACATTTTCTTACAGTCCATCCACTTTACACTCAAATTCCTTCCAAATTCCTCATCCACTCTCTTCTTACTCTCTCTTACTAATCTTTTCACCTCTCTCATTCTTTTTACATATAACGCTCTCTTCTGCTTCTCAACTTCTTCCACGCCCCTATTTCTCATCCATTCATTGTATGCTTTCTTCTTTTGTGCCACAGCCTGGCTCACCTCTTCAGTCCACCACGCTGTTCCTTGCACCCCCCTCCGTCTTCTCTTCCTTCCATACACCACATCACATGCTGCACATATTTCTTCTGTAAATATCCTACACACACTTTCCACGTCTCTCATCTGCTCCAATTCATATTTGCTCAATCGTTCCTCCACTTCTCTCTTATACTCTGCCATTTTCTCATCCTCTTGTAACCTTTCCACTCTCCTTGCAACTACTCCTTCCTCTCGTCTTTCCCTTCTTCTATTCCTCCATCTTACTTGAATTCTAATTCTGGCCACCACCAAGTAGTGGTCAGAAAGTCCACTCCCCCAACCTCTATAAACTCTTGCATCCATTACACATCTTCGCATCCTTTCATCCACACACACATAATCAATCATTGCCTTCCTTTCATTCGGTTCACCACCCACCCTTCTCATCACTCGCCATGTATACCTGTGGATCATTTTATGCCTGAAGAGGGTATTGGTTAGCAACAACCCCCTTCCAGCACAAATGTCCACTAACGCACTCCCATTCTCATCTATGTTAGTAGGCACACCCCACTCAACAACTATTCCATGAAATCCCTAGTGAATTCATGAAATGAACTTAAATTAGAATCATTTAATTAAGAATACGTTAATTTAGGCTGCGGTTAGGTTAAGCTGGGATAATCTAGTTTATGTTTAGGTTAGGCAAGGTTAGTTAGGTTAAGTTAAGTTACATGAACGTGTAATATAACTTAGCATTCATTAAAATTAACCTAACCTAGCCTATCCTAACCACCCTAGCCTAACCTAACCTATATTTAACCTAGATTATCCAAGCCTATCCTAACCACAGCCTAAGTTAACGTAACCTTAATTACCCCATCCTAACTTACTCGTTGCACGAAATCCCTACAGATTTCATGAAATCCCTGGTTACACAAAATACCTGTAAAACACACACACACACACACACACACACACACACACACATATATATATATATATATATATATATATATATATATATATATATATATATATATATATATGTATACCCCCTGGGGGTAGGGTTTTTTTTTCAAGAATAATCCCCAAGTATCCCTGCTTGTCGTAAAAGGCGACTAAAAGGGTTGGCGGTGGGTTATTGCCCCTTCCCGGAAAACAACTAACTAAAAAGTCAAACAATAAGCCTCGGACAAGGAATGACCAAAAGATGACGACCAAGGACCGGACAAAGGACATGGTAATCGGAACGTGGAATGGAAGGGGAGCGAATGATGAGGTGAAAGAGAGAGAGATTGTCCAGGTGCTTGAGGATGCGAAAGTTGATGTATGCGGAATAACTGAAACGAAATGGAGAGGTGAGAGTGTGAGAGAATGGGAGTATGGATGGGGTATATGTGCAGGAGTAGGTGAGAACGAAAGGGCAAAAGAAGGAGTATGTATGGTTGTGAGTAAAAGATGGAAGACAAGCATAAGATAGCATGGATCATTTGGGTCAAGGATTGTGTGGGTAAGATTGAAAGTTGGAACACAAATGTGGGCGATTGTGTGTGTGTGTATGCGCCAATGCAAGATCGTGCAAGTAGACTGAGAGAAGAGTTCTGGACAAATGTGGAGGTGTGCATGGAAAAGTCTGGAAGGAATGAGAGAGTGTTTTTGATCAGAGATATGAATAGTAAAGTAGGGAATGTGAAGGTGGATGGAATAGTTGGTGAGTGGGGTGTGCCTGCTGAGATAGATAAGAATGGCAGCGCGTTAGTGGACATTTGTGCTGGGAGGGGGTTGGTGATAGCCAAAACCCTCTTCAGGCACAAAATGATCCACAGGTATACATGGCGAGTGATGAGAAGAGTGGGTGGTGAACTGAATGAAAGGAAGGCAATGATTGATTATGTGTGTGTGGATGAAAGGATGCAAAAATGTGTAATGGATGCAAGAGCTTATAGAGGTTGGGAGAGTGGACTTTCCGATCACTACTTGATGGTGGCCAGAATCAAGATCCAAAGAAGATGGCGAAATAGAAGAAGGGAAGGACGGGAAGAAACAGTATTTGTAAGGAGAGTGGAAAGGTTACAAGAGGATGAGAAAAAGGCAGAGTATAAGAGAGGAGTGGAGGAACGATTAGGCAAATATGAATTGGAGCAGATGGGGGATGTGGAAGGTGTGTGCAGGATATTTACAGGAGAAATATGTGCAGCTTGTGATGTGGTGTGTGGAGTGAAGAGAAGATGGAGGGGTGTGCAAGGAACAGCGTGGGGGAATGAAGAGTTGAGACAGGCTGTGGCACAAAAGAAGAAAGCATACAATGAATGGATGAGAAATAAGGGCTTGGAAGAAGTTGAGAGGCGGAAGAGAGAGTTATATGTAGAAAGAAAGAAAGAGGTGAAAAGATTAGTAAGAGAGAGTAAGAAGAGAGCGGATGAAGAATTTCGAAGGAACTTGAGTGTAAAGTGGAGGGACTGTAAGAAAATGTTCTGGACAGAGGTGAAGAGAGTAAGACAGGGTGGAAGTGAAGTTAGCAGGGGAGTGAAAGATAAAAATGGTAGATTACTAATGGAGAAGGGAGAAAAAGTGAGCAGATGGAGAGAACACTTTAAGAAATTGTTGAACATGGAGGATGGAAGTAATGCGAGTATAAGTGGCTGGGGAATGGCTGGGAGAAGGAGGGAGGTGAGAAGACAGGAAGAAATCAGTAGGATAGAAGTTGTGGAAGCAATGAAGAAAGTTAAATTGGGGAAAGCCCAAGGAAATGATGGATTGTGTAATGAAATACTGAAGTATGGGGGAGAGATAGTAGTAGAATGGATGTGGAAAATGTGCAGATAGGCCTGGGAGGAAGGTAGAGTCCCGGAGGATTGGAAGTCAGGTATAATTATTCCCTTGTACAAAGGAAAAGGGGAAAAAGAAGTGTGTGGTAATCACAGGGGCATTTGTCTCCCTAGTGTAATAGGAAAGGTGTATGGTAGGATACTTATTGACAGAGTTAGAGAAAGAATAGAGGAATTAGTTGTAGAAGAACAGAGAGGCTTTAGGAAGGGAAGAGGTTGTGTAGATCAGATATGCATTCTTAGATCTTTAGTGGAAAAGTTTCTAGAGAAGGGAAAGAAGTTGTATGCGGCTTTCATGGATTTGGAGAAAGCATATGACAGGGTGGATAGACAAGGATTGTGGAAAGTATTAAGAATATATGGAGTAGATGGGAAGTTACTGAATGCTGTGAAGAGTATGGATGATGGTGCTAAAGCTGCAGTGCGTGTGGATGGTGAACTAAGTGAATTTTTCTCTTTGAAGGTTGGGTTGAAACAGGGATGTGTCATGTCTCCATGGTTGTTCAATCTGTACATGGATGGGGTAATAAAAGAGGTACAAGGTAGGGTAGTGGATGTTGGAGTGGCCCTGGTGAGAGAGGGTAGTGTTTGGAAACTCCCTGTAATGTTGTTTGCAGATGATACTGTGTTGTTGAGTGAAGACAAAGGAGAGCTGCAAGGCTTGGTGGATGAGTTTGGGAAAGTGTGTAAGAAACGGAATCTAAAGGTGAATGTAGGGAAGAGTAAAGTGATGGTCTTTGAGAGAGGTGAAGTCAGTGAATGTACAGCGAGGCTGGATGGTGAGGAATTGGAAAATGCGAGTACGTTTAAGTACTTGGGTAGTGTGATGAGTAAGGATGGAGGTTTGGAGGGTGAAGTGCTTGAAAGGGTACAGCAGGGAAGAAAGGTTGCTGGTTCCTTGAAAGCAGTGATAAGAAGCATGGAAGTGAGCATGGAAGTGAAAAGGTACTACATGACAGTATTGTGATACCAACTCTAACGTATGGAAGAGAAGGTTGTACGTTGCTGGAAGGACAGAAGTCAAGAGTGAGAGCAGTGGAAATGAGTTATTTAAGAGGAGCCTGTGGAGTCACATGGAGAGACGGGCTGACAAATGAGGATATAAAGGAGGAGTGTGGTGTGGATGTGGATGTGATAGGAAGCGTTAGGAGGAATACACTGAGGTGGTTTGGCCATGTGGAGAGGATGGAGGGTGAAAGACTGACGAAGAGAGTGTATGTGAGTGAGGTGGAGGGGGGAAGAGGGAGGGGGAGGCCGAGGATGAGATGGAGGGATGGGGTGGAGAGGTATATGAGAGAGGGGTGTGTGAGTTGGGAGCGGGGCAGTGAAATGGCGGGTGACAGGGAGACGTGGAGGCGATTTGTTTGTGGCCACCCCGAACGGGATATATATATATATATATATATATATATATATATATATATATATATATATATATAATTGATAATCGAAAAAAAAAACGTTATCTAATCATTATAAAGAGAAATGCCAAGCAATAAATCATGTGAAATGTGGAAAGTTTCTGAGGGATTAGAGTAAAATTATTTTTGCGTGTTTACTGTAGATTTAGATAGTGGAAATACCATACAACTTTTATTCAAATTGAACGTACAAAGAAAAACTCTTGAAGTATCTCCTAAACGTTCTTGGTGGTTCGAGAAGCCATACCATTCAATTATTGCAGCTGGAACGGTTCTAAAAAATTCAGTAAGTTTGTTTGTATGCTACCAGCAGTTAGTCCTCTGTGTTCTTGATGACCCCCTTGTTTTTGGGTAGCCCCTTTCTATTAATTTTTAGCTCACACAATACTGTACCATGTCAGGCCTCTTGGGAAAAATAATCATTCCTGCCTGGCTGACTCTTGCTCTTTGCCTAGTTTTTTATTCCGCGCATCTCTGGCTTACTCCAGTAGTCCGTCTGGCGCAATACTCGTACGTGACGTGAAAGACAACAATATCGCTTCCTTTTCTAGCCAAACAATTATGAAGCTTTTACCTGACGTCCTGTAGTTTGTTGAACTCCGAAACTCATCACTGGAATTTGAAAGTAATTGCTCGATGTCTCGTTTTTTATCGGTGAAAAATGGGAGTATATTATGAGTATGGAGTATATTATGATATCGTAGTTACCTCGCTAGAGACGGAGTCCGGCGAGGTATTCTTTTTGGTCGAATTTCTTTGTTTATTTTTGTTTCTTAGCAACATTACGGAAAAAACGGCTGAATAAAATTACATGAAACTTTCAAGACATATGGGCTCTGATCCCAAAAGGAAGTGATTAAATTTTGGAGATGATCGAGTGACCTTGGAAGGTCAAAATCAAGGTCATGGATTTTCCAACGGCTATATCTTGAAACCGGTTGAAGATAGAGATACTACTATCAGCATGCAAGAATTCCCATATGGGCTTTCATTTGACACCAAGACCTTTGACCGTAAGTCAAAATACCGATTCAGTATTCAACAGCAATAAAATAACTGCTGTTGGGTGAGGTTTGGTGTGCTTGGCAGTTGGCACCACTTGTTTTCATTGAGTTTTGCTGACACTAAATAACTCTATTGATGCCATATCCTCAGAGGTGGGCAAAATCCAGTGTGCATTCTACTTATGGGATGTATGTTGAGGGGGGGGGGGTTACTGGTGATGTGTCTGGTGTGCATTTAAGGCATGTATAGAGTTTCAGTGCGTGTCGGTGTGTCCAAAGACGAAAGACCACTTTTAGGACATGCTGTGACGGTGGATTCGGTTAGGGAGGGTGCGGCTATCAAAGGCACTGGTGTAGCTTGGTGGAGACCTTTCAAAGTTGAGGAGGTTGGTATGTCCTTCAGTAATCATTTCGATGCCGATGCTCCTGTCTGGAGGCGGCAAAAATTTTTAAAGATTTGCAAATGAATGGGTTCCTGTCTCTCATTAGTATAAGCTGTTTATCTGTCTGACTGTATTTCTATATGTTTGTCTCAGTTACTTCGCCAACCAACACGCACAACGTATACTGATATTGACACACAAACACACATTCACCCAAAAGATCCCATTGCTTTTCATGCCATCAGTAAAATACCGCTCCAAACACAAGCTATTATTTTGGCCAGAGATACACGTGGCATCGTGGCTTATAGCGATAATACTCGTAAATAGAGGCTGAAAATGAAAGCGAATGGGTTTCCACGAAAACATGTTATTCGGGATTACGGTTGGTGTAGGATTTCATGATCTGGGTCATTATGTAGCCAGTAACAAGTGGTTTGGTGTTATTCAGGTTTATATGGATGGGTAGATAGCTAGGTAGATAGATAGTGACAAACAAATAAAAACTACTGATAGAAGGATTGGGTGTGCTAAGCCGACTCCGCTCTTTCTTTACCCCTGCACAATTGTTGACTCTATACAGGGGTTTTATCCGCCCCTGTGTGGAGTACAACTCTCATGTGTGGGGAGGCTCCCCACATACAGCTCTTCTCAATAGGGTGGAGTCAAAGGCTTTTCATCTCATTAACTCTCCTCCTCTTACTGACTCCCTTCAACCTCTGTCTCTTCGCCGCACTGTTGCATCTTTATCTCTTTTCTATCGCTACTTTAATGGTCACTGCTCCTCTGAACTGTCTGCTTGCATTCCTTCACCTCTACGACGGGAGCGTAGCACCCGTCTGGCAGCAAACTCTCATCCCTTTTCTGTCCAACTCTCTAACGCAAGAGTTAACCGTTACTCCCAGTCTTTCATTTATGTAACAGGTCAGCTCTGGAACTGTCTCCCTCTGTCTGTATTTCCTGCTGCCTATGATCTCCAGTCTTTCAAACGCAGTGTGTCCAGGCATCTCAAAATGATCGGATCTTGAATTTGGCTTTCTATTGTATTTTGTTTTTCTCTTGGAGGGAACTGTTACTGCGGGCTCATGGCCTTTGGTTCCTTCTTCCTCACATAAAAAAAAATAAAAAAACAGACGAACACATACAGATTTTATACATTATACCGGTATATATATATAATAGATAGATAGATAGATAGATAGAAAGATAGATATAATATACATACATATGCACAATACATATGCATGTATAAAAAGTTTAATGTAGAGAGGAAGAGAGAGGTGAAAAGATTAGTAAGATTAGGAGAGTGGATGAGGAATTTGGAAGAAATTTGAGGGCAAAGTGGAGGGAATGTGAGAAAATGTTCTGGAAGGAGGTAAAGAGAGTTGGACAGGGTGGTAAGGAAATTAATGGAGGAGAGAAAGATAAAAATGGTAGGTTGAAAGCAGAGAAGAGAGAAATAGTATGCAGACAGACAGAAGACGTAAAGGACCTGTTAAACATAGAGAATTAAAGTAACATACTTATGAGTGGCTGGGGAATGGCTGAGATAAGGAAGGAGGTGAGAAGGGGAGAAGAGATCAGCAGGATGAAAGTACTGGAAGCAATGATTAAAGTCAAAATGGGGAAAGCCCCAGGAATTGATGGAGTGTGTGGTGAAATGATGAAGCATGAGGGAGAGTTAGTAGTAGAATAGATATTGAAGATATGCAGATTCGCCTGGGAGGAAGGTAGAGTCCCGGAGTGGAAGTTAGGAATAATTATTCTCTTGTACAAAGGATATGGAGAAAAACAATTGTGCGATAATCATAGTGGCATTTTGTCTTCTTAGCATAATTGGCAAGGTATATGGTAGGATGCTTATTGACAAAGTTAGGGATATAACGGAGGAATTAGTTGGAGAAGTACAGGGAGATTTTAGGAAAGCGAGGGGTTATGTAGATTGGGTAATTACCCTTAGGTCTTTAGCTGGAAAAGGACAACAACCTGTATCAAGTTAAGGTGAAAAACCAATTACACTGTAAATTAAAATGGTTTATAAATCAGTCTCTGATAATTTTACACCGTTTGTGTTTTTCTATCACAAGCACTACCCACTTTCTCTGTTCGTTAAAATCCCTGTCTGTCTCCCTCTCTATCTGACTTTCTGTCTGTCTGTCTGTCTAGACCTGGCAGTCTGTCTAGATGTGTCTGCCTGTCTAGATATGTCTGCCTAAATGAGCCTGTCTGTCCGTATATACTGTATGTCTGTTGCACGCCAGAATCGAAAGTTTCAGCAAGCATGTTGGTCAGTTCCATATGTAAGTTTGTTTGTCTGTCTGTTTGTCTGTATGTCTGTCTGCTCTCTACAGGTCACAAATTTGCGCCAATCGTTCAGTAAAAATCAGAAGGTAGATATCCATAAACCCTGGAAGCCTACTGTTTTTCATCAAAATTGGTCAAAGCCCCTGGGTTGGGTGGGGCATAGAAACCCTTCAACGGCCGTGGGTCTGGAAATCGTTATGACCTTGTGGTCAGCCCGCCCCGGCACCATTTTTTCTTTAATCTCGAAAACCGATTTTTCGCTACCAAATTGAAGAGAAACATAAGGCGCACCTGCCAATGCAATTTTTAGTTTCCTAAACCCATCCTGTGCTTTGCAATGAAGCGTGAAAAAATTCGCAAAATGACTGCCTACATGCTGGTAAAAATTAAGCAGAAACAACGGATCCATTCGGCAAGCGATGCCTATGGCAGTTTCATTAAAATCTCACTCCATTGTGTTACGTCCCCGTTTCACACTGCTACAGGCTCCAACAGCAGTAGTTCAGTATAGGAAGGACATTGCCTAGTGAGTTGTTTTTCCTACAGAGGCAGCCTTTCAGTGTACAACAACACAGAGCAGCACAGGCATTGTACAGTAAATAAACACTGGCCTCTTAAGTTCACTGTCTTTATTTTCCAGATAATTACACTTAAAGCTTGCCAACTACACTGATTTCACAAGTACCAGAGATATACAATCATCACTAGCTGCATTGACACTGCACTGACACTTGACTACACTAACACTGAACTGGAACTGGCTAAAACTGCTCTAGTCTCTTCCTCATTCTTATATAAACTTCCTGTAAGCTAGAGTGATCAACTACTTCTCCAGAGTTTTCGTGCATTCTCGAGAGAGCAACAGTTACAACAGTTGCCAACTCGGAGACATCCAAAGTATCCAGAGTTTTCTTACACTGAATAACTCTAAATTATTTAGTACATTATAAAGAGCACACTAATGTACAACTTACTAAATACCTCCACTTATAATCAGCAGACTAACTGGCCACTCTGGCACGTAACGGTGAAAAATATGAGAAACACTGAGAACTTCCCAGTAATTCTTAACTAACAAATCTCGCTTCTCAGCAGTAGTTATGAATCATGGTAGCGCAGCATTTTCTTATCAAAATCTAGCTGAGGATGCTCGTATAAGGTCTGCTGCACACGAACGGTTTATTTTCACACGAATTTTCCGCGAGGTTTGGAAATTAATGGAGTTAGATGGGACCGTTCACACAGAGACTGCATGGCAAAATTTCCACGCGGCTGTTGCATGGTCTGATGCACTGCCAAATCTCAACGTTCCTAGTGTTCTAGAGTACTACAGAAGGTGATGGAGTACTTCACACTGGCGGAATTTTCCCACTCGGCCACAGTAGTTGTGGTTCCTCTGTGGAAGGTACAGTTGTTCCTGTAGATATTTTCTATCAAGTATGTATTTAGGGGGTATTTATAAAATGAAAAAGTATTTTTAATGTGACAAAATGCTATATAATTCATTACATCACACCATATTATTATTATTATTACTATTATTATTTTACTTATTCCAAATAATTACACTTACTGCTTGCCAACTCCAATTCACTCTTCTCACAAATACCAGAGTTATACAATCTTCATTAACTGCACTGACAATGCAGTGACCCTGAGCTACACTCAAACTGAACTGAAACTAACTAAAAATGCTCTAGTCTCTTTCCCATCCTTATATAAGTTTCCTGTGTTCTAGACTGATCTAGTACTTCTCCAAAGTTCTTGTGCATTCTCAAGACAGTAACAGTTAAAACAGTTACCAACTTGGAGACATCCAAAATATCCAGAGTTTTCTTAAACTGCATAACACTAAATTATTTAGAATACAAACTGAGATAAAATTGCATAATTTAACAAACAATCACGCAAATAAAACATTATGGAAAGAAAAAAAAATTAATATACAACTTACATAATACCTCCACCCACAAAGAACAGGCTAACTAGCAACTCTGACACGTAACGGCGAAAAATACGAGAAGCACTGAGAACCTCCCAGTATTTCCTAACTAGCAAATCCCGCTACTCAACACTACCCCCTCCCTAGTCCTTTGTCGTCCCGACAAAACTACACAATATATACAAACATAATCTTTAGTCCAAACTAAACTTTTAACTATACACAAAAGAGTCATTCAACTTATCAGGTCTTCTCCAATGCCAGTTCCGACATCCCTGCTCCTCCACACAGTCCAATCCTCCTTGACTATCTTGGTCCTCTTCCTGATTCACTTCTTCTCTTGGGAAACCGTCACCATCCTCTTGTACTTCACCTCCTTGGTCCTCCTCAACATCCTCGGCTGAAGAAGGGCATGATTCCTTGGAGACGTCCCAGCTATAATGTCCTGGCCCATGATACTGCCACAAATGATTTACGTGTACTGCCTTTGGAAGAGACTTTCTTCCTCCCTGAATCCGGTATGTTACGTCTGATAGGCGGTCCAACACAGTGTTAGGCCCGTCCCACGGGCTCTGCAGCTTTGGTGATTGTCCCTTCTTCTGTTGAGGATTGTATAACCAAACTTTCTCATCATCCTTAAAGCTCACATCACTTGCCTTGGCATCATACTTGCACTTCATCACTTCACCTGAAAACTTTATAGCTTCATGCACTTGATGATGTATCTCATCCAGCCTTTCCTGAAGATGCTTCACATAGCTGATGGTGTCTGTAGGCAGCTCTTCACCAGGTGGTCTTCTCATTAACAAGTCAACAAATAAACATAACTCATGGTCCAGCATCAGTTTTGCGAGGGTGTAGCCAGTAGACTCATGGAATGTAGACTTATCTGCCATCAGCAACGCAAGTACTTTCTGGTCCCATTCCTTTTGTCCCTCTACTCAGTACTTGGCCAGTTCTTGTCCCAGGGTCCAGTTGAATTTCTCCAAAATCCCCTCTGACTGTGGCCTTAGTGGGGTCTTTTTGATCCCCAGTAACTTGCAGCATTCACGGAACACGGCAGACTCGAATTTTCTATCTAGATCTGAACATAGCTCTTGTGGCATCCCAAAACGACAGAAAAATGGGTCAACCAACACCTGAGCAACAGTTGCAGCCTCATGATCAGGGATAGCATAGGCTTCTGGCCACTTTGTGAAGTAGTCCATGGTGACACATATATAACAGTTTCCTCTTTCAGTGACTGGCAGAGGTCCAGCAATGTCCACTGCGACTCTTTCCATTGGTGCACCCACTTGGCACAGCTGGAGAGGGGCACAACCACATTTCTTGGGTCCCTTCTTGGCGCAACATACATCACAGGCCTGACACCACTCTTCAACAACCTGATGTATGCCAGTCCAGTAGAACCTCTGTTGCAGCCGACTTAGAGTTTTCCTCACTCCCCGGTGCCCACTAGTGATCTGGTTATGAGACACATTCAAGATCTCAGACCTCATTTTCTTCAGAACCACCAGTTGTTGATACTGTACTTGTTGAGGCCATCGGTTGTCTCCCACTGACACTCCAGTAGTCCGTTGTTCAAACGAAGAAGGCCCCACTGACTCCAGTAGCTCTTAATCGCAGGGCTGAACTTGGAAACCTCTTCTCGAGATGGTTGCACTGTACTCTGCTGCAGCCACTCTAGCACTGTAAATATGAATCCTTTTCAGGTCTTCTCCAGCTGACACTGGCCCTGTCACCACAGTATGGCTGCATTACTTGCTTTGATCTTCTTTATTACTACACTGCTGGCACTCTGGGTCACAAGGCCAATGACTCAGGCTGTCAGCATTGCCATGTACCCGCCCAGGATGGTGCTGCACCTCATAGTTTGTGCTGATCCAGCTTCCAGAGCCAGTGTGCCAGTTGTCCTTCCAGATTCTTTAATGTTCTCAGCCACTTGAGTGCCACATGGTCTGTCCTGATAATGAAGTAGGACCCATACAAGTTGGGATGGAAGAAATCAAGGCTCTTCATCACTGCCAAGAGATCCTTAGTACCATGGTCACTAGCAACATGGTCCAGGATGAATGACTGACTCTGAGCTGGGTACAGCAATACTGGAGAGCTTGCCAACGCATGCTTGAGTACATCAAAGGCCTTCTGAGTCACTGTTGTCCACACAAACTTCAGCTTCTTCCCCAGCAACTTGTGTAGACGTGCAGCTACTGCTGTTAAGTTCTCAACAAAATGCCAGTAGTAGGTACACAAACTCAGGAAACTCCGTAGCTCCATCACACAAGTTGGAACCGGCAAGTTTTTCACAGCTACCACCTTCTTTAAATCAGTACAGACTCCACCCTCACCTACAATGTGTACCAGGTACTTCACTTCCTTCTGAAACAAGTAGCACTGCTTGGGGTTCAGCTTGAGGTGCGCCACTCGGATCCTGCTCAACACCTCCAACAGCCTCTCCAATACCTGGTCGAAAGTCCATCCAAACACAATTACATCATCCAGATACAGTAGATGAGAGCTGTCTGCCAGTGAAGGCCTGCCAGTACACGATACATGAGATGCTCAAAAGTAGCTGGGACATTGCATAGGCCAAATGGCATCACTTTGAACTGCCATAAACCCCGGCCGTATGAAAAGGCTGTTTTCTCCTTGTCCTTCACTGCAACCTTGACCTGGTGGTATCCTCCTTTCATATCTAGGGTGGAGAACCACTTGGCACCTGACAGAGCATCCAGCATGTCATCAATCTGTGGTAAGGGATATGCATCCTTCACTGTCATTTCTTTCAGGGCTCGATAATCTGCAAAGCACCTTGCTGAGCCATCCTTCTTCCTTACCAGAACGACTGCTGATTCCAAAGGACTGCTGAACTTTCCTATCAGTCCTTGACTTTAGAGATACTCCATCACCTTCTCTATTCCTTGCCGTTGAGCTAGCACCATCCTCCACTCTGGCTGTTTAATCGGGTGGTGATCGCCTGTGTTTAAATAATGTTCCACCAGATCAGTGCACCCCAGCTCTAGATCGCCAGTGGAGAAGACATCAGCAACCTTCGTCAGCAGCTGCCTCAACTTCAGCATTTGTGAGTCATCCAGGCGTTGGCAACTCCTTAAAAATAGGTCTTGAAAGTGGTCTGGCAGATACCCATCTTCATTCACTTCACACCTTTTACAGGTCTTCCTCTGATGCCACTCAGGGTCAACCACCTTGCACAGTCCCACAATTTCTCTCTTATTGATCATCTGTGGCTCATGGGAGAAATTGCCCACCACAACCTCACTTCACTTGCGCTCATTTCCACCAAACTCCTCCCCACCATCACTCCAGCCTTCGTCTTGCACCATATACCAGGCTCCAAAACCCCTAGACAGCTGTCAAAAGAGCCACTCACCTTACACTGAAGCAGTAGTTCTGATCTTGGGGTACCGTATCACTGTAGTGTGGAGCGCCCTCGCCTCACCACCAGAACTGGTACGTCTCACTGCTGTGACAGAAACCGGCTGTCCTTGGACCTTCAGCTTCATGGAGCAGAAGTTCAGCTCACAACCCATGGACATCAGACAGTCCTGACCAAGAAGGCAAAGATCCTCCATCTCAGCTACATAGACTGGAAGCATGGCCTCTTGCCCTGCCACTTCAGTCCGGACATCCAAGGGTCCTCTCAGCTCTGTGCTGTGCCTAGTTGCGCAACACAATTGTTCTGATGACTTAGGCCGATAGCGATGATGTAACACATCAGGCCTCACAAAGGTCTGCTCTGAGACTGAACCAATCACGAGGGAACACTTCTTGCTGTCTATTCTTCTATCTACCTGCATGCTGTCAATCGCATTTGTCGTGCATTTTTCCAGTGGTGGGGCTACTTGGGAAATGGCAGCTGGATTTTGTCCCTTAACACCAGCCTCCACTAGTTTTCTGCTTCTTTCTGGTCTCCTGCAGCCTTCTTCTTATCTCCCTTTCTCTTCTGTGGACACTCAGAACTGAAGTGTCCCACTTCACTACGTGTCCAACACCCTTTTGATACAGTTGCAGATTTCCTTGCACTGCTGCTCTGTTCATGCTCCTTCTTCCGTTTGTAACAATCGTCCATCCTGTGTCCCAACTTCCCGCAGAACTAGCAGCCTCTTCTGGTCTTCTCCCGTTCCCTCTTCCACTTTTAGCAGTCCTGTTTCCTATGTTTGTCTTTTCAAAGTACCAGCAACTGCCTTCAAATTTTTCTGCATCACGTACCTGCCCCTTTCTTGCCTTGAATCCTGGACTACAACATGCCTGAAAAGTGGACATACTGGACCTGATGTAGGACTCAAATTCTAGAGCCCTGGCTAGTGCTTCTTGCATGCTTCTGGGCTCTGCCAGAATCACTTGCACTTTCAACGCTGCACTATCAAGAGCATTGATGAACTGGTCCCTCAGAAGAATAGTCAACAGGTTAGGTGCTGCACCAGGGTACTGCTTGTATGCCATACTCTCCAGATTATGAGCAGGCTGCTGTAGGGATTCGCCTTTAGCTGGTAACGAGTCCGGAATCTTGCTCTGTAAACTTCAGTGTGGTACATGGTCCCATAGCTGCACTCCAGCACTTTTTTTTTTTTATGCAAGTTAGAAGGAACCATAGGCCAGGAGCCCGCAAACTGTTCCTACCAAAAAAAAAAAAAAAGCAGAGAGCCAATTTCAAGATCCGTTCATTTTGAGGTGCCTGGACACACTGCATTTGAAGGACTGGAGATCATAGGAAGTATGAAATACAGACAGAGGGAGACAGTTCCAGAGTTGACTTGTTGCACAAATGAAGGACTGGGCGTAACGGTTAACTCTTGCATTAGAGAGTTTGACAGAAAAGGGATGAGAGTTTGTGGCTAGGCGGGTGCTATGCACCCGTCGTAGAGGTGGAGGGATGCAAGCAGACAGTTGAGTGGAGCAATGACCATCGAAGTGGCAATAGCAAAGCGATAAAGATGCAACAATGCAGTGAAGAGACAGAGGTTGAAGGGAGCCAGTAAAAGTAGAAGAGTTGATGAAATGAACAGTGTTTGATTCCACGCTATTGAGAAGAGCTGTATGTAGGGAGTCTCCCCACACGAGAGTTGTACACTACACAAGGGCAAATAAAACCCGTGTATAAAGTCAGCAACTGTCCAGGTGTATAGAAGGTAGGGAGTCAGCTTAGCACACCTAATCTCTTGGAAGCAGATTTTACAAGACATGTAATATAATCTTTCCAAGCCAAATCCCGAGAGAATGAAACCCCAAGTATGTTCAAGGATGATGCAGGATTGAGCTGGATATTATCAAACATTAGTGGAAGATTTTGTCAGGGTGATAGGTGTAAGAACTGAGACTTTGATGCATTAAAAACACTGGATAATTTTTACCCCACTCAGAGATACAAGCCAAGTCAGACGTTAGGTGTGCCATAGCCTCATCCCTTGTTTGTTGAAGTAACTCTGAGATGGACATTGTGGGAACCGAATGGAAAGGCGAAGGGTGAAATCATCAGAGTGTGAGTGGGTGGGGTTGATGTACAGCTTAAAGGGTCATTGATGAGTAAAAGGAAGAGAGGTGGTGATAGGACAGAGCCCTAAGGAACACCACTGTTGACAGATCTAGGACAACGGTGGCCTTCTACAACAGCAGCTATAGAATGACCAGAAAGGAAGCTATAGATGAAGGCACAGATAGAAGGATAGAAACCGTATGAGGGCAGTTTGGAAACTAAAGATTTATGCCAGACTCGATCGAAAGCCTTTGAGACGTCAAGTGCAATAGCAAAGCTTTCGCCAAAGTCTCGAAAGAAGGATGACCAGGAGTCTGAAAGGTAGGTGCGAAGATCGCCAGTGGAGCGTCCGTGACAGAACCCATACTGATGATCAGAAAGAAGGCTGTGAGAGGAAAGATGCTTTAAAATTTTGCTGTTAAGAATTGACTCAGAACTTTTGAGACACAGGATGTTAAAGCAATTGGGTAATAGTTAGAGGGTTAGCAATTTTCACACTTCTTTGGGACTGGCTGAATGAGAGTAAACTTCCAGCAAGATGTTAAGGTAGAAGTTGATAGACAAAGGTGAAAGATCTTACCTTGGTAGGGTGTAAGCACAGAAGCACAGTTCTTGAGGACAACAGGAGGGACCCCATCAGGCCCATATGCCTTGTTAGTATTGAGGCCAGTGATGGCAGAAAATATATCGGTTGAAGAAATTGTAATGTCAGACATGAGGAAGTCAGACGGGGGGAAGTGATAGAAAAACACCATTGGAATTGTCTAAGGTGGAATTGGAGGAGAAGGTCCGAGCAAAGAGATCCACTTGGATCCTCCACCACTTGGATCCTCCAACCATAACTTCATCAAAATCTCATTAGTCAGTTGCTTCAAAGCTCCTTGTTCAGAACAAGTCAAGGTGACTAGATGACATTGACAGGGCAGACTGGGATGGATTTAGAAATTATCTTGCTGACATTCAATGACTGTCTTCATTGACATCAATTCTGTACAAAGTGTATGGAACTGTTGATTTCCTGTAAGGGTACTAAAAGATCGGATTCCCCAAATAGTTCAAATGCAATTGTGACAATGCAATGACCAAGAGATCTTTAGCATATAACTATTACTTAAAGTAAAAAAAAAAAGCCGAATCCCTCAATTTAAAAATGCTAGAAATCACACGAAGGCACAAATATTGCAAAATCAATCTTTCTTCACATACAAACATCCAAACAATTAAAAAATCTTAGTGAAAACAGAATATTTTGGCTGCATCTCATTTCTTTTCATAATAATTTTAACAAATCATCGTCCATTCCTCCACTGAAATCTTCAGAAGGTGTAGTGCCATAATTTTAAGTATAAGTATAAGCTAGTATTGTAAGTGTGATCTTAAGCATTATTATAATTACAGTCTGTACAGTTCACTTAATCGTTAAATCTTATATTTAAGTCTAGTCTTAGTTGATATTCATAATGTGAGCATGATTCTGTCATGGATAGTATAAAGAGTTGATGTGACAACTCACACGCCACAAAGCCAGTCAGGAGACAGGACGTGTGTGCTGAGCAATCCCCAGGTCTGTCCTCCCCATTTCCTGTTTTTTAACCAGCGCATACCCCACTGACCGGGCTAACGTATGGCCCGGCCTGCACTATAGGTGCACGGAATTTTTGAACGAAGTAACAAGTTGATGTGAATGTTTATATATAATGGACCAGCGCTTGCCAACAAAGAAGTGTAAACGCGGATGTTTCGTAGAAAATAAAAATCGCGAATGTCTTTCTTCGTATTTTAATTTAGAGATTTATGTACCGAAGTTAATAAGAGTTCCCCTTTTGTACTATGCAGTGGTGAATTGAAAATGTCTGAAGTAAGACTGTTGAAGGTAATCATTAGTGAAGTGCGAAATTCATGTTATCGAAGTTGTGTCATCAGTCACGTAGGTCATAAACCGACGCGGATCTGAAATCTTAATTAATTAGGCTTCGTTATGATAGTAATTCCTTTATGCTTATCACAAAAATTTCAACATCGTAAGTCATTTTGCTAATTTGTGAAGTGCAAACGTATCTCTCGCATTCTTTAAAGATCCTAGAGAGTCAAAAATATTACAAAGTAATTAGTTAAAGTTCTCGCCGATTCCCGGACAGTCTTGGTTTAGTGCAGGGGTTCCCAACCTTTATTTACCCATTACCCCATTTTCCATACCTCCCTTCACTCATTACCCCTCATTGCTTATGTTTCCACAATTGCATTTTAGCTGCTTAACATTTTGATGCCTAGATTTTAGTTTGAATGTAGGACTTAAAGGTTAGGCTAAAACCAAGAGAGTTATTGCAAGGAGTAATTTATTTTTATTATTAACACTGATACCAAATAAACATGACTTTAAACATTCATCTCTGAATTTTAGTATAGATCTGAAAGTCTATCATAACTGGTATGATTTTTAGATTTTTTTTTTTTTTTTGTTACCTCCCCCATTACCCTTCACAAAAGACCAAATTACCCCACTTGGGGTAATTTACCCCAGGTTGGGAACCCCTGGTTTAGTGTAAAAAGGCACGAGGAGGCGACAATCGCTTTGCCTTAATGACCAGGGGCTTCGGCTCCAATGGTCGATAAAAAAAAAAAAAAAAAAAAAAAAAAAGGACAACTGCCAGAGCGCCACTTCTCTTCAACATTGCAGGTTATTGCTGAACTCTCATCCTCCCCCCCTTTCTCCCTCGTGTAATGAATCCTTATAAATGTGAGTTAAATTGGTGATATTTCTCCTCATCCCACTTGTACTGAATAATGAGATCGCCACTTCTCATCATCATTGCAGATCATCGTGCGTTCAAGCCACTGCTTAGCCGGCGTCTCACACACTAAATCACCCCCCCCCCTTTAGTTCATGTAGCCTAATTAAGAATCTATCGGCTGGTCCAAATGGAAATTGTCCATTTGATTATTGATCTATTTGAAAATTATATTCAGTTGTACATGATTCTTGTATTATACGTGCTAAATCGTAGGAATATCTTGGTGGTAATCTTCTTCCCAGTGAGTCAACTGTGACCACGGGATCAATATATCCAGGTGTATCAGTATTCTTTGAGTATTAATTTAGGTTTGTAAAAATTCATAACTCTGGGGTTACAGACCATGATTATATTTTATCTGCTTTGATCGTTCCCAGTTTGTAGAGTAATCTGTCTCAGTTCTTAATGCTTAGTATATCTTAGGTTAAGTCATTTTGAAATTCGAGTTTTGTTATCCTCCAGGGTATAGTGCAGACGAGATTGAGTAGCCCTCAAAGTGTGCTTAATATCTAATGGCCCACGCACTCTCTTCAAAAGTGCACGCTACCACATTTCCCATAAACCCTCTAATTAGATCATGCTACCACATTCCCATAAACTCTAATAAGATCATGCTATGTCATTTCCCATAAATTCTCTAATAAGATCACGGTACCCATTTTCCATAATCTCTAAATTCAGACCATTACAACTGGTGGCCAAAATTCTTACATTACACTGGTGGCATTAGTGGCAGTATCTAAAGTTTCTGATCGTTACACTGGTGGCTCTAAAATTCCCGTCATTACACTGGTGGCAGCGGAGGGATAGAGACGTGGCAAACCGAAGGTGGAAAAATCAAACGGTTGGAGCTGGAACCCTTGTGTGGATTAAGAAGGAAACTGGCACTTGGTACAGTTGCGAGCAGATGACTCGAGGCCACCCAGCCCACCACCTTGCTGTTGTTTTATCTGGTAACAGTGGACCAGCTATGAACTTGCCCGAGTTTCAGTCAGCTGATCGGGCGAAGCAAACCCTGTGATAATTGTCAATGTGCAGTTCTAACTGGTTTCCAATCAGTATCATGCAAGTACGATTAAACATATCATATTGATAATGATTAACGTGTCATACGCATGTACCATAGTATTACAACATAGGCATCCAAATAGTGGTGCGTTCATTCATGTGAGACACACGGGTATTGGTAGTGATTTATTTTGTTGGACTATCGTCGCAAATCAAACAACCTTTACCAATTTTCAAGAGATGTGCCATAGGGTTATCAGCTGCCCTTCCTCACCCACCACCCTCCTTATAACTCCACATCCCCCTCCCCCTGCCCCCTCCTACTGTAGTGTGAACCTTTAACTCTCCCACCTGCTTCGGATTCGGAGGTCACGAAAGTGAGGTTCTAAGGTTCACGTTGAGGTCTGATTGGCATGACGGTATTTTTACGATAATAATGCTCAGTTGTGGGAAAGCTGATAACCCTACGGCATATCTCTTGAAAACTGGTAAAGGTTGTTTGGTTCGCGATTATAGTAAAAAAAAATAAATCGCTACCGAAACCCATGTGTCTCACATGAATGAACGCACCACTATTTGGATGCCTGTGTTGTAATACTGTGGTTATAAATATATCTACCATATGTGTGACATAATAATCATTATCAATATAATACGTTTACTTGCATGATACTGATTGGAGAACAGTTAGAACTGCACATTGCTAATTATCATTGGGTTTGTTTCGCCCAAATAGCCGACTGAATATCGAGCAAGGTCACAGCAAGTCCACTGTTATCAGATAAAACATCAACAAGTTGGTGGGCTGGGTGGCCTCGAGTCATCTGCTCGCAACTGTATGTGTCAAAAACTTAATGTAAAATGGGATGGTCCGTACCATGTAGTGGAAGTGTTGATGGACGGAAGTGTGTACATGGTAAAAAATGTGTTCATGGGGAAAAGGGTACAAAGAGCCACAGGACAAGTGAAGCCCTATTGTTGAGGTGAAGAGTGGTTCTTAGAACCCCTGGAAGAGGCCTTTGAACCTGATCCGATTGATAAACAATTACCGCCCCGTGGGAGACGCCCTCCCTGGAGACTTATTGAAGAATGTTGAGTGTCGAAGCTGGTTATTGCAGTTTTAAGTGATGGTTAAGGAAATGTGTGTGGGTCGGACTGTTTGACTATTGGCTGGGACAGTTAGAGTTCAAAAGAAGTTACATCTATCGAGAGTTCACAGGAGTTTGGGTTATGGGTGCAGCCCAGTTCAGTTGGGAAATATTGCCTTAATTCAAGGGAAATTCTAGAAACCCCCTCAAGTTATAGTCAACACGGTCTAGGGTGGAATAGTGACTTCAGGACCTGACAGGTACTCGTCAATGGCTAGGTGGAGAGCTGGAAGCGTAAGAATGAATGGATGAGAGTGTGAATGTGATTAGTCTGTATGTTGTGTGAATGGAAAGCGCCCCTGGGATGATCCTTTCAGCGAGAGTACTGATCAGTCCGGGTGAGACGACCATGTTGCCACCCAAGCAGGAGGTTGGCTGGGGTGTACCTCTCCGCTGGATTTCGAGAGTACAGTGACAGAGTAGCGACCCCCTGGGGTACATGATTTTACTTGTGGATCGACAGGTGTACCACTTATAGGAGGAAGAGTCAGGGAAATCTTTGTTCATATAGAGAGGTTCACAGTCAAATTTGATAAGTCCGTCCTGTCTGCACACATGTCCCTAGAAAATGTAGATGAATGATTTGAGTGTTGACTTCTGATGTTAATTTTTTTTTTTTCCGGAGGAAGGGCCCGACACTTCCATTACACAATGGCTAGATGTGTGTGGATTGTGTAAAAAAATGTGTAATTTGTCAGAGATTCAAAGGGTACACTGGATTGCAGCAACAGTGGAAGGAATTGCCTCCAGTGAATAAGCTGCTGGAGAGGATTGGGATAGATCCTACTGATATGGATGCTGGAGTCCAGGGTTACCATTACGTTCTTACAGTAGTGGACCATTATAGCCGCTTTGTTAGGTTCTTCCCCCTCAAAACAAAACAGTCCACGCACATCACAGACAAACTCGCAGCATCGTCCTGGACAACAGAGGCAAGTTCATCAGCAGAGATTTTCAACGATTCTGCCAGCGACACCAAATCACCCTCTACTACACAGCCCCCTATCATCCCCAAGGGAATAGCGTCACTGAGCGGATGCATCGGACCCTGAAGTCAGTCCTCTCTGCGCTATATCAGGGCCACCCTCTCCGATGGCCCCAGCTGCTCCAGCCATGTCAGATCACCATTAATCAAGCAGTCCATACATCCACGGAACACCAACCCTGCTTTGCCTTCTCTTGCCATCCACCTAGGCTGGTTGGTGCACCCTTACCTTCTGTTGACGATGAGGAAGACGAGATGGCTGTCGTCCATGCTCTCATTTGGGGAATGCACCAGAAGATGATGCATCGGTATAGAGACGTGGCAAACCAAAGCAGAAAAATCAAACGGTTGGAGTTGGAACCCTTGTGTTGATTAAGAAGGAAACTGTGGCACTTGGTATGTGTTCAAAACTTAATGTGAAATGGGATGGTCCATACCGTGTAGTGGAAGTGTTGATGGACGGAAGTGTGTAAGTGGTAGAAAATGTGTTCACGGGGAAAACGGTACAAAGAGCCGCAGGACAAGTGAAGCCCTATTATGGAGGTGAAGAGTGGCTCTTCACCCCTGGAAGAGGCCTTTGAACTTGATCCGATTGATGAACAATTACCGCCCCATGAGAGATGCCCTCATCAGAGACTAGCTGAAGAATGTTGAGTGTCGAAGCTGGTTATTGCAGTATTAAGTTGAGTGATGGTTAAGGAAATGTGTGCAAGTCGGACTGTTTGACTGTTGACTGGGACAGTTAGAGTTCAAGAGAAGTTTCATCCATCGAGAGTTCACAGGAGTTTGGGTTATGGATGCAGCCCAGTTCAGTGGGAAATATTGCCTTAATTCGAGGGAAACTCTAGAAACCCCCTCAAGTTACAGTCAACACAGTCTAGGGAGGAACAGTGACTTCAGGACCTGACAGGCGCTCATCAGTGGCTAGGTGGAGAGCTGAAAGTGTCAGAATGAATGGATGAGAGTGTGAATGTGATTAGTCTGTATGTTGTGTGAATGGAAAGCACCCCTGGGACGATCCTGGCAGCGAGAGTACTGATCAGTCCGGGTGAGACGACCATGTTGCCATCCAGGCAGGAGGTTGGTTGGGGTATACCTCTCCACTGGATTTCCAGAGTACAGTGACAGAGTAGCGACCCCCTGGGGTACGTGATTGTACTTGTGGACCGACAGGTGCCACTTACAGGAGGAAGACTCAGGGAAATCTTTGTTCATATAGGGAGGTTCACATTTAACTTGGTAAGTCCATCCCGTTCGCACACATGTCCCTAGGAAATGTAGATGACTGAATTAAATGTTTGACTTCCGATGTTAAAATTATTTTTTTTCCGGAGGAAGGACCTGTGATAGTGCCATAATTTTAAGTATTATTATCAGCTAGTATTGTAAGTGTAATTTTAGGCATTATTATATAGTCTGTACAGTTCATTTAATCGTTAAATCTTATATTTAAGTCTAGTCTTAATTGATATTCATAATGTGAGCATGATTCTGTCATTCATAGTATTAAGACAAGAGTTGATGTGAATGTTTATACATAATGGACCAGCACTTGCCAACAAAGAAGTATAACCGCGGATGTTTCGTAGATATTAAAAATCGCGAAAGTCTTTCTTCGTATTCTAATATAGAAATTTACTTGCTGAAGTTAATAGAGTTCCCCTTTTGTACTATGCAGTGGTGAACTGAAAACGTCTAAAGTAAGACTGTTGAAGGTAGTCATTAGTGATGCGCGAAATTCATGTTATCGAAGTTGTGTCATCAGTCACGTAGGCCATAAAACGATGCGGGTAATAAAACTGTTTGAATTCCTAATTGATTTGGCTTCGTTATGACAGTAATTCCTTCATGCTTATAACAAAAATTTCAACATTGTAAGTCATTTTGCTCCTTACGTCAAGTGTAAATGTATCTCTTGCATTCTTTAAAGATTCTAGAAAACCGAAAATATTACAAAGTAATTAATTAAAGTTTTCGCCGATTCCCGGACACTGTCTTGGTTTAGTATAAAAAGGCATGAGACAGTCACATACACCTTTACCGGGCTAATGTATGGCTCGGCCCCCACTACAGGTGGGGGAAAACTACAAACGAACGAACGATCACACACACCACAAAGCCAGCCAGGAGACAGGACGTGTGTGCTGGGCAATCCCCAGGTCCTGTCTTCTCCCTCTACTGTTTTTGAAACAGCCCATACCCCACTGACCGGGCTAATGTATGGCCCGGCCTGCACTATAGGTGCAGGGAATCTTTGAACGAACGAACGAACGGACAACAGTGACACACCACAAAGCCCGCCAGGAGACAGGACGTGTGTGCTGGGCAATCCCCAGGTCCTGTCCTCCCCACTTACCATTTTTAACAAGCCCATACACCACTGACCGGGCCTAATGTATGGCCCGGCCTGCACTATATGTGCAGGAAATCTTCGAACGAAACGAACGGGACAACCGTGGTGTGGGCCCCAGTGACTGTGACAAGTTGGTGTTAAAAAACATAGCGCCTTGGGAGCCACTTGGCTTTATTGTTGATGTTACATGGCTCCCAGCACCAAAGGCCAAGGTGCCGGAGGCGGAGGTCCACC
The DNA here is from genome assembly GCF_032717465.1 of Coenobita brevimanus. NCBI lineage: Eukaryota > Metazoa > Arthropoda > Malacostraca > Decapoda > Coenobitidae > Coenobita > Coenobita brevimanus. The sequence goes on from NC_137065.1 coordinate 7,985,640, forward strand.
ACTTGTTTCGTAACATCATCATTCGTCACTTGGGGTCCCACCACTTGTACACCGATGGCTCCAAGTCAAGTGAATGTGTGGGTGCAAGTGTGTGGTCGACTGAATGTGCCCTCAGGTATCGGTTGCCGACTCATACATCTGTGTTTAACTCTGAACTTTTTGCTATTTACAAAGCCATAGACTATGCTCTCAATTCTAGGCATGACTCATTTGTCATATTTTCGGATTCAAAATTAGCCCTTCAGGCAATTGCATCTTGCACTACGGACTCTCACGAGATCCAGGGCCGCATCGTTAATAAGTTGCATTCATGCAACAAGTCATTCACGCTGATCTGGGTGCCTGGTCATTGTCATATCTACGGCAATGAGCAGGCTGACTTGCAAAGTCGGCTGTAGAGCTCGAGGAGACTTGGGACGTTCCTCATGATCTACGGTCGAGTCTCTCTCTCGGAAAGAAATCAGTAAATCTTCTGTGGCAAGGTCAGTGGACCAGACTAAATATTCCAACTTGTAAGCCGCACCTGGGCGACTGGGACACCGCCAACCGCCCCAGTCGCCTGGAAGAAAAAGTATTGGCGAGAATACGGTTCAATGCCACCGTTTTAACTCACATGAAACCATATATGGAAAGACGCTTCCCACCGCACTGTGACATCTGTAATGCGGTGTTATCTATCAGTCATATCATCCTGCACTGTCGGCGATTTATTCGTGAACGTGGTTCACTTATAAATTACTGCGGCGCAGCAGACGTCCCCTTCACCCTTTCCACCATCCTGGGTAATGGGGACATTGTTATGACTGATAAATTGATGGCTTTCTCGAGAGAGACCGGACTGATCAGAGTGATATGACTTTTTTACTGTATGGTTATGGTTTTTATCAACTGTAAATTATATATATTGTACTCTTAATTAGGGTTGACAGTTGACGTATTTGAAATAGTTCCTCCACCCACTGATCTATTTCTAATATTGATGTTCCCTACATTAAACCTCGTTCCTCGACTGACAGTCACCAGATGATGAGTGCAAGTGTGCAATATAGGAAGGTATTGGGCACTTGCAGTCGATGGTGGTCTGCTGCGCGAGGTTCTTCACTTTTTGTACAAATTATGTAAATACATTATACCATCTTGCTTAAGTTATTCTAATTAGGGCCGACAGCTGACGTATATGGAAATGTTCCTGACTCGTCTGGTTCCTTTTCATATATTGATGTCCCCTATAGTAGGTTGTGCCTCGACTGACAGTCACCAGGTGATGAGTGCAGGTATGTAATGTAGAAAGGCATTTCATATCTGCAGTCGATGGTGTTCTCTTGGTCGAGGCTTTTTTTACCATTAGTGTAGGTCTAGTTATTTGTCTCTTAGGATTTAGTATAGGTTAGCGATTTGTCTGTCAGGTGATTAGTTTTAGGATCTTTAGATTAGTAGTTTATAAGTAATATAAGGTTAAAAAAAATAATAAAACTACGAAAAAAATATAAAATAAAAATTATTATATATGTATGAACGTGTGCATGAAAGTGTGTATGTTCATATGCATGGATGTGTGTATGCATGTATGTATGTATATATGTATATATATATATATGTTCGTGTATATATGTCTCAATGTATATACATATATATATATATATATATATATATATATATATATATATATATATATATTTTTGCCTTAATGACCAGGGACTCCGGCCCCAATGGTCGATAGGAAAAAAAAAAAAAAAAAAAAAAAACGCTGAAGGGTTGCGGAGAGAGCGGACGTGTGCTGAACTCTCCTCCAGATTCAAGGGCTGCCCAACCAGCAATAGTTTTTTGTAATTACCCTTAATAAAGTTAGGTTAGCCAGACTTCATATTCCTCCCTACCCTTCTTAGAGATACAGTAGGTGTCTGTTACAGTGAATTGTAGGGGTGTTGGGAATAAACTACATAATATAGCAATCTTGCTTTCCATACACAGGCCAGACGTTGTTTGTTTACAGGAGATAGGCCTGAAGGATCCTCCTGATCCTCCACAATTCAAACACTACCATTTGTATAGAAGATATGAAGGTCACGGAGTTGCCATATACACACACAAATCACACCCACAAATGGAAGTGATTCTAAATTCTACTCTGGAGGCGGCCGCGTGCCGAGTAAACTTTAATAACACATCTGTCTCTTTGCTCTCTGTACTGTCCTCCACATGGCCTCATTGATGGTGATGCTTTAAATTCACTATTTGAACATCTTCCTGGGAATAAGTTAGTGTTGGGCAATTTTAACGCCCATCACTATCAGTGGGATAACTTGAGGATCGATGGTGATGGGGAGCAAATAGTCGACCTAATACTACAGTCCAACCTCTCTTCTGACCGATGGTAGAGCGACTCGTGTAGATGATCGTACTGGTAACTTAAGCGGGTATCACACGGGGACCCGTGAACAATTTGTGCAGCACAAAACGGACGTCCAAACTGAGCTTGGACGTCCATACCCTATCACACGGTGGACGTCCACGGCCACCTTCTTCTTCTTTATGGAGTTCACCCCACACGACTGGTCACTGGGAGGTCCCTAGCAGGCTGCAGACGACTTGTTTATCAACAACAACAATGGACGTATACCAGGTTGTGACTTTTGCAATGGGTGTTGCAGTCCTAACCCTGCAAGATAGGAAGAAGCCTCAGCAAGAAGACAAAGGAGGGGGAGAAGAAGGGCATTGTGGATGAGAGAATGGCTTGCACGGAGAGAAGAAAGCAGCCAGTATAGAAATCTGGTCCAAGAACTTGCCTTGGAAGATCATGAAAGTTTCAGGACATGGATGCGACTTGACCGTGGCCAGTTCAATTATCTGCTAGAGCTTGTGAGACCTGCTATCAGCAAGCTTGATACAAACATGAGGAGTGCAGTTACACCTCAGGAACGTCTAGCTATAACACTTCGTTATTTGGCCATAGGTAATGTTGAATTACTTTGATTCTGTGTATTTTGATGATTATTTATATATTATAATATTACAGGTATGAATTGTTATTAATGTCTGAATTAGCCAATTATTGTGATTAATGTTAACCACTTCTAAATCATTTCATAGGTTAGGTTAGGATTTAGATTGAGTTTTGGTTACATTAGATTGGGTCTGGTTACATCATTAGGTCTCCCTTGAGTTGCACTTTTATATTCATGACATTATGTTCATTTGAGTCTTATGCTTACCTAACCCATTTTCTGCTAACCTAAACAAACTTATCCTAACCTATTTGTTTTTTCCTGTGTAATAATAATTTCCTTGCTTATTGATGGATCCTCTTCTTGCTTGAAAGTACTGTACACCTTTACATTCACAAAATCAATTCAAAGGATTTTTTTTTTCCCTTTTATTTATTTATTTTTTCTTTGGTGGTCCTATGCCTCCTTACGGATTAACGCTTTATACTATCTGTTTCACTTTTACCACATGCTTGTTTGCCGTTTTTCTCTTACTTCATATAACCTATTAAATAAATTTGGGGGCATCAGCAAAATCATACATGTGATCTCAATCACTAGGCTCATAAACCATTACTGTATTCATTTGGGACAAACTGACAATGTTTTTCAAATACAAAATTTACTATATATTATTTTTTTAAAATAACATGAATACTCTTCATTATTGCCATTTAATACCGTTTTGATATAGGACCCTTAGGAAAGGCCCTTCATTAGCTTTAAGCATACGGACGGAGGTGTTACAATGCCTCCATGTCACAAAGAATACAATCCCTAATCTTACAGTCCTTCAACCCTAACTCCGGTTTTCAACTGATCACCTCCACAACACCATGTCCTCTGCCAACTGGACTTTTTTTTTTTTTTTTTGGCATTTTCAGGAGAATCGCAGACATCACTAAGCTTTCAGTTCCGGGTGAGCCAAAACCTAATTTCCAGTATTATCCCAAGTGTCTGTGCGGCTATATATCGGGCACTGCAGCCAAGGTACTTGAAGCTCCCAGAGACACCGGCAGAATGGAGGAGAGTGGCAGCAAACTTTTGTCGACAGTGGAACTATCCTCTCTGTGTAGGGGCAGTGGATGGGAAGCGTGTGTTGATTGAAAAACCATCAAATACTGGCTCAGAATTCTTTGATTACAAAGGGAACTTCAGCATAATCCTCTTGGCCTTGGTGGATGCTGAATGTAGGTTCCTGTATGTTGATGTAGGAACAAATGGTAGGGCAAGTGATGGAGGTGCTTGGAATAAATGCACTTTGAAGGAGAAGCTGGAAAATGATGAGCTTGGACTACCTCCTCCGACAAATCTACCTAATTTTGAGTTAAGTGCACCGTTTGTCATTGTGGCCGATGATGCATTCCCTCTAAAAACATATATGATGAAACCTTTTCCAGGCAGGGATTTTTCTGATGAAAAATTAGTCCACAATTATAGGCTTTCAAGAGCACGAAGAGTATCAGAAATGCTTTTGGAATCCTAGTGAGTCGATTCCAGATATTCAGGCAGCCAATTAGGACATCACCAGAGAGGGTGAACCAACTTGTATTGGCTGCTGTAGCATTACATAATTACCTCCGCACAGAGTCAAGGCAGAATTATGCCCCACCTGAGCTACTGGACAGAGAGGATTTTCAGGGGAGGAGGGTAGTTCCAGGAGAGTGGCGAAATGCTGTGGGCAATGGCATGGAGAACCTGCAACCTCTAGGGCGACGACCTTCGAGAGATGCCATGGAGGTGCGAGACACCTTCTGCACATATTTTAACAATGAAGGCAGTGTACCATGGCAAAACGCAATGGCCTTGTTGCACTGATTTTGTGCAGAAGGTGATGTAGATGATAACCACACTGTGCTGTCCTCTGATTAGGTACACCTGTCTCTGAGTAGGGCATTTGGTTTGTGTGTGTGTGTGTGTGTGTGTGTGTGTGTGTGTGTCTAATTTATTACTGTAAATGCCCCCCCTTTTTTTTTTAGTACAGTTTGTTTGATGTCTCCCCAGATTATTTGTATCTGTTAACTTCTGTTAGCCAATGTATGTAACACGATTTGGGATGTAATTTGCAAAATTTTTGGCACCTGTGTAAGACTGCACTGAGTTTCTGTATATGCCATTCAAGTCTTTGGTTTATGTATTTATGTACAGTATACACCATTACCCCCACACTTCTCAGGGATGTTATTTGATGAAATATGTTTATTTACTTTGCATGGGACTGCTGTTCAAGTCCTGGGCTATGCATTCTTTGTGTGTACTTTTACACCCATTAATGTTGTCTTCAGTAATTGCCATGCCGAGCTGACTTACATTTTGGATGAAGTCCTTGCCCTATGTATTCATGCATATGCCATTACACCCACACTTTTCTGGGATGATATTTGGTGAATATTTAATTTATGGGTATGGGACTATGCCATTCAAGTCCTTGGCTTTGTACTTTTATGTGTGCTGTCAAACCCTTTGAAGTTGTCTTCAGTACTTGGCTTGGTGACGTTATTTACATTTTGAACCTTGATATCATGTGTGAATATTTTTTCTTTACTGTATACTTTGCTTATTGTATATACACAAAATTTTTCTCAGTGGGGTTTTGCACATACATTACTTTGAAACGTGATTGCTGCCAGACTAATAAAGATTTGGAAAAAAAGAAGCTTTTCTTCACTTTCATGACACATTTTTTTCAATATTAGTACAGCAGGTTCATTAAATGTCTGCAAGAGGGAACGTGTGAAAGGTGAAACAAGTTGGGGCACAAATTAATGGAGAGTTAAGAGACTGGAGACTTGAAACATGTGGATGATGGGAAAGGTGGTTCCCTGTAGTAAGGTTATGATTGAGGTTTCATAATGACCAGCACATCGTGTTTGTGTGTGTCCATCATGTTATGAAAAGTGGCAAGCCAGAATTTGGTGGTCACCATATTTGCTTAATATCTCTTATTGGGTACTGTGCACTGGGGGATTTTGGAGTGAATATTGTAGAATGTTTCAGTCAACGGGAAATTCATATGCACAAACTGATTTGACCTCACAACCCATTCACTGCAACTTTTATGACAATTCATTCAACAGGATAAGGTAATTGTGACAATTATTGTCATTTCTTTATTGGTGTAAGAAACAGACTAGGAATAAGGAACTGCAATACATAGTCTAAAATATAAAATCACAAGTAAATAGGAAATGGATGTAAAAAATAAAATACTCTGAACAATAAACAGAATAAATATCCTGTATTAGATATACATATCTAGACATAAACTTTATCATAAAATAAATATACTGTATGAGGAAACATTAGGATCCTAGTAAAGCATGATACTTTGGAAGGTAGATACCTGATACTTGAGATCGGGTGAAATTTTATATTCATCATCATCTTCAGGACCTCCTTTCCCACCCTAGGGCAGGGTAAGGATATTGTCTAACAAAATATAATTGAAACATCTAGTAATGATGGCATATCATAATGTACTGTTTCTGTTTATTCCATATTTACTACAAAGAAGTTCAAATATATCAAATGCCATTGCCATCTGTTCATGTGGGCGATTTTTAAAAGCTTCTTTTAACAAAGAGAACATAGCATATGCCACTCCATTTCCTTCCTGCTGTGAAATGGAAGCTTGCATTATTGATAATGCTGCTGCTGCTGGTGACTGCTGAGGATGCGTTTCTTCAGGAACTCTGGGACTTCCTCTCCGCTTTGCAGCAGAAGCTACGTGAGGATGACTATTCGGGTCTTCAAGTCGCAGCCGCTTGCAGCTGACCAGTGGGGAGAACAAAGATTGACCTTCCTCCTGTGGAAAAGTAGATTGGCTGGCTGCTGGTGAGGCCACTGGTCCATCAGCCAGGGGTGAATCCACCACTGCTGAAGGCAGTGGTTTGCTACATGATGGTGAGCTTTGTGACATTAAGCGATGAGTGAGGGAATCACCATCTTCAACAAAATTGTTGTACACAAGGCCCGACCCATCAATCACGTCATCCTCCTGGGAAAAACAGTAATTAGACAACTTACATTCAACTCTGGAACACATCCATGCATGACAATGACTGCTTCCATGGAAAGATGTGTCAGTTACTGGCATTTTAACATGAACATGCAATCATTATACAGTTTTAACAAGACAGAAACTTCTTTATGTCTAGAATCAGGAAGTGTTGATTGGAGAACATATTATCTTAAAGTTCCCTGCATGGGTGCAGGATGAATGAAATGTACAAAACAATGACTAATACCCTGTATTAGGTACAATAAGGCGAGATAATAAGCATAAATGATAATTTGTGTGAAAGTGAAATGTTACCTGATCATCAGTGCACTGCTGGCTTGGCTGAAGTGGCACTATCTTGTCCGTGGAAATACTGGGCCCAGGAGTCACTTGATCTATGAGGAACAAGAAGTGGTCAAACAGTGGCCATTTGGAACTGATGGCCCCCGAGCCACTTTTTGGATGTTTAACTCTGTTGTATTCCCTCGTGAATGCCTTCTTAAGGTTCTGTCACTTAAGCATGACACACTCTGGAAAGAGGAAAAGTAAAATGTCTTGTTTAGTATAAGCAGCAAAAGACCCTTAATAGGTCACTTCTGACTGTTACAGTTTTAGTCTGCTGCAATCAAAATGAGCAGAAGCCCTTGTAAGAGGCAGATTGAAGTAAGCATCATAACATTTGGGTAATTCTTTACCAAACGGGCGTGGTGAATCCACCTACATGACAGCAAACTCACGATCTCAGAGTAAGTAATTTTGGTACTTAAGCAACTTATATTGTTAACTGTTCCGATGTGACTGCGACAAGTGAATGGAAAAAGACAAAAAATACCTATGGGTATTTAAGGAAGTTGCCTGGTTGCCTGCGGCAATGTTTACCGATGCATCAGTGTATCCCATGTCAAAGCACTGGAAAACTTAATGATTTTTACAAAATAATCCAGCCTAACCTCACTTGAGTTTGGGAGCCAGCTTTCGAATTAACGCCCATTAGGAACAATAAATATAGTTGGCTACCGGCAGACGACGTCGGCCGGATATTTATGCATTCAAATTTCTCATTTAAAGCTTTCAAAGGTATGTTTGTTAAAATCACCAGTATCTGTGGCATTCCAGGAATAATATTAACCTGTGAAATACACATTTCAAGAGGAAATATGGAAAGGCACTGCCCATTTGGTAAAGAATTAATATAAAATTGAATATTAAATCCACTCCTTTATTATCCACTGGCAGTGAATGTGTTGTAGAATAGAAGAGTTTGCAAATATACTAAAACTATAGGCTACACACTTCACAACACCTGAAATCCAGTTGTGGCTTCTGCAAAATATTAACCTATTTCATCACTGTATTGAATATACCCATCACACAGAATCAACTGCATGATAATGCAACATGATATAAAAAATGTGCTGTTGTTCAATTTGCAACTGATACTGAAAATTATTTACCTCGTGTAACCACTCCAGCATCAGGAAACTGATGAGTGATGAGTCCTGCTATGATCCCAAACTGGTGTCTTTTGGGGGTGTTCTTCTTGAAATCGGGATCTCTGCAGTGCCACAAGGCCGGACAGTCCCTAACTTGCTCAGTCAAAAAGACTTCAGCCTCCCTTGACCGATATACTGCTGGTGGCCTTCCATGCTGTTATGTGTGGACTATCTTGATGATGATGTTCACCGTTCTGCCTCCTTCCCGAGTATGCCATTCTAACGTGCGCGGGCCTCTCTTGTAAACAATCAATCGACATTCCATCATAATTAACACATTTTGGTGTATCTTACAATTTTTTGTGACAAATAGAAATATTACAAGTCGTATGATAAAAGATTATACTAAGTCTGCTGTGACGGTTTTGAATTAATTATAATATAATATAATACATCAACTGACTACAGAGTTCAAGATAACAGACGACACATGCTACCTGGCCGCAGCTACATGTAAACTCCATAGAGAAGGAGACTACCGAGTCATGGACGTCCACGGTGACCATGGACGTCCACGAATGGGTCAGGCGGCCTTCCACTCGTGGACGTCCATGACCCTCCCACGGGGGCAAGTTTGGACGTCCACGGCCAGTTTGGACGTCCACGAGTCTCCCGTGTGAAAGCCCCTTTATCGGCCATTGACTTGTCTCTGGCCTCCCCTGGTATACATCAAGATTTCTCATGGGACCCTTACGACGATTCCTTCAGAAGTGATCATTTACCCATCTGTCTTTCTTATACACGCGACATTGTTTCAGACGCTCCACCTCCAAAATTTAACTATAAGAAAGCAGATTGTGGATCTTTGTCAAGGATCGCCAATTTAGATATATCTAGGGAGACCATGGATGTTAAGGTCGAAAATGTAACTAATTCCATAACACACGCGGCTGAGGCTGCCATTCCCAAGATCTCTACAGTTCACGTGAAGCATAGAGCACATTGGTGGACTCTGGATTGCCAACAAACATTAAGGAAACGTAATAGGAGATACAGGATTTTTTTATAGTCAGCCAACGGAGGAAAATTTTATTGCATACAGACACAGGCTGAGGCAAGGAGAATAATAAGGGCGAAACGTGACTCCTGGCGGTCCTTGGTGTCCACGGTGAATCAATCAACTCCACTCAATAAAGTCTGGTCCACTATTAAAATATTAAATAATAAACGCCCAAACATCCCTGTTACCAGCCTGCAGGTGAACAACACCATCTATGACGAATTGCTAACATCCTCGCCAGGAGTTTTTCTCATGTAAGTAGCTCAGCCAATTTTGATCCACGTTTTAAACATCATAAACGCACAGCTAAGCTATAGACAATAGACTTCGCCGCAGAAGACTTAGACTCCCCACACAACCAAGAGTTTACGCTAGATGAACTGTTCCTTGCCCTTAAATCCTTTAAAGACACCAGCCCTGGACCAAACACCATCATGTACGGTATGACCAGCATCTTAATCAGGACAACCTGATTAAGGTGTTAGCATTGTACAATGAGACTTTGGCGTTTCTAACATCCCCAAACTCATGGCACTTTTCGCACTTCATACCGATACCCAAAGAGGCTAGTCGTCTTATGATGTCATAAAAAAATACTTTATGGTTACTTGTAGTGGAGTTATATATATTAGACTTGTGGACGAGCGGTTGTTATACTTGAGTAGCTTTGTAAGTAGATAATCTTCTTTCCCATTTGTCATTCAATGACAAAGGAGAGATAAAGAATAGTATGGGATTATTTTTATTTATCTTGGAAATATTAACAAGTCTCTCACACAGAGCGAAGTATAAAGTAGAGTCCTGCTAGCTATCCCCCTATCTCTCTCTGTCTCTCTCTCAAGTTGCTAAGCCCTTCTCCCTGTGACCTGTCTGTTCTATGGCTAGCCTCCATCTGAGCTCTCTTTCCTAAATTCTGGTGAAACAGGAGACGTATCACGTGTGTTCCCTGTGATTGGAAAGTTCTAGAAGCCTGTGTGTGAATATGTGTGTATGTGTGTGTATGGTCAACAAAGCTTTGTTCACCGGTGCATTGCTGACAACTAACTGCATCATCTCCTTACTGGCTACTTCGTAATCTGTCGTCAGCTTTTCCTCAGTGTAACTTGCAAGATCATTTCCCATTCCCAGGCTCGCATAGAGCTGTCTATCTATCTATTTATCTATCTATCTATTATGATTTGTAATTATAATATGGAGTCCTAATAATGAATCCCACTTCATTTTGTCTTTTTGTGTTGACTTCTTGTCTATGTAAGGTCATGGAACGTATGGTTAATAATTGGCTTCTTTTTGTTTTAGAGTCGAAGAATTTGTTAAATGATCAACAATGTGGCTTCCGTAAATACAGAAGTTCACTAGATCATTTAATGAATTTGAAGCATTGTATTGCAGAGGCATTTGTCAATAAAGAATTCATGATAGGGGTGTTCTTGGACGTCCATAAAGCCTATGACATGACATGGCGACACGGTATACTAATGAAGCTCTGTGCTTATGGTTTCAGAGGAAATTTGCCTATTTTTATTTCAAATTTCTTAAGGGACAGGACTTTCTCTGTCAAATTGCCCCGTAACATAACATCGGATATATTTGTCCAGGAAAATGGGGTGCCGCAGGGAAGTGTGCTTAGTCCCACTTTATTTAGTATTATGATCAATGATATTCTGTCATCAGCTCCCATCCCGACGAACCTTAAATACTTGCTCTACACTGACAATTGTACAATATGGCACTCTTCCCATAATGCACAATTTTCGGCTGGGCGGATTCAAGCAGCCCTTGACTCCGTCCACCAATGGGCCTTGCAGTGGGGATTTAAATTTCTGATCCCTAAGTGTGCTGCTGCAGTTTTTACGACTCGTAACTTACCTAATTTATGCTTAACTTTGGATAGTCAGGCTGTACCTTTGCAAAATTCTGTAAAGCTTTTGGGAATACATTTTGATCGTCGTTTGAACTTCAAAATTCATGTTAATAGTTTGCTTGCTCGTTGTGATAAACCGTTAAATGTCCTCAAGTACCTAGTGGGTACTACATGGGATGCCAACAGAAAATCCTTATTAATGGTGTATGTCTCTTCTTTGATCGAAGCTAGATTATGGCGCACAAGTGTGTGGCTTGGCATCCGATGCCACGCTGAAAGGATTGGAGGTGTTGCAGAACAAATGTTTGTGAACGTGTCTCGGAGCCGTCTGGTGTACCCGTGTAGCTCGTATGGAAGTGGAGGCGAATGTGTCTCCGCTCTGTATTTGCCGTGACCACCTGGCCTTATCATATGGCCTATGAACATCAAGGAAAAGTAATATCGGCAATGTGGCCTGTAACCCCCTGCGTCAATACCACCATCTAATGGGGTGGTTGCGTCGGCCACTTGCCGTTCACCTCCACTTACTGACTCAGGAGCTTGTTGTGGACCTCAGTGACTGTGACAAGTTGGTGTTTAAAAATATAGTGCTCTGGGAGCCACGTGGCTTTACTGTTGATGAAACATGGCTCCACCACTTGTTTCGTAACATCATCGTTCATCACTTAGGGTCCCACCAATTGTAAACCGACGGCTCCAAGTCGATTGAATGTGTTGGTGCTAGTGTGTGGTCGACTGAATGTGCCCTCAGGTATCGGTTGCCGACTCATACATCTGTGTTTACCTCCAAACTTATTGCTATTGACAGAGCCATAGACTATGGTCTCACTTCCCAGCATGACTCATCATATTTTCAGATTCAAAATTAGCCCTTCAGGCAATTGCTTCTTGTACTACGGACTCTAATGAGATCCAGGGCTGCATTATTTATAAATTGCATTCGTGCGACAAGTCTTTCAAGCTGATCTGGGTGCCTGGTCATTGTCGTATTTATGGCAATGAGAAGGCTGACTTATTTGCAAAGTCGGCTGTAGAGCTCGAGGAGACTTGGGACGTTCCTCGTGATCTACGGTCGAGTCTCTCTCTCGGAAAGAAACCAATAAATCTTCTGTGGCAAGGTCAGTGGACCAGACTTAGTAATCCAACCGGTAAGCCATACCTGAGCGACTGGGATACTGCCAACCGTCCCAGTCGTCTTGATGAAACAATCCTGGCGCGATTACGGCTCAATGCCACCATGGTAACGCACATGGAACCTTACATGGAAAGATGCTTTCCACCGCACTGTGACATCTGTGATGCGGTGTTATCTACCAGTCATATCAACCTGCACTGTCAGAGATTTATTCGTAAAAGGGCTTCACTTGTAAATTACTGCGGTGCAGCAGACATCCCCTTCACCCTTCCCACCATCGTGGGTAATGGGGACATTCTTATGACTGATAAATTGATGGCTTTGTCGAGAGAGACCGGACTGATCAGAGTGATGTGACTTTTTTGCTGTATGGTTATGGTTTTTATCAACTGTAAATATGTATATATTGTACTCTTAATCAGGGTTGATAGTTGACATATTTGAAATAGTTCCTCCTTCCCACTGATCTGTTTCTAATATTGATGTCCCCTACATTAAACCCCGTTCCTCGACTGACAGTCACCAGATGATGAGTGCAAGTGTGCGATATAGAAAGGTATTGGGCACTTGCAGTCGATGGTGGTCTGTTGGGCGAGGTTCTTCACTTTTTGTACATATTATGTAAATATATTATACCATCTTGCTTAAGTTATTCTAATTAGTGCCGACAGCTGACGTATATGGAAATGTTCCTGACTCGTCTGGTTCTCTATCATATATTGATGTCCCATATATAAGGTTGTGCCTCGACTGACAGTCACCAGGTGATGATTGCAGGTATGTTATGTAGAACGGCATTACATATCTGCAGTCGATGAAGTTCTCTTGGTCGGGGTATTTTTGTTTTTATCATTACTGAAGGTTTAGCTATTTGTCTTTTTAGGATTTAGTATAGGTTAGCAATTTGTCTGTTAAGTTATCAGTTTTAGGGACTTTAGGTTAATTAGTTTTTTTTTTTCTGTTCCATAACGTAAGGTTTTAAAATATCTAAAAAAAAAATAAAATACAAATAAAGTAAAATAAATAAATACAATAAAAATTATATATATATATATATATATATATATATATATATATATATATATATATATATATATATATATATATATATTATGTGGGGAAGAAGGAACCAAAGGCAATGAGCCCGCAAAACTGTTCCTTCCAAGAGAAAAACAAAATACAAGAGAGAGCCAAATTCAAGATCCATTCATTTCGAGATGCCTTGACACATTGCGTTTGAAAGACTGGAGATCATAGGAAGCAGGAAATACAGACAGAGGAAGACAGTTCCAGAGTTGACCTGTTGCATAAATGAAGGACTGGGAGTAACGGTTAACTCTCGCATTAGAGAGTTGGACAGAAACTGGGTGAGAGTTTGCTGCTAGACGGGTGCTACGCGCCCGTCGTAGAAGTGGAGGTATGCATGCAGACAGTTCAGAGGAACAGTGACCATTGAAGTAGCGATAGTAAAGAGATAAAGATGCAACAGTGCGGCGAAGAGACAGAGGTTGAAGGGAGTCAGTAAGAGAAGGAGAGTTAATGAGATGAATAGCCTTTGACTCCACCCTATTGAGAAGAGCTGTATGTGGGGAGCCTCCCCACACATGAGAGTTGTACTCCACACAGGGGCGGATAAAACCCCTGTATAGAGTCAACAATTGTGCAGGGGCAAAGAAGGAACGGAGTCGGCTTAGCACACCCAATTGCTTGGAAGCAGATTTTACAAGAGATTTAATATGGTCTTTCCAAGACAAATCCCGAGCAAATGAAACCCCAAGCATGTTCAACGATGATGCAGGATTAAGTTGAGTATTATTAAACATAAGTGGATATACCTGTGGAAGATTTTGTCGGGTTAATAGGTGCAAAAACTGAGTCTTTGATGCATTAAAAACAACCAGATTGTTTTACTCCAGTCACAGATACGAGCCAAGTCAGACATTAGGTGTGCCATAGCCTCATCCCTTGCCTGTTGAAGTAACTGCTGAGATGGACATTGTGGGAATCGAATGGAAAGGTGAAGGGTGGAGTCATCAGCGTATGAGTGGATAGGGTTAGATGTACAGCTTAGAAGGTCATTGATGAATAAGAGGAAGAGAGTTGGTGATAGGACAGAGCCCTGAGGAACACCACTGTTAATAGATCTAGGAGAAGAACGATAGCCGTCTACAACAGTTGCTATAGAACGACCAGAAAGGAAGCTAGAGATGAAAGCATAGATAGAAGGATAGAAACCGTACGAGGGCAGTTTGGAAATTAAAGATTTATGCCCGACTCGATCGAAAGCCTTTGAGATGTCAACTGCAATGGCAAAGCTTTCGCCAAAGTCCCGAAAGGAGGATGACCAGGAGTCTGAAAGGTAGGTGAGAAGATCGCCTGTGGAGCGTCCCTGACGGAACCCATACTGACGATCGGAAAGAAGGTTGTGATAGGAAACATGCTTTAAAATTTTTCTATTAAGAATAGATTTTGAGATACAGGATGTTAAAGCAATTGGACGATAGTTAGAGGGTTGGGAGTGGTCACCCTTCTTTGGGACCGGCTGAATGAGAGCAAATTTCCAGCAAGAAAGAAAGGTACAAGTTGACAGACAAAGGCGAAAGAGTTTGCCTAAGCAGGGTGTAAGCACAGAAGCACAGTTCTTGAGAACAACAGGAGGGACTCCATGAGGCCCATATGCCTTATTAGTACTGAGGCCAGCAATGGCAGAAAATACATCAGCTGAAGAAATTTTAATGTTAGCCATGAGGAAGTCAGAGGGGGGAAGTGATGGAGGAACAGCACCGGAATCGTCTAAGGTGGAATTGGAGGAGAAAGTCTGAGCAAAGAGATCTGCTTTATCAGTAGAAGAAATAGCTACAGAGCCATCAGAGTAGAAAAGAGGAGGGAAGGATGATGAGGTAAAGTTGTTAGAAAGGTTTTTAGCAAGGTGCCAGAAGGAGCAGGAAGAGTTCGAGTTAGAGAGTTGAGAGCATTTTGTACGGATGAAATTATTTTTAGCAGAGCGAAGAACAGGCTTAGCACGATTCCGGGCAGAAATGTATAAAATATGTGGTTCAGGGATGCGTTGGCTCCGATACCTTTTATAGGCCCTCTCCTTGTTGCGGACAGCATTAGAACAAGTGTGATTAAACCAAGGCTTTTGTACATTAGTCAAAGGATATGAGAAAGGAATGTATGCTTCCATGCCCGAGAGAATAACTTCCGTAATGCGGAAGGCACACCCAGATGGCTCCTGGCCATGGAAGCAATAATAATTCCAGGGAAAATCAAAGAAGTACTACCTGAGGGCCTCCCAATCCGCAGATCCAAAAGTGCCAGAGACGACGTTTTTTGGGAGGGTCCGCAGGCCGTACCGGAGCGATAGGACAGGTTAAGGTGATAAGGTTGTGATCGGAGGAGCCCAACGGAGAGAAAAGATTAACAGTGTAAGCAGAAGGATTAGTTGTAAGGAAGAGATCAAGTAAGTTGGAGCTCTCTCCAAGGCGGTCAGGGATACAGGTAGGGTGCTGTACAAGCTGCTCTAGGTCATTAAGGATAGAAAAGGTGTAGGCTTGTTCACCAGGTGGATCAGTGAAAGGAGAGGAGAGCCAAAGGTAGTGGTGAACATTGAAATCTCCAAGAATGGAGATTTCAGAGAAAGGATAAATGGATAGAATGTGTTCCATCGTAGAAGTAAGATAGACAAAGAATTTTTGATAGTAGAATAATGAGATAAGTAAACAGCACAGATATATTTAGTCAGAGAATGACAGGAAAGCTGAAGCCAGAGTGTAAAGAATTCGGAAGAATCGAATTCAGGAACACGAGAGCAAGACAAGTTGTTGCGTATATATACACAACAGCCACCTTTGCCTTTGAAATGAGTGTAGAGAAAGTAGGAGGATACAGAAAAGGGTTTGCTGTCAGTTGCTTCAGACAGCTGAGTCTCAGTTAGGAAAAGAAGGTGAGGTTTAGAGAAGGAGAGGTGGTGCTCAACAGAGCGAAAGTTAGAGAAAGGGCCACGAATGTTGCAGAAATGAAGAAGAAGAGAGTCAGACAGTGGTTCCAGGCATCTTGAGTCGTCACCGAAAGAGGGACTGAAGGTGGGGGCATTTATGGTCCTCCCCCCTGGGGACTCCGAGGCTAAATTATTCAATGCAATTTTTTTGAAAATTTTGAAAAGAAAGTGTGGTGTGTACTGTGCATGTAGTTTGATGTTGATAGTTGGAGAAACTTGTATTGGAGAGCATCCTGGTCTACTCTCTGTGTTACTGAGACACTGAAAAAGTTCAACAAAGGGGGATGGTCGGGACCTAGTCCCGAGGGCTGATGAAACGAGAGCTCCAGCTCTCCCTGTCATCAGCTTTCCATCCACCTTGGGAGTATATATATATATATATATATATATACACACAGGGTGTCCCGGGAGCTAAGTCAGAAACTTTGGGAAATGATACAAGAGGGAATCCTAAGGAAAAAATGTTATATGAACATGTGTTCAAATCCCAAAATTATGAAGGACACCATTTTCGCCCATAAGGCCATCAGTAACTGTAGCTCCGTAACGGTTGAGATTTAGAAACATGTTCATATAACATTTTTTGCTTAGAATTCCGTCGTCTGTCATTTCTCGTATATATATATATATATATATATATATATATATATATATATATATATATATATATATATATATATATATATATATATATGTGTGTGTGTGTGTGTGTGTGTGTGTGTGTGTATGTATCAAAGTGTGTGTATATATATGCATGATTATCTGTGTATGAATGTATGTATATATATACGTTTGTTTATATATATATATATATATATATATATATATATATATATATATATATATATATATATATATATATATATATATGTATTGCCAGACGCCTCAATCCCGTTCGGGGTGACCACAAACAAATCGCCTCCACGTCGCCCTGTCCCCAGCCATTTCACTGCCCTGCTCCCAACTCACACCCCCTTCTCTCATATACCTCTCCATCAAATCCCTCCATCTCATCCTCGGCCTCTCCCTCCCTCTTCCCCCCTCCATCCCACTCACATACACTCTCTTCATCAGTCTTTCACCCTCCATCCTCTCCACGTGGCCAAACCACCTCAGTGTATTCCTCCTAACACTTCCTGTCACAATCATATCCACACCACAACGCTCCTTTATATCCTCATTTGTCAGCCTGTCTCTCCATGTGACTCCACAGGCTCCTCTTAAGCCAGTCGTAAGGGCTAGAAATACTGAATAGCGCTACCTTTAATTTTCTCACTACTTAAATATTCTGTTTCAGTCACAGGTGCCTGAGAGTTCAGCCATTTTATATTCAGCTCCCAGACCCCTTCGCCCTTCTCTCTCTCTCTCTCTCTATCTCTCTCTCTCTCTCTCTGTTGTGAATTATTCATTAATGAGGCTGGGAAGCTTTTATTAGCTAATATTGTTAATTCAAATAGTTTACAATTTGTGTATATCTCTCCAGTCTCACTTGATGTGTGTCATCTTTGACTACAAATCATTATCATTCCAATTTTTAGATGTAGGAGCAGCGTTAAGAATGGGTCTGTATGTCAACCACTATTTATCTATATATATACCTAGGCTGCTTTCCCGAAAGAAAGGGAGGTAGCCGAAGTAGGACGACACACTCCCAGTTTACTCATCCATACATACACATTTATTCGTATCTTAGCCCCAACCACTCAGTCAGGATGACTGGAAACGAGATGCTGCACTCCTGCAAATTTTACTGATGCCCATTTTAGGGCTGTGTGCTTCAGCATTTACCTTGCACTTTTGCACATGCTAAAAAAAAAAAAAAGTCAAATTCTGTTAGGAAGCTTGCAAAAAGTTATTATTTCCAAAAGAGAATGAACAAATGAGAACCAACATCAAGATCTGTTCATTCCGAAATGCATAGAAAATTGTGCGTGAGAAACTGGAGGTTATAGACAGAGGGAAGTATAGAGTGAGGGACACAGTGGCTAAGTTAACCATTAATATCATTGTTGTATGAAATATCATCCCTAATATTCAGTAAAATATCATTAATCTATGTCTTTTTTTCTTTTTTTTAATAGTTTCACTAATCTCACTCTAAGCAGCACACACCCACCCTCACATCGCTTTCTCCTCACATTCAGTCTGTCTCTCACACCATGGACAAACCTCTTTGGCAACCATTACTAAATTAGAAATTTTTCACGTTCACAAATTTTCTCTCCATTTTCTCGCATTACCGCATCCAAAGCCGATTTTCTCCTCCTCCACACGCACAAACTCACTTTTCCATCATTTTGTGCACAACTTATAATTTCCATTTAATAAATCTGGGATATTTCATGATTCTTCATTCAAATTTTGCTGTATCAGGAGGAACAGGGGCCGGCCGTTTTATTGTTTTTACACATTTGAATTAGTTTCTAATACATTACTGATGCATAACTACCTATCAGTATATCTGTCTATCTGTTTGAGTCATTGTATCTATCTCAGTCAGTCGATTACTCTGTGTACCTGTCTATCTATCTATTTATCTATACATCGGTTAATCTATATATTTACCTATCTATCTATCTATTTATCTATACATCGCTTAATCTATATATTTACCTATCTATCTATCTACCTATCTTTTGTTTATGCCTCTCACTCCGTTGATCTTCATGCAGAGAAGCGAGAGAGTAGAGTTGAAAGGAGACAGGCAAGGAATACGTTATGGATGTAGCTAACAAGGAAGTGATGGGGTGAACATGTTGAGTAAGATGAGCTTCTTGAAGGTTGAAACAGGACGAGACGTGGACATGGAGCGGGAGAGGGAACTGATGATGACGGAGGGTTCAGTTTCTGAAGGAAGTGAGAAGTCAGATAATGAACGCTGTTACCTGAGCCCGAAAAGTCTCTCATGAGGAGAATAATATCGAATGGTTGTATCAATAACAAACATACAAAAATGTGTTCATTATACTGAAGGGTATCAACTGGTTGCCTTGTCCCTGAAATGAACACTATACGTATTCGACATTCGGCCTCGCAAGTCTGTTATGTAATAGGCCGATTAAGACTACTGCACTTTTACATACAAACTTTCACTTTATGATGCTGATGGTCGTATACTTTAGCGGAATGTGGAGACTACGAGTCGCACTCAGTGCTAATCGCCAATCGGTATATGTGGAATCAACATTTGTGGGATGCATCATTTGCGTCAACTGTGAATGCTATAATTACTGTGAAAAATGTGAAGTGTAAGCAGCTTCACAGTCGTGTTAAAGTATGATTAATGGTAATGATAAACTATAAAAACGCTCAGCATCAGCCGTACCTGTCTCGTTCCATACCACAACTGCAATTAAACATATGGACTACTTGTGAAATCCTCTTATGAGGCAGGCAAGGTGGACAAATGTAAAATGCCATGTTTTGTTTAATCATATTAGCTTCGCTTCCTTATTTATTAATTATTTTTAATTATTTGTAATAGTCACATTATGAGAATTCCAAATTTTTGGAGAAACGGTTACTTGTCGTATATTGTTTTACCGTGCAAAATGAGTCATCTACTGGGGCCACAAATTTGTGTAACTTGACCTTTCATTTAGCATGTCTTTGCCATTTCCTGGACTGTTTTTATCATGGCCTGTGAAAATCGGGTTTCAAAACGTTTCCTATTTTTTTAACCATACTTTATATATCTGATATTTCATCCCAATAACTGGAGCGTTTGTACTGTAAGTCACAAACCAAACTTGCCCTGGAACTGAGCACTGCGGAATTCAGTAAAGTAAATGTTATTCTTGATGGTGATTTGCTCTTAGTGGGGACTCTGTTTCCAACCATTTAATCAGTTATTAATCGAGTTCCATTTATTTCCTGTGCCCTTAATTTCTGAACTTCCATTGTCTGCAACTTTGGAGGAACTGTCATTATTCTTTGAAAGTATATTGTACTAACTGCTTCAGTAACTCCATATCTGATACTTATATAATAATAAAAGAAGCAAATTAGAGATGCTACACTCTTATAAGATGTAATTGCTGACTCAAGTAATTTTTCTATAACTGGTTTGTGGTTTTCTGCTTAAGTGTATCATTATGTGCAGTTGGTCAACGAGGACACAAAATACAGCCTGGTTTACGTGGTAAAGTACTCATAGCAAGTGGTAAAGGTGACTCGCTATGTGTCTGTGTACGCCCACTGCAGGACCGAACTTCTGTTCAAAAGAACAGTGACAACCAGAAGTAATCCTTACCTATGCAGGTGAGGTACGAATGGGCAAGGGAAGTCTGGAATGAAGAGTGTTGTAGATAATTGTCGAGCTGCTGTAATGTGTGAGTGTGTGTGTGTGTGTGTGTGTGTGTGTGTGTGTGTGTGGCATTCACCGGGTCGGTCAGGATCACGTGATGGTTGTGATCAGCATTTTACCCTCCCGGAAGAGAGCTGAGAGCTCATATAGTCCGATCTAGGGGCAAAGCCTCGACCTTCACACACACACACACCCATCTTCTTGCTCAAGGAGGACAGTGACCACCCTCTTCGTCAGTGAAACTTTTTCGCATCCCGAGCAAGGCGCGAGCCCCCGTCTTAGTAGATGCTAGGTGAGAGCGCTACCACTGAGCCGGCGAGTGGTGTGTGTGTGTGTGTGTGTGTGTGTGTGTGTGTCAATATGCTATTGGTAGAACCTACAAGGTGCCAACGTTAACACGTATGTGGCAAAGCACACCATCAGGTCCAACTTAACCCCATCAGTTCGATGTTATTTCATGATTTACTCTTGCCACCTCCAGACGATTTTATTGAGCTTTGGGGAGACGTCTGGGAGTAAATGGATTTGAAACAGACTTCATTAACCGCTTTTACTACACGATTTTTCCCACGAGCTACATAAAATAGTCTGGTAATAGGATGAATCAAAAAATGCATTATGAGTTCAAGAAGTTAAGTGTCCCTCCATGGTTTAAGTATGAACGCTAGACTTATCGCACACTTAATGCTAGTCAGATATAACCATTTGAAGAAAACAAGAATCATCTATTATGAAATTTTACCTGGATGAACCAATTAAATTCAGCAAAGATCGCGATACTTTTGTGAGCAATGAACAAATCGGTTGCACCACGAGGGTGTAGAACAAAACTGCGCCATGCTTCACCTCAAACGAGCAGGAATGGCCACTCTCCCACCCGCCAGACTAAAACATCGCTCCAACTACCATAATTTGATCCAATTTAGCCATAATGAACAGCGAAGCAGCCTCACTTAAACTAAAATGGCAATAAATTTGACAAAATAACGAAGCTAGTAAATTTGCTGGAGGAGGAAGGCTAACGCACAGTCATAGTTTCGTATCTAAATCACCTACAACTTTCAGTAAAAGATCAGAATTCTCAATAACCCTTCATCTCTCTACTGCAAGTATCCCCAGATCTCTAGGTGGAGGCATTGTAAAGGTAAGAAGTGATGAATGGATGTAATATTGAGAGGCGTACAAGGTTGTGCCCATACGAGCAGGTAAGCTAGTGACCACAGCTCATAGGTTGCGTGCCACCCTCACCCAGATGGGGATTCCTATGTGGCACTTGCCCATCCTCCCTCTTCCCCCACTTGACCTTGACATTCATCTCCAACGGCCCCTGATACTGCAGCATGAGTGAATCATTACCCCTCATAGATGTGGCAAAGAGAGAAAAGAAATTCCAAGGCTTATTACACATTTACATCCTGCAAAAGATCACATTCACCTTCCTGAATGTAAGTTTTCCACGGCATATAAGTTCAGTTTAGTTATCTTTGAAGTTCTTTTCTGTTCTTACACTTGTAGTTTTCTTTATTTCTACACTACATATTTAGCTTTTTTTGCTTCACCACAGGGTTATTTGAACACTTATTATTTTGTATTTCGTATTTGTAGTTTGAGGTCACTTTTGTTGTTACCAGAGCTTATTTTCTTATCCCTATAATTTTCCTTATATTCTGAATTCTTATGTAGAAAAGTCACTCTTTGGCTAATTTCTTATTGCACTACAGGAACTGCACAAGATTGTTACAAGTTTACTATCATAACAAATGCCAGTTTTCATGTATACTGCAATATATTATCATAACACTTCTTTGTGTTTGTATTGCAAGTTCACTTTTGCTGTCACCCGAGCTGACTTTCCTTTACTGGTATATAGACGAGTCAGCTACTTGGCTAAATTCTTCCTGCACTACAGGAACAGCAAAAAAATATTACTACTTTACAATCACAAAAAACAATATTCACATATTAGGCACTATATTATTGTAACACAATACAAAACCAAAACCGCAACTATATGCATGTGAATGTTTGTCGATGCAGCTTGGGCTGGACAAAGCTGGACTTCATATGTCAGGCTGAGGCCAGCTGACTTCTCTCAAAAATTTTGCTGGAGAAACGGTTCAATGTGTAAACAGTGTCGTTTTGACATGGGCAACACACATAAAGGTGGTATTTTTATGACATGCCGACAGGTCATCTGGTAGATCAGAAAAGTCTGCTTTTTAAGAAATTCAAATCCTTAAACTGTTCCCTGCCCCAGCCGGGAGTCGAACTTGGGTCCATTAGGACTGCAGACCGCCTCAACCGATTCTGCCACCGCCTCTGTACGAGATGTTACAAACCCACTGTACAGTTTTGGTCATTGTACTTATTTTCAGTATAGCAGTTTTCCTTATCTTATATACCGTAGGTATATTTTTCTACAGTCTTACCACGCTAAATAACTGTCAGTCCTTACTTTCGTAAACACTCATTCTCTTCTCTAAAATCCTTATTTCTCTTTACCACTTCTGCTTAATTTTTATGTGCAAATTAGTACAATCTATATGTTACTCTTCCCCGCACATCTATGGAGAGTCACTCGGGGGTGACGTGGATTGTGGTGAGAGGGTGGTGACGCATATACGGCGTGAAAACAATATTATTGGGAGGAGGTTGGGGACGTAAACAGTGGCCAGGACACGTCACTTTACGCTCCATAACTACTGTATGTATTGACTCCTGCTTTCAGACGTCGTCTCTCCGCTTGATGATACTGTCAACTTTAATACTTTCCCATGTGAACTATCAATCAATCCATTCCCTGTACGAGTGGGAGGCAAGGAATGGGAGGAGATGGCAGGGACTGGATGACTGCTTATGTTGACATGGAAGTTGGACTATGTATATTTAAAAAACATCACTACTGCTCCTCACAATTTCTGTGAAAGACTGGCAAGAGTATCTCAACCACCCCATACCGGTATATGCCATCATCATACACTGGCCACAATAGAAGTTGGGTAGGACTTCAAACACTGGTGAAAAATGTGAAGCATCTATTGCAGCCATCCGAGCCTCCCCAAACACCTGTTTGTTTACGATAGCCATAGCCGTCATCCAAGCTGTAAAAGTTAAACTCTGTCAGTATTCTTATGAACAAAAGTATATTACTATCGTCTATTTTTTAGCAATTTATTTTGAAATATTTCACCATATATTTCAACTGAATGATTTTTACAACTTCGTATCATAGCGGCAATGGCTCTGGTATAATTTGCGAAAGGTATAATTTGCGAAAGGTTCCAATCAAAGGACCAAAACATTTTCTTCAACTGAGCTATAAACATTGCTTTGTAATGTGGTAGACTGCGATATGACAGAGCACTAAGATTTAAAATTCGCTTTGATATATAACAAGCTTCAGTACCCAGCTAAATATTCACAGCTTTATGAAACAAGCATTCAAGGGCCGAATGCTAATTGATTGCCAAAATATGTTGTTCGCTAAGGTACAAGCTACCTACAAATCAAATATGGTTTGAAAGTAAAACAATTCTACGGGATTCACAAAAAATAATAATAAAAATATGGCAACTGGCATTCGGTCGTCTTTGATCACATCCTCACCAAAAGTAATAGACTTCTGCACATTCTCCTAGTTGCCGTTTCCTGAAGGTTTGGTGAAAGTTTGTCTGCAACTTTTCGATATATTTTGGCTGCAGGGACACACACACAAACATACACACAACCCCCCATCCCCCACACACAGACACACACACTGACAAAAACTATATCGCCTCACCTTGCTAAAGGTTGGTGATATTATATTTGTGATTTACATGGTTCTTAGATGGGACGGCATGTCTTGGAGCGGCTATGTCTGTCTGTCCCTCATTAACGATTATTTTGAATGTGGAATGTTTAACTTCCATAAACTTAGCAAATTATACAAGACAGCACCACACACCACCCTCATTCCTAACACCAACTAAATCACCATCCCACACACCACTACTTTACACCATGAGTTTACTAAGGGGCCCTGAAGTTCCCTCATCTGGTAAAGTCGTGCATGTTCTTTATGATATAATTACCTGTTGTGGCTGGTGTAAGGTAAAATGTTAATTCTGTAGGTTCAGTCCGTATTGAGGTTTGAAGTAAATTATAGTGAGGATTTTGTAGATTCTATCTATCTATAGCCCGACGCCCTAATCCCGCAAAGGGTGGCCGCAGACAAAACGCCTCCAAGTCGCTCTGTCACCCACCATTTGCCTACCCTCCCCCCAACTCCTTCCCCCCCATCATATACCTCTCAACTCCATCCCTCCACCCCATCCTCGGTCTTCCCCTCCCTCTACATCCCTCCACCTCACCTACATACACCCTCTTAGTCAGTCTTTCATTCTCCATTCTCTCCACATGTCCAAACCACCTGAGTGTATTTCTCCTAATCTTCTCAACCACATCCACTTACACCCCACAACGTTCCTTCACTTCTTCATTCGTCACCCTGTCCCTCCATGTCACTCCACATGCTCCTCTCAAGTAACTCATTTCCACTGCTCCCACTCTTGACTTGTTCCCCTCTAGCAAGGTCCATGCCTCGCTTCCATACGACAGGGTAGGGATCACAATAATATCATGCAGTGACTTAACTTCCATACTCACCTCCCTATTTCTCATCACTGCTTGCAGTGAACCAACAACCTTCCTTCTGCTGTACCCTTTCACACACTTCATCCTCCAAAGTTCCATCCTTACTCATCACACTGCCCAAGTACTTGAATGTACTCACATTCTCCATAACCTCACCATCCAACCTCACTGTGCATTCTGTGACATCATTCCTCTCAAACACCATAACTTTACTCTTGTTTACATTAACTTTCAGATTCCTCTTCCTACACACTCTTCCAAATTCATTCACCAAACCTTGCAACTCCCATTCATCTTTACTCAACAATACTGTATCATCGCAAACAGCAACACCGGAATCCACGTATATATTAAACAGCCATGGAGACATCACACAACCCTGTTTCAGTCCCACATTGAGATCAAAGAACTCACTCAGCTCACCGTCCACTCGCACCGTAGCCCTAGCTCCTTCGTACATACTCTTCACAGCACTCAACAATTTCCCCTCCACTCCTTATATTTTTAAAACCTTCCACATACCTTGCCTATCTGTTCTGTCATAAGCCTTCTCCAAGTCCATGACGGCAGCATACACTTGCTTTCCCTTCTCTAAATACTTCTCCACTAAACATCTTAGAACAAATATCTGATCTACACACCTTCTTCCCTTCATAAATCCCCCTTGTTCTTCTGCAACTAGCTCCTCCGTTATATGCCTAACCCTGTCATTGAGTATTCTACCATATATTTTTCTAGTCACACTAAGAAGACAAATACCCCTATGGTTACCACATACTTCTCTCTCTCCTTTTCCTTTGTATAAAAGGAACAACTATACCTGATTTCCAGTCTTCTGGAACCCTTCCCTCTCCCCAAGCCAATCCACACAACTTCCATATCCACTCCACTACGAGCTCACCCCCATACTTCATCATCGCCACACAGTCCATCAATTCCTAGGGCCTTTCCCATCTTGATCTTCTTCATTGCTTCCATTACTTCCGCCCTACTGATCTCTTCCTCCCTTCTCTCCCCTCTTCTTCTCCCAGCCATTCCCCAACCACTTATACTCGCACTGCTCTCACTCTCTACATTCAACAAATCTTCAAAGTGCTCCTTCCATCTCCTCAATTTCTCCCTCTTCTCCACCAACAAGCTATTATTCCTATCTTTCACTCCCCTACTATTTCCGCTTTCACACTGTCTTACTTTCTTTACCTCCTTCCAAAACAATTTCTTACTCTCCCTCCATTTCACACTCAGATTCCTCCCAAACTCTTCATGCACTTTCTTCTTACTCTCCTTCACCAATCTCTTCACCTCCCTTCTCCTTCTCCCATATACTTCTCGCTTCGCTCTCTCTGTAGTGTGCTGAGCTAGTTATGCAACGGTCTGTTGAGCAATAAAAAATGAAATCAAGCCTGCATCCTAGGCCTCGTGGTAACACTATACCTGAACGAAACACATTTAAGTCAATGGACCAGCGCACACACACACACACACACAGAAAGGGCATACAAAAAGATAGGCACAAGGACACCTGGAAGAGAAATACATGGTGTCATGCAGGAAGGGAGAGAAACAACTAAGCAGGAAGTAAACTCATTGTTACTGGGACAGGAAAGGAAAATTATACAGTCTTCTACTACAGAGAGTTTTCCAAAGGGGATTTTCAAAAGGGGAGCCAGAGGATGAAGATCAGTTTACATATTAACCGTGAAAGCAATGTGTTGGTTGACGACTCAGAAGTGTCATACGGGGGCTACGTAGTAGCCGGAGCTGCGTAATAACCGAATGCCCGAATATAAGAATAGTGCTTATGACACGAGTGTCAGCCCCGTGTTATTGGTAAACTAGAAAAAAATCATTGTATTCAATTAGGCATGAAACACTGAATGAAAGGGAACAGGAGCGAAATGACAAACACTAGGTGCCTTGGAATGATTACTGTGAGCAAGAGAAACTGCACATGAAACCCCGTCTGCCAGGACAAAAGTAAAAAAGAAAAGCTGGAAAGATATAGAGATGCAGGTAACATCAAGGTTAGAAAGGGCAACATGCTTGTAATTATTAGAGACTACAATAATTTCAGGTTGATGAGCTACAACAAGCAAGAATCCGTTTGCTAGAAAAGGAAAGGAGACTAGACTCCATGCACTGAAATGGGAGGAAGATGTCATGGGAATGTGAGCAATATTCTCTGATTGATAAGTGAGGGTAGCATCAGACAATGGGTAATAAAATTCAACATGCTGTAGGTCAAAGACTGGGATCAAACCATGCTTAAGAACAGCAATATCAAGTTCACTCGTGAAGTGGTCAACTGGTAACAATTTGGAACCAACTCGACCCAGACCTGCATGTACGAGATCACTTATGATCACGTCAGTAAGGCTGGCCACTGAAAGAATGGCCTTTTCGGCAGCCTGTAAATATTCAGAGAAAAGGAGTAACTCCTCAAATGAGTAATGATGTCATTACCAACTTGTGATGAATGACTGGTTGTATTAGTACTCGTAATAATGATAGTGAAATCAAGCAAAGTGCTTATGGCCTTTTAACTCCGGGACATCATCCGTTGGTGGGATTTAGCAGCATGGTTTAGTTCATGTATTGTGTTTACCTAGTTCAGACACTTCACTAGCCATGGCTGTTCCAGAGAGATACTTGGGGGTGATTCCTACAAAGTGGAGAAGCCCACGTTTCTGTCGAGATCTGAAGGGTGTTTGGAGATCATCAAGATCCAAAAGGCAATCTAGTATAATCATGATGAATGGATTCCAGTAAGTTATATACTCTAGACAGATGAAGTTTAAGAACGAGACGAAGATCATCTAATAAACCTGAAGTGGAGAGCCTACATAACATGGGACGAAGCCCCTGCAGGCGAATGAAAACAAATCCAACTTCTTGTGTGACCGTCAAAAAATCTTGTAGTTGATACTTCACAGAAACAGTGTCTTCTACGATGAGTAGGTCAACAGTCTGAGCAACCAGTGCACCAGTTTTCGGGACATCAGAGGCAGTAGGAGGATTCACTGCGGTGTACGTCGACACAAAAATGAGGAGAAACAGGAAGAAAGTCATTCTGTCGAGAGTGAAATTCAATTCTTCTGGAATCTGAACGAAGCTTACTTCGGTAATCATCAGCAACATGAGTTACAGAAGGAGCCAGATCTAGCATTGAAGAAGGTGAGGGCTCAGATTCTGCTTGAAAATTAGATAATAACCCCGGGCTAACCTTTTTCAGCCTATCAACATGGACAGTTTCAAAAGTCTGAATGACTGGATTGCATAGCTTGTACTTATTATCATGTTCTTTAGTTAATACACGAAATGGTCCATATGACTTGGGAGAAAGTTTGCAGGAACGTTCAGGAGATTATTATCACAGATTCTCCGACATCAACAGAGGACAAATTAGCTAGTTTATGCAGCTTGTACATTATCTCAACCCTAGAGGTAGCCAAAATCTTGCAAACATCATTATGGATGGGCTGAAACACTGACATCTAAATTTTTGCGTAGTCACCTACAGTGTAGATTGGCCGCGGTTTTTGGCACGGAATATCATATAGGAGGTCCTTGTCATGGCCATATACAGTAGAATACAGAACTGGGATTTACCTGTTGAAGAGTTGACAGAGGCCTTAATAGATGCAGCCACCTGCATCCCGCATGGAACAGACAAGAGGAAGAAAATTTTCCAAAATCTTTTTGGATGGACGTTCCACAACACTGTTTAAGGCTGGATGATAACCTGTGACAAAGGATTGTTTAAAGTCGCACTGGTGACCAGAATCTTTAAGGGTCTGATAACGGAATTTTGTGACTTTATCAGACAACACCACTTGCTAGTAGTAAACAGGCAGCTCGTGTGCAGTAACAGAATGAGCCACTTCATCGGCTGACTTGGAAACTGAAGGCACAAAACAACAATCATAAGAAATGATCAGAGGCAACAAAGAGATTATGAGAGCCCTGATAGCTTCGTGGAAGCTGAAGTAAATCAATTGCTACAGAATCCCAAGCTTTCCTGGGAGTAGGATAATCAATTATAGGAGCAGGCTTTCCATTAGTACCCTTGTGTTAGGCACGAGACTCATAGACGACAAAATGGTTCTCAACATCCTTTTGAATTATAGGCCAATAATATTTTTTTTCTGGCCTCACATAAACATTTGTCTCTCCCAGAATGACCCGCATGTGAACATCGTACACCAGAGAAAGAACTAATTCCTTATGGGTTGAAGGAGCTGCAAGCTGGAAAACATGTGACTTGGACAATGTGACACACTGTAAAGTATGTCTTGGTATAGCTGAAACAGTTTGAAGGGAACTGGTAAATTGGGGACATTGATTTCATTCCCAGACTCTAGAGTATTGATGGCTTTTGACAACAAGGGAGCATTAAATTGCCCCACCTTAACTGTCTGTGGAGAGATGTCGGACAACTGCTGTACAGCAGTAACAGGGACTCTGTGACTGAGAGCAACAGCAACTATGTTAGCACGGTCCAGAAGATACTTCAAAATAGGTTTAAGTTTTTGGATCGTTAAATACCATTGAGCAAGTCTGCCCATGAGATTCATGCCCATGAAAAGTTCAGTAACTGCAGCATGATCTGTGAAGACAGTGAAGTTACAGCCAAAAATGATTTCACGGTAATGCTTAACAGTACAAACAACAGCTAAGGTTTCAAGATGAGTCGTATAGTAACACTTTCCTGCAGTATTAAGAACCCTGCTAAAATAAGCAATGGTATACCAGCGGTCATTAACATTTCCTGCATGAGTACAGCACCCAACCCGTACACGGTGTGAATGGGATGGCATACTCAGGAAAGCTAGAATTGGTGCGTTTGTCACTGCATCATCTACATCATTAAAACTTTTGTCCGGTGCAGGTCTCTAGTGGAAAGTAAAATCTTTCCTCCAAACCTTTATGAGGGATGAAGTAAGGATTATATACCCATTGATGATGCAGCTGTAATAGCACTTAAACCTAAGAAACACTTAACCCGATCAAAACTGGTAGGTACTGGAAAATCTCTGATTACCTGAATCATTTCTGGGATTGTATGGATCCTTACACGAACCACCAACCATGTATATGCTACTACTGTTCACAAGTATATGCACAAACGATAGGAAGCAAGGCTCTGGGATATGTTATATATTTTTGAATAACCTAAATGTGTAAATAACATAGTATGTATGTTGTAAAGTGCAAAGAATATTTTGCAGATAAAATTGCTTTCAGACAAGGAATTTGAACTAATACTAAACGTGTGTGGATTACTAAGCGTCAGTGTAGTGCAGAGCTAATGAATGTTTCAGTAACTAAACAGAATCTGTCGGCTTCATTTCTGAAATCCTAGAAGCGACCTCCACTCAGTCTACGATCCAGGCATATGCGAGAAGGGCGTGGCTAGCTGCCGTTGCACCACTACACAGCAGAGGGAGGGAGGGAGATGATTAGAGTTTCTCCGTGACGCCCTCTGACGTGTCTGTTACGTCGTATGGCGTTGTCCCTCTTGAATGGAGCAGAGGCTTTCCTAGTCCAGTCAATCAAAGACGTATGTCGAGAGGTGACGTCAGGGGGTGCGATGTCGTCCGTCTGGGAACACCAAGCAGCACTGCAACTAAACCGCCAAGAATAATTAATCGTCAGGAAAATTCTTGTTCATAGTCACACACCAGGGCGCTGACGATAAAGTTACCACCAGAACACAATGATTCAGTTGCAAAATGTGTGACATCTATGAGTACAGTACACTGCTAATCTTTTTTACGAATTTCACCGGCTCTCCACTAGTATGTAGTGGTTGGTGTAAAGTAAAATGTAAATCCTGCAGCTTCAGTCATTCTTGAAGTTTGAAGTACACTGTAGTGAGGTTTCTGTAGATCAGATTATTTAATCATATACACATCTTGAGGAATACAGTACTCAGCTAAGGTGGCGGAGCGGCACAGCCTGCCTTGGTGAGCGTGTCTGGTAGTCTGCCCCAGTTAGGAACTAGTGACGGAGACGCCCTAAACGCTGAGGTTAGTAAAATCTGTAACTAACTGGAGTCAGCAGATAGAGTTGTCACAACGTATGGTAAAATAATCATGAATAGAAAATAGACAGTGTGAAGAGAGCGCTGGATGCGAGAGGGATGTCTGTTGAGCAAGGAAGAGTGGATGTGCGTGACAGAAATAAATGGAGAGAAATTGTGAATGAATAAGTGATGACGCAGCCCTGAGGGGATAATCTCCCGCATTTGGTCTGATCAGCTACTCAGGTCAGGTGCGGGTAAGGGGATGGGTCTGTTATGATGTGGCAGGGGTAAACCAGTTCTGCTGTCGGGCCCTGCTGTGGATGCCACTGATTGCAGTGCGCAGTTGACCCTTGTGCGGTGTGGTGCGGTGAGGATCTGTCCGTTCTCCCCTTTGGGGCTAAGATGAGAATGAATGTGTATGAATGGATGAGTAAATGGGGAGTGTGTCGTCCTGTCTCGGCTACCTCCCTTTCCTTGGGGGAAGCAGCCTAGGTATATAGATAGATGGTATATATCAGATTGAATAAGAGATAATTTTGTATATAGCTGTGTTGTTAATGTATGTACGTAGATGGGGCCGTCAGACATAATTGGAGGATACCTCTGCAGAGCAACGTAATTTTGTATATAATATCCACTTGACGTTTTCCATTAATCCAACTTTGCTATAAAATTTCCATCACACTTCTTTGCTGCATGGTGGTAGTTCTTTTTGTCGCCTACTTCAGCTGGAGGGATTGCTGAGTACAAAGGAACGTATTCCTGCTTTGTCATTCATATCTTGAACTCAAATTATGGAATCCTTATACTCCTGGAGCCGTTCTCTTGTCGGTTTAAAAGTTTATTTTGGGGTGGCACTGTTCCTTACTATTACGCACTTACTCTGACTAGAGACCCTTTAGGGTTTCTAACTCTAACCAGCCAAAGATCAGTAACTCCCTTCGGCTTAGTCGATGGTCAAGCGTAGCTAGATGGAGAGTCGATTCATTTATTTTTAAAGGAGACTGGCTCCTATTTCCTCACTAAGGCTCATCGAATTCCATGCAAACTCGGCTTAATAATGAAACTCTGAGAGCGGCCCAGTTTGTTTAAAATATATATATATTTTTTTTCACATACCTCATCAAAATACTGGTGAATAATTTTGGTCTCTACATTTTGGTGAAAACCATATTATATTGCCTCAGTTTCTTACTCATTACCTGTCCTCGCCTCGGAGGGGCTTGGGAAAGGGTATTGTTTTCACTCGGTATGTCTGTTTGTGTGTCCGTTTGTCTATTAACAACTTTACGCGAAAATTACTGGTGCGATTTTGACTAAAACTACAGGGGTGATTGTCTATGACCTTCTGATCACCTAAGTTTGGGGCCACACTGGGTCAAGGCCCAGGCTGTAGGACCCCCCCCCCCCCAAAAAAAAAAAAAGCAAAATCGTTTATTTTCGCAATAACTCCATCCAGATGTGTTATATCGACATGAAACCCAAACCTAAAGGTGCATCTTTCAAATCGGCATCCTATAACCTCCCTCCTTACATCAGTTAGCGGTAGGCGGGTCAATGTCAGGTGTGTCGGGTGTAAAATTTCAAATGGGCATAAAATCGTCAATCTTCACTCGATTTACAGCAAGTATGATATGCGACATCTTGGACTAGATATCCTGTTGTCTTTATCCATCATCACTAAAGTGACTGCCAGGGAAGGGTTTGCAGTGCCTTGGCACCGCTTCTTGTTTGTTTATTTTCTGTCTTTGAATCACTTTTCAGTCTGATGTCGGTCCTTGATTACTTCACCAATTCACTTCAGACTTGGAAAAAGGTGTAGTATGAAAAATAAATCACAAAGAAACAAGGGTTATGATCGCTCCTAGTCTGAGCAGAGAGAGAGAGAGAGAGACATACGTTACACGCGTGTGTACAAATATATTTGTACACTTTTGACTGGGAATCGAACCCTGGACCTTTTAGATAGAAGTCAGGCACTGATACCACTCGACCACGGAGTGATAAAAAGCTATAAAACCTGAGTTTTTGACGAACCAGATAAATCCATTATGGAAGGATATATTTCAATCACAACATATTAGGATCATTTCTCAGCCCACCGCAACTCGGCAAGTGACAAAGCAGTTTAAATCTATCCCGGACACAACACGAGTGTCTTTAGATGTTGCAGAGACACACATTACACGCGTGTGTACAAATATATTTGTACGCTCCTGATTGGGAATCGAACCCTAGACCTCTTAGAAGTCAGGCACTGATACCACTCGACCACGGAGTGATAAAAGCTATAACACCTGAGTTTTTTGACGAACCAGATAAATCTATTATGGGAGGATATATTTCAATCACAACATATTAGGATCATTTCACAGCCCCACGCAACTCGGCAAGTGACATGGCAGTTTTAATCAATCCCAGACACAACACGAGCGTCTTTAGATGTTGGAGAGACACACATTACACGCATGTGTTCGGTTCCCAGCCAGGAGCGTACAGATATATATATATATATATATATACTGTATATATATATATATATATATATATATATATATATATATATATGTACTGTATATGTGTGTGTAAAATATATTTAGTGTAATATATCTGTATACCTGGTATATATGCATGAATATAATATATCTAGGATATATTGTTACATAGCCTATGATTTTATCATCCTTTGTGTAATTCTAACGTACAGTATGCTGCATGTTTGATCACGAGCGTGTTCTACCTCACTCCCCCCCTCCTCCCTTATAGCAGAGTAAGTCGTTCTTTCTGTTGTTCAGAGCAGGAGTGTCAACTCTTTGTCCCCTCTGGCTTCATTTGCGCGTCCTTCTTACAAGTTGTATCAAGCTCTGCCGGCCCCTATATAATGAGCTCAGTCTCTACATTAATTGCCACTTAGATCTACTCCTCATTTTGTTCACAGCTCTGTCCTCCCCTGTACAGTTGTTATTATTGTGAGTGCTCAGGAAGTCTCCAACCATCTAGCAGCTGTGTAATTTGAGTATAAGTGTTATTACATTTTGTTCTTGTACTGTATAGCATAGGGTGTTGATTCGTATGCCTAGTAAAGTTTTTGTAATTCATATTGTCAGCCAGTGGTAATAATAGTTTGTATCTGTAACAATATATCTTGCATTCGCTGAGTATTATCTGGTTTTCTCATTTTATCAGGGCTGACATAGATAAATTTACTCTTGCTAATTTCGTGTTAATAGAGGCTATTGCAGTTAACCATATATTTAACCTGTTTTTGCCATTACATTATCCTTATGAGTCCTGAATGTTTTGTTGTTAGTTTGAGCATTAAACTTTAACTTGTAATTTTACCTAACTCCTTTGTTTTGAACCTGGAACTTTACGGGACAGTAGTGATTTTTAGTATTCTCAATTAAAGTGTACATTATCTTTCTCTGTTCCGTAACAATATATATATATATATATATATAAATATATATATATATATATATATATATATATATATATATATATATATATATATAAAATATGTATTATATGTAATACACGAGAGAGAGAGAGAGAGAGAGAGAGAGAGAGAGACCCTGGATCTCTTCGTTATACCATGTGTTTTCTCTTACTTTTTCCTCTTACACTTCCCACGTTCATCTCGTCCCCTTGTTTGTGTTCTTTCCCTGCCTTTATTCGCCCTCCTATCTGAGTATATATTAGTGTTAAAAACGTCACCCTTTCTGTTGTTTCATGTCTCATTGTTCGATCTCCTTTCCCTTTCTATAATTATCTTACTTATCTTATTTTCACTGGCTTTCGAAATGTGCCACAGAATATAACTCTCCAGATAATTTAATCATTTATATTTTTTGTCTCGGAATGATTCGCTTGTAATTAGAGAGAGAGAGAAATGGAGAAATGAATTCCTCGAGCTAGGCAACTAAGGCCATATAGCCCCGCTGGGGTTACAGGAGGGAGCTACCCCTCCCGGCAACGGTAGCCCGGGCGCGGCTCGAACTTGCGACCTCCCGATCACAAGCTCAGCGCGCTACCACTGTGCTACCGCACCCCCCAGAGAGAGAGAGAGAGAGAGAAAAAAAAAAAAAATGATCTGGTAATTGCAGTTAAGTACGCCGGTGCAGTAACATAGAAAGAGAGGCAAATGTTCAAAAGCTCGTGAGTTGAGTGACTGAGAGAAGAAAAGTAGGTGGTGATATGAATGACTTGTTGCAAACTAGAGCGGATGTGTTGTAGTCTTGGTAGCCCTGATCTTGGCTTTGTAACTATGGATGAGTCCCCTCCGTGGGAATGTACAGTACATGGTACGCAAGCTACCTTGACTTTGGTCCCTTGCAGCTCCTGTGGAAATATAGTGTACCCTCCTGCGACGATGGAAACCACCCACCTCCTGTTTACCTGATAAGAAAAATATCATCTTGTTTAATGTGCACATTACAGACTGAATATCATTACTGTATAGTCAGCAGATGTTCAGTAGTTCTGTAAGGTATATAATGGAGGCAGTGAAGTCCTTAAATATTTGATTTATTCCTTTTTAAGTTTCGAAGTGTGTGTGTGTGTGTGTGTGTGTGTGTGTGTGTGTGTGTGTTTCCCTTGTTACTACTGGTTATTTACTACTAGGGATTCGCCACGTGTCAACTTGTGAAGCAGTAAATGAAGCATGATTGAAGCACGACGTGAACCACATAGCTAAAACAAATAAACAAACCAACATGGTAAACTACAAACAGCCTCGTAAAAATCTGCCTTGAAACTAAATTTTTTACAGTCGAAAGATTATCCCCTCCAATGGTATGATAATGTATTACAATTTATTTGTGGTACCTCCAGATCATTTTTTCAGCTTTGGAGAAAGCTTTTGTATTTAGGGGTCGATAACGGCAATATATAACTCCTGCAGGTGGAAAAATCTGACTAAAACTGACAAAAGTCGTTTGGACATTGAATGAAACAGATGAAAAATGCATTATCGGACTAACTGAAATGTCTAACCTCATGAATACCATTTTTTTTTTTTTTTTTTTTTTAATTCTTGAAACTGCAAAACGATTTTTATTCATCCTACCACCACTTTCACTTCACTTCTTGCTTTCCCTCCCTCCGCCACTTTAACTCCTGTATGCACCACCATTTCCTTTCCTCGACCACTTTAACTCGTGCATGAATTATCATCTCCTCCTCTCCATCACCTCAACTCCCGCATGAATCACCACTCAACTCCTTCTATCACTTTAACATCTGCATGAATCGCCATCTCCCTCCCTCCACCGCTTTCACTCCTGCATAAATCTACAAGAATAGACTGTAGCACCAGTCGAGCAGAGTGGTACTCCCAAGGTGGATGTAAAGCTGGTGACAGAGAGAGCTGGAGCTCCCGTTTCATCAGCCCTCGGGACTAGTTCCTGACCATCCCCCATTGCTGAACTTTTTCACTGTTTCAGTAACACTGGGAGTAGGCCAGCATCCTCTCCAGTACAAGTTTTTCAAAAAGCCATCACCAAATTACATGCACATTACACACAAAAGTTTCTGTTCAGAATGAACCAAAATGGTGTCGTTTAACAATGCCTTGGAGTCCCCAGGGTGAGGGGGCATAAATGCCCCCACCATCCACCCCTCTTGCGGTGACTACCCAGCGAGATACCTGGAACCAATGTCTGACTCACTTCTTCATTTCTACCTTCATTCCAACTTTCTCTGAGTTGAGTACCACCTCTCCCTCTCTAAACCACACCTTCTCTTCCTAACTGAGACTCAGCTGTCTGAGACAACTGACAGCAAACCCTTTTCTGTATCCTCCTACTTTCTCTATATTAATTTCAAAGCCAAAATTGTCTGTTGCATTTATGTATGCAAAGCCTTATCTTGTTCTCGTGTTCCTGAACTTGATTTTCATGAATTCTCTACTCCCTGGTTTCGGCTTTCCTGTCATTCTCTGACTAAATATATAAGTGCTGTTTACTTATCCCCTAATTCTACTGACTATGATAAATTCTTCGACTATCTTACTTCTGCGATGGAACACATCATATCCATCTCTCATTTCTCTAAAATATTCATTCTAGATTTCAGTGCTCACCATCGACTTTGGCTTTCCTCTTCTTTCACTGATCCACCTGGGGAACAAGCCTACATTTTTCTATCCTTAATGGCCTAGAGCATCTTGTACAGCACCTTACCCATATCCCTGTCCGCCTTGAAGAGGGTTCCAACATACTTGACCTTTTCCTTACAGCCAATCCTTCTGCTTACACTGTAAATCTTTCCTCTCCGTTGGGCTCCTCCGATCACGACCTTATTATCTTATCCTGTCCTATTGCTCCAGTACGGATGTGGACTGTCCAAAGAAACGTCGGTTATGGCAATTTGGTGTTGCTGATTGGGAGGCCCTCTGGCAGTACTTCTTTGATTTTCCCTGGAATGATTATTGCTTCCATTGACAAGAGCCATTTGAATGTGCCATGTGCATTACGGAGATTATTCTCCCGGGCATAGAAGCATACATTCCTTTCTCATATCCTTTGACTAATACAAAAAAAAAAAGCCTAGGTTTAATCACGGCTGTTCTCATGCTGCCCACGACAAGAAGAAGGCCTACAAAAGCTACCGGAGCCAACCCTCCCCTGAATCTCATAATTTTTATGTTTCTGCCCAGAATCGTGCTAAGTCTGTTCTTTGCTCTGATAAAAATAATTTCATCCGTACTAAATGCTCTGAACTCTCCAACTCAGATTCTTCCCACATCTTCTGTCACCTTGCCAGACACCTTTCTAACAACTTTATCTCATCATTCTTCCCTCCCCTTTTCCACTCTGATGGCTTTGTAACTATTTCTTCTATTGATAAAGCAGAACTCTTCTCTCAGACTTTCTCCTCCAATTCCACCTTAGACGATTCCAGTGATCTCCCTCCATCTCTTACCCACTCTGACTTCCTCATCGGTGACATTAAAATGTCTTCAATTGATGTGTTTTCTGCCGTCACTGGCCTCAGTACTAACAAGGCATATGGGCCTGATGGGGTCCCTCCTGTTGTCCCCAAGAACTGTGCTCCTGAGCTTACACCCTGCCTAGGTAAACTCTTTCATCTTTGTCAATTTGCACTATTCTTTATTGCTGGAAGTTTGCTCTCATTCAGCCTGTTCCAATGAAAGGTGACAATTTCCAGCCCTCTAACTATTGCCAAGTTGCTTTAACATCGGTGATTTTAAAATTTTTTGAGTCTATTCTTAACGGGAAAAAAAAAAAATCATCTTTCCTATCACAAGCTTCTGATCGTAAGTATGGGTTCCGCCAGGGACGCTCCACTGGTGAACTCACCCACCATTCAAACTCCTGGTCATATTCCTTTCGGGACTTTGGCAAAGGCTTTGCCATTGCACTTGACATCTCAAAGGCTTTCGATCTAGTCTGGCATAAATCTTTAATTTCCAAACCACCCTCTCAAGCTTTCTATCCTTCAATCTCTCCCTTCACCAACTCAACTCCTGCATGGATCATAGTCTTCCTCCCACCGCCACTTCAGCTCCTGAATGAATCATCTCTAGCTTCCTTTCTGGTCATTCTATAGTTGCTGTTGTAGACGGCCACTGTTCTTCCACTAGAACTATCGATAGTAGTTTTCCTCAGGGCTCTGTCCTATTACCAGCTTTCCTCCTTTTACTCATCAATGACCTTCTAAGCTGTATATCTAACCCAATCCACCCGAATGCTGATGATTCCACCCTTCACCTTTCCATTTGCTTCCCGCAGAGTCTATCTCAGCAGTTCCTTCAACAAACAAGGGATGAGGCTATGGCACACCTAATGTCTGACTTGGCTCATATGTCTGATTGGGATAAAAATAATCTCGTTGTTTTAATGCATCAAAAACTCAGGTCGTTCATCTATCAACCCGACAAAATCTTCCACAGGAGTACCCTCTAATTCTTAACAATAACCAGCTCAATCCTGCATCATCTTTAAACATACTTGGAGTTTCATTCTCTCGGGATCAATCTCGGAAAGATCATGTTACATCTCTTGTAAAATCTGCATCCAAGAGATTGGGTGTGCTAAGCCGACTCCATACCTACTTTACCCCTGCACAGTTGTTGACTTTATACACGGGTTTTATTCGTCTCTGTGTAGAGTACAACTCTCATGTGTGGGGAGGCTCCCCATATACAGCTCTTCTCAACAGGGTGGAGTCAATGGCTTTTCGTCTCATTAACTCTCTTCCTCTTACTGGCTCCCTTCAACCTCTGTCTCCTCGCCGCACTGTTGCATCTTTATCTCTTTTCTAACACTACTTTATTGGTCACTGCTTCTCTTAACACTCTGCTTGCGTCCCTCCACCACTACGGCAGGCACGTAGCACCCGTCTAGCAACAAACTCTCATCCCATTTCTGTCCAACTCTCCAATGCAAGCGTTAACCGCTACTCCCATTCCTTCATGTATGCAACAGGTCAACTCTGGAACTGTCTCCCTCTGTCTGTTTTAGATCTCCACTCTTTCAAATGCAGGCATCTCGAAATGAATAGATCTTGAATTTGGCTCTCTGTCATCTTGTTGTTTT
Organism: Coenobita brevimanus; assembly: GCF_032717465.1. Taxonomy (NCBI): domain Eukaryota; kingdom Metazoa; phylum Arthropoda; class Malacostraca; order Decapoda; family Coenobitidae; genus Coenobita; species Coenobita brevimanus. The sequence continues at coordinate 8,025,643 of NC_137065.1, forward strand.
TTTTCTTGGAGGGAGCAATTGCAGGCCCCTGGGCATTGCTTCCTTCTTTCTTGAATTAAAAAAAAAAAAAAAAAAAATTCTCTCCCTTCACCAACTCAACTCCTGCATGGATCATAGTCTTCCTCCCACCGCCACTTCAACTCCTGAATGAATCACCCTCCCCCTCCCTTCGCCACATCAACTCTACATCAATCATCCTCTCACTCCCTTCGCCACATCAACTCCTGCATGAATCACCATCTCCCTCCCTTCGGCACTTCAACTCTTGAATTAATCACCATCTCCCTCCCACCGCGGCTTCAGCTCCTGCATAAATCAACTTCTCCCTCTCCGCTACTTCAACTTCTGCATGAATCACCATCTCCCTCCCTCCGCCACTTCAACTCCTGCATTAAGCACCATCTTCCTGCGTGTCACACTCAGCTGCCACCCACTGAAATTCTGCACCTCTGCATTTTTAACATTTCTTGGGAGAGTCGTGTATATGATCGATGCCTTCCAATCTCTTACCTGTGTCCACTCTCTCCCCTCCCCCATTGTCTTCATTTTTCGGGCATTTCTGATCTGCTCTTTGTCCATTGTTTCCTACCTGTTCTATTTTTTACTCTGCTACTATTATTCTCTGTCTGTCTGTCCGTCTGCCTCTCTCTCTCTCTCTCTCTCTCTCTCTCTCTCTCCGCTATGTTCCACTGTTACATAATTCATAATTCATGCTGGCTTGCCCTACTTTATCGTATTTGCTAAAACTACTGTACAAGTACAGTACAGTACATGTATATTCCTACGTTCAGTAAAACTTTTTTTTTTTTCAACTTCCCTGTTTTCAGGCTGGAAAGAAAGCAGATGCTGGAGCCTTACTTTGACGGATTTTTTACTGGACGTGACCCAAAAAAGTTGAAACGTAACACTAACTCTAAAAGGAGGCTGCCTCATACTCCATTTTGCTTAAGTACCGTAAAACAGTGATAATAAGTAAAACAAAATTGCTCAGTATGCGGAGCTCTGAAGCCTCCGATGCCACTATGAATACAGGCCTAAGGCTTAACAGACCAGGGCTACCAACCTGGCAAGTTAACTCAGGAGTTTTTTTTTCAGGTCTCTCGTCCGGTTTGTCAAATTTTATCACGCTAAATGAGTGCCGATAAATTTTTTAGTAGGTTTACGTTTGTACGTATTTATGAATGCATATTTGTATGAATGCACGAGCCTTGTCTCGACCATGAGATGGTTTAAGATGACGGTATTAACACTCATGTCTCTCAGCCAACTAAAATCGTTTGGCGTTAGCTTGAATATATTGCCAAGGATAACATAACCATGAAAGGAATAAAAACACAAACTTGTATGTACTACATACTAAATGCACTACATCTTCACTATACCAGATAGGGGAAGGGCATCCTCATGATCGATGACAGGGTGACATGAAGGCGATTTGTTTGTGGACACCTCCTCAGGCATTAAGGTGCTTGGCTGTAAATAAACAAACTGATAGACAATTTGTTTGTCAGACAGACAGACCGATAAATAGATAGATAAATAAATAGGGAGACAGACAGACACAGATAAACTGGGAGGTAACACTTTTGTTCGCCAAAAGAATGAATTAAATCGTAACACTGATACCGTGGGTAATGTAGGCTACACACGCACGTCTCTATAAGGACGAAGTTGTAAGTACCAAGATAAACGTTTCCGTTAACGCCACCAGAGCTCACCCAGTCTTATCTATTGCATTCCACTCTAAAAATAAAGCGAAGTAAAAATATTGCTATTGTCTGATAGTGTCTCCTCTCTGCTAAATAAAACTATCAAACGATAGGCATATTTGATATTTTTTATTTTTTAAGATTTTTTATTTTAAGACACTGTCAACAAAAGTTAAAATAGTGAAAGACTTAAGAAAATTGATGCAAAGGTAGCACAGGCCCCGGTATGTCTTTACTTCAGAAACATCTGAATTATAGATTTAAGCCAATAAAGTCGTGGAAAGTACAATACAGTATATCCTATGGCATATGACTTCTTTGAAGTCAGTTTCCCTTTTTGATATCTCGTAGGAACGCCATATTCTTGTCCGGCATTCAAAACTAATCAATTCTTTTAAACAAAGGAGCGTGGGTGCCTAGTGGTAGGTGGGGGAGTTCACCATCCACTCACTCGATGTAGTGCTGCTTTGGAGTGACTGCCCTTTCCTCTCTTCCTCCTTTCCTTCCTTTCTCTTCTGTCTTACTTTTCTTCTTTCTTTCTTCTTCCTTCTGTCTGCGGGTGACTCTACTGTACATTGAGTAACAAGCCAAATGGTTTTCTGTACACCAGGAAACTATTTGCTACTCTGGATGGTAACCATATATATAACCAAACTGTGGCGCCTTGTGGTTTAGTGGGTAATTAAGGCGCTCTAGGTGGATTGAGCCTGTGTAGGTTTATATCCAAGGGGTGTTGGGGTTTACTGCTCACGTAATCCCACTCAGGGATGAGTAATGCTGGTCACTCTCATCTTAAATGCCAGGACCAACTTACCTTGCCCCAGGTTCCTACGCTTTACTCATGGGGGCAACACATGATTAGGTGATGTATGTACAGTATGTATGTAAGTGTGGGTGCCTAGTGGAGTTGCCGTAAAACCTTAAAACCTGTTATATTATCTTCTTTCTACTCTTAACACCGAAAAGAGTCCAGTGCGATGAAGAATTTAGAACAAAATTTAAACGAATTAATATCCTCAGAAAAGTGAGAGCTTATGCACTCGTTTCATAATGTACACTACCAACGGCCAGTGCAGAAACTACGACAGATTACCTGAGTGGAACAATACCATGGTGCCACGTGACTTTTATATAAAGTAAAATTGTCAGTCTTAATACCAATAAAGACGATAATAAAAAAAAAAGAAAAAAGGAAAGAAAAAGTGCAGGACATTTATAGAGGCAGCATCTTTCGCAGGAGACTATAAACCTGGACGATTATTGCTCAGTATTGCTCAGTGAAGCCAACTTTTCTCCACACATGTCGATTTTACCGATACTTCTGCATGTTTTACGGCCACATTTCGAATCCATTTTATTGTGAACACTGACACTAGTTTAAAGCCACAGTGTGCTATCAGAAACAGGGTGTGGAGCAGAGGGGATAGGGAGACTGAAGATGAACTGGAAGGATGAACTGGGGAAGTATATGAGTAAGGGTGCTGTGAGTTGGAGGAAGGGTGCCTTGATGATGGAGGACATGGTCAAATTGGGACGACTAGGATTAAGGCACATTCTTATCACACACACACACACACACACACACACACACACACACACACACACACACACACACACACACACACACACACACGCACATACACACATACACACACGCACACACACACACACACATATATATATATATATATATATATATATATATATATATATATATATATATATATATATATATATATATAACGTATCATCATCATCAGCCGCTGAGTGTCCACTGCAGGACCGGCCAATCCCTACCGAAATGGGGACGATACAGCCTATGTATCTCTACCAAGTGGCTTAGGCTGTCTCGTTGATACTGTCAGCACGGTGAGAAGTGCTTGTAAGTGTGACTGAAATGTTGGAGTGGGTTTGGATGTGTGTGTGTGGTCTGTGAATCAAGTGTAATCGGCCCGCATAAGCCGACTGGGTGCAAACATACTTATGGTATGCGACACTGGTTCAACCACATATGTACAGTATATATATATATATATATATATATATATATATATATATATATATATATATATATAGGCTATGTAAGTACATCCCACTAGTACGTGAGTATATGGGCGGGAGAGGACGGTGCATACTAGGAATTCGCGTACTCTGAATACATAAACTTATGGGAAAAAGTACACATGGGCAGCACCCCCCTTCATGGGCAACCCTTGAGACTCCTTTCAGGCCTAAGTATTGTACTGTACACGGGAACTGTCTAAGACATATTATCTAAGATAAAGTAAACCAACAAGATTATGGCTTTACTAAGTCAACAAGGATATGGCTCACTGCCACACTTGCCTCACTCCCACACCTAACACACTCTCACACCTGCTTCACTCCCACATCTACCTCACTCACACATCTACCTTATTCCCACATTTGCCTCTCTCCTACACCTGCCTCGCCCCCACACTTATCTCACATTTACACCAGTCTCACTCACACACCTACCACACTCCCACACCTGCCGTCACTCCCAGACTTACCTCTCCCACATTTGCCTCACTCCCATACCTGCCTCATTCCCACACCTGCCTGTCCTCCACACCTCTCTCCCACACCTCCCTTCCCTCTCACACCTTGCTCACTCCCACACCTGTCCCACTCATCTACTTGCCTCGCCCTCTCAACTGCCTCTCACATCTGCCCCACTTCCACACCTACTGCAATCCTACACCTGTCACTTCCACCTCTCGGCTTCTTAGGCACATCTGTAATCTGTCCGAATAATGGTACGTTCAAATTTTCATAACATTTTTCCAGGACCTGCTGTCAGTTCACGATACTAGATCTGACTCTCCCAGAATTGTTCCACTTAAAATACAGACAAAATATGTAAAACCCATCCTAGACAATTTACCAACCAACAAAGTTGCAGGCCCAGATGGAATTCCTCCAATTGTTTTGAAAAAGTGTTTCCCAGAACTTGCCTCTGTTCTCGATAAAATATTCAGATTATGCATACATACTTCTTCATTCCCTAATTCATGGAAAGAAGCCAATATCCACCCAATTCCAAAGAAAGGAAGTTCCTCTGATCCCTCTGATTACAGACCAACAGCTGTCACATCTTCTCTTGGTAAAGTATTTGAAATTTTGATTAATAAGCACATAGTTTAACACCTTGAATCCAACAACTTAGTGATAAACAATATGGTTTTCGCCACGAAAGATCCATCATTGACATACCCAATCTCCTGACTCATACCCTACATCAATCAATCGACCTACATGGAGAACCTCATGCAGTAGCCCTTGATATTTCTAAAGCTTTCGACAGAGTATGGCACCATTCCCTGCTGTCCAAACTCCCTTACTATGTGCTAACATCTTTTGTTCCTCTGCATTCCACATATCTCAGTGACAGAAAAATAAGAGTAAAAGTAGATGATGTATATTCCAATTTCCACTCAATTAACGCTGGTGTGCCACAGGGATCAATTCTGGCGCCAACCCTGTTCCTGGTTCATATTAATGATCTCTTATCTGTCACCCACAGTCCCATCCATTTCACTGATGTGCTCCCAGCTCACACCCCCCTCTCTCATATACCTCTTCACTCCATCCCTTCATCTCATCCTCGGCCTCCCCATCCCTCTCCCCCCTTTCCACCTCACTCGCATACACTCCCCTCGATAGTTTCTCGCTCTCCATCCTTTCCACATGGCCAAACAACCTCAGTGTATTTCTCCTAAAGATTTCTATCACATCCACATCCACGCCACAACGCTCCTTCACTTCCTCATTTGTCAGTCTGTCTATCCATGTAACTCCACACGCTCCTCTCAAATGACTCATTTTCACTGCTCTCACTCCTGACTTGTGTCTTTCCAACAGGGTCCAAGCTTCACTTCCATACGTTAGGGTTGGTATCACACTACTGTCATGCAGCGACTTTTTTACTTCCATGCTCACTTCCCTGTTCCTTATCACTGCTTTCAAAGAACCAGCAACCTTTCTTCACTGTTGTAACCTTTCAGGCCCTTCACCCTCTAAAACCTCTTGATTCATCATGACTACTCAAGTACTTAAACGCATTCACATTGTCCATTTCCTCCTCATTCAGCCTAACTGTAAAATCAGTAGGTTCATTTCTCTCGAAGATCATAACTTTACTCTTGCCTACATTCACCATTAGATTTCGTTTCTTACACACACTCCCAAACTCATTCACCAAGCCTTGCAGTTCCCCTTCGTATTCACTCAACAATACAGTATCACCTGCAAACAACAGTACCGAGAGTTTCCAAACACGACTTCTCTCAGCAGGATCACTCCAACATCCAGTGCCCTACCATGTACCTCTTTTATTACCCCATCCATATACAAATTGAACAGCCATGGGGATATGACACATATCTGTTTCAATCCAACATTCAAATAGAAAAATTAGCTCAGTTCATTATCCACACGCACTGCCGCCTTAGCCCCCTCATACATACTCTTCACGGCATTCAACAACTTCCCGTTTACTGCATATATTCTTAATACTTTCCACATTCCATGTCTATCCACCCTGTCACATGCTTCCTCCTAATCCATGAAGGCCGCATATGACTTGTTTCCCTTCTCTAAAAACTTTTCCACTCAAGACCTAAGAATGGATATATGATCTAAACAACCTCTTCCCTTCGAAAAACCTCTCTAGTCTTCAACTATTTCCTCTTATTTCCCTAACTCTGTCAATAAGTATCCTACCACATACTTTTCCTATTACACTAAGAAGACAAATGTCCCTATGACTACCACACTTGATTTTCCTTTTTTCTTTTGAACAGGGAAATAATTATACCTGACTTCCAATCCTCCGGGACTCTACCTTCCTCCCAGGCCAGTCTGCACATCTTCCACATCCATTCTATTACTATCTCTACCCCATGCTTCAGCATTTCACCACATACTCCATCAATTCCTGGGTCTTTCCCTATTTTGATTTTCTTCATTACTTCCACTACTTCCATCCTACTGATTTCTTCCTCTCTTCTCACCTCCCTCCTCCCAGCCATTCCTCAGCTACCTATACTCAGCGTTACTTTCATTCTCTATCTTCAACAGTTCCTAAAAATGTTCTCTCCATCTGCTCACTTTTTCTCCCTTCTCCTCTAGCAACTTACCATTTTTATCTTTCACTCCTTGACATACTTCTTTATCACTTTGTCTAATTCTATTTACCTCTTTCCATAACATTATCTTACATTCTCTCCACTTTACACTCAGATCCCTTCCAAATCTATCACCCATTCCCTTCTTACTGTCTCTTAATAAACTTTTCACCTATCTCCTCCTTTCAACATATAACTCTCTCTTCCATCTCCCACTTCCTGCACGCCCTTGTGTCTCATCCACTCACTATATGCTTTCTTCTTTTGCGCCACAGCCTGTCTCACCTCTTCATTCTACTATACTGTTCTTTGACCCCCTTATCGTCTACTCTTAACCCCACGCACCACCTCAAATGTTGCAGATTTCTTCTGTGAATATCTTGCACACGCCTTCCAAGTCCCCCATCTGCTCTAAATCATATTTACTTATTCGCTCCTCCACTTCTCTCTTATATTCTGTCTTTTCTCCATCCTCTTGCAACTTTTCTACCCTCCTTGTATGTGCTACTTCTTACTGTCCTTCCCTTCTCCCACTCATTTCATTTGAACCTTGACTTCCACCACCACCAAGTGGTGGTCAGAAAATCCACTCCCCCAGCCTCTGTATGCTCTTGCAATCATTACACATCTTGTCACTCTATCATCCACAGACGCATTTTGTTTTATTCTAGGAAGAAAGAACCAAAGACCAACGAGCCCGCAAAAACTGTTTCTTCCGAGAGAAAAACATAATACTAGAGAGAGAGCCAAATTAAAGATCCAGTTATTTCGAGATGCCTGGACCCACTGCGTTTGAAGGACTGGAGATCATAGCTAGCAGGAAATACAGACAAAGGGAGACAGTTTCAGAGTTATCCTGTTGCATAAGTGAAGGACTGGGAGTAACAGTTAACTCCTGCATTAGAGAGTTGGACAGAAAATGATGAGAGTTTGTTGCTAGATGGGTGCTACGCGCCCGTCGAAGAGGTGGAGGAATGCAAGCAGATTGTTCAGAGGAGCAGTGACCTTGAAGTAGCTATAGAAAAGAGATAAAGATGCAACAGTGTGGCGAAGAGACAGAGGTTGAATGGAGCTAGTAAGAGGACGAGATTTAATGAGACGAAAAGCCTTTGACTCCACCCTATTGAGAAGAGGTGTATGCGGGGAACCTCCCCACACATGAGAGTTGTACTCCACACAGGGGCGGATAAAACCCGTGTATAGAGTCAACAACTGTGCAGGGGTAATGAAGGAACGGAGTCGGCTTAACACACCTAATCACTCAGAAGCAGATTTTACAAGAGATTTAATATGATCTTTCCAAGATAAGTCCCGAGTGAATGAAACCCCAAGCATGTTCAAGGATGATGCAGGATTAAGCTGAATATTATTAAGCATTAGTGGGTACATCTGTGGAAGATTTTGACAGGTTGATGGGTGTAAGAGCTGAGTCTTTGATGCATTAAAAACAAGATATTTTTTTACCCCAATCAGAGATACGAGCCAAGTCATACATTAGGTGTGTCATAGCCTTATCCCTTGTTTGTTGAAGTAACTGCTGAGATGGACGTTGCGGGAACCGAATGTAGAGGTGAAGGGTGGAGTCATCAGCGTACGAGTGGATAGGGTTAGATGTACAGCTTAGGTCATCGATGAATAAAAGGAATAGAGCCAGCGATAGGACAGAGCCCTGAGAAACACCACTATTGATAGATCTAGGAAAAGAACGATGGCCGTCTACAACAGCGACTATAGAACGACCGGAAAGGAAGCTGTAGATGAAGGCACAGATAGAAGCATAGAAACCGTAAGAGGGCAGTTTGGAAATCAAAGATTTATGCCAGACTTGATCGAAACCTTTGAGAGGTCAAGTGCAATGGCAAAGCTTTCGCCAAAGTCCCGAGAGGAGGAGGACCAGGAGTCTGAAAGGTAGGTGAGAAGATCGCCAGTGGAGCGTCCCTGACGGAACCCATACTGACGATTGGAAAGAAGGTTGTGACAGGAAAGATGCTTTAAAAATTTTCTATTAAGAATTGACTCCAAAACTTTTGAGATACAGGATTTTAAAGCAATTGGACGATAGTTGGAGGGTTGGGAATGGTTACCCTTCTTTGGGACTGGCTGAATGAGAGCAAACTTCCAGCAAGAAGGAAAGGTACTAGTTGATAGACAAAGGTGAAAGAGTTTGCCTAGGCAGAGTGTAAGCAAAGAAGCACAGTTCTTGAGGACAACAGAAGGGACTCCATCAGGCCAATATGCCTTGTTAGTATTGAGGCCAGTGATGGCAGATAATACATCAGCTGAAGAAATTTTAATGTCAGCCATGAGGAAGTCAGAGGGGGCAAATGATGAAGGAACAGCACCGGAATCGTCTAAGGTGGAATTGAAGGAGAAAGTCTGAGCGACGAGATCTGCTTTATCAGTAGTAGAAATAGCTACAGAGCCATCAGAATAGAAAAGAGGAGGGAATGATGATGAAGTAAAGTTGTTAGAAAGGTTTTTGGCAAGGTGCCAGAAGGAGCAGGAAAAATTCGAGTTGGTGAGTTGAGAGCATTTAGTACGGATGAAATTATTTTTAGCAGAGTGAAGAACAGACTTAGCACGATTCTGGGCAGAAACATAAAAAAGATGTGATTCAGGGGTGGGTTGGCTCCGGTACCATTTATAGGCCCTCTCCTTGTTGCTGACAGCATTAGAACAAGCATGATTAAACGAAGGCTTTCGTACATTAGTCAGAGGATAATAGAAAGGAATGTATGCTTCCATCCCGAGAGAATAACCTCTGTAATGCGCAAGGCACACTCAGATGGTTCCCGGCCATGGAAGCAATAATCATTCCAGGGAAAATCAAAGAAGTACTGCCTAAGGGCCTTCCAATCTGCAGCTCCAAAGTGCCACAGACGACCTTTCTTTGGAGGGTCCACAGTCCGTACTGGAGCGATAGGACAGGTTAAGGTAAAAAGGTTGTGATCGGAGGAGCCCAATGGAGAGAAAAGATTAACAGTGTAAGCAGAAGGATTAGTTGTAAGGAAGAGGTCAAGTATGTTGGAGCTCTCTCCAAGGCGGTCAGGGATACAGGTAGGGTGCTGTACAAGGTGTTCTAGGTCATTAAGGATAGAAAAGATGTAGGCTTGTTCACCAGGTGGATCAGTGAAATAAGAGGAGAGCCGAAGGTAGTGGTGAACACTGAAATCTCCTAGAATGGAGATTTCAGAGAAGGGAGAAATGGATAGAATGTGTTCCATCGTAGAAGTAAGATAGTCAAAGAATTTTTTATAGTCAGTAGAATTAGGGGATAAGTAAACAGCACAGATATATTTAGACAGAGAATGACAGGAAAGCCGAAGCCAGAGTGCAGAAAATTCAGAAGAATCGAGTTCAGGAACACGAGAGCAAGATAAGTCGTTGCGTATATATACACAACAGCCACCTTTGGCTTTGAAATGAGTATAGAGAAAGTAGGAGGATACAGAAAAGGGTTTGATGTCAGTTGCCTCAGACAGCTGAGTCTCAGTTAGGAAAAGAAGGTGAGGAATCATTGCCTTCCGTTCATTCAGTTCACCACCTACCCTTCTCATCACTCGCCACGTATGCCTGCAGATCATTTTGTGTCTAAAGAGGGTATTGGCCATCACCAACCCCTTCCCTACACAGATGTCCACTACAGCATTGCCATTCTCATCCACAATAATAATAATAATAATAATAATAATAATAATAATAATAATAATAATAATAAAATTAATATTAATAGGTGGTAAATGGGGGCGCTCACCATCCACTCATGCGATGTAGTGCTGCTCTCGGGTGAATGTCTTTTCCTCTCTTCGTTCCTTCTTTCCTTCCTTTTCTGTCTTTTTTTCCTTTGTTCTTTCATCTTTATTCTGTCTGCTGGTGACTACACGGAGTGACAAGCCAAATGGTTGGGGCTCTCCAGTCGGATTGAACCTGTGTACATTTCTATCCAAGGTATGGTTGGGGTTATTGCTCACGCTGTGCCACTCAGGGATAAGTGAGGCTGGTCACTCTCATCTTTAATGGCAGGACCGACTAGCCTTGCCCCGGTCTTCTAGGCTCCTCATGGGGCAACACAGGATTAGATTATGTATGTATTTATGCAATAATAATAATAATAATAATAATAATAATAATAATAATAATAATAATGATAATAACGAATAGCAGCAGCAGCAGCAGAAGCAGCAGTTGTTGTAGTAGTAGTGGTAGTAGAACCAGGAGTAGTAGTAGTAGTAGTAGTAGTAGTAACTGCAGCAGCACCAAAAGTAATAATAATAATAATAATAATAATAATAATAATAACAAAGAAAGTAATAATAATAATAATAATAATAATAATAATAATAACAAAGTAATAATAATAATAATAATAATAATAATAATAATAATAATAACAAAAAGTAATAATAATAATAATAATAATAATAATAATAATAAATAATAATAATAATAATCTCTAATACAAAACTACCCAACCGTCAACGCCTGAAAGTATCACTGCAGCGTTGACAGCAATCATCCTCATTTTTTCTTCTGTGGGTAATAGGATACGAATCACAACGGGGATGATAATATGAGAAATTTTAATCACAGGTTCTACGGAGACTCGTTTTAGGCGAGAGTTTGCCAGTGTCTCCAAGGCACCCTTCATAGGAACGTTTTTCCACGCGGAAAGCTACCCTACACGGAAGCTTGTCAAGGCATGCATTTGCACCAGATTATTTATTTACCGCGCGTATAGAATAATAATAATAATAGCAACAGTAATAATAATATTCAATAATTATAACATTAATAATAATGAAAATAACAATAATAATATATTATTATTATTATTATTATTATTATTATTATTATTCATTGAGATGATGATGATGATAATAATAATAATAATAATAGTAGTAGTAGTAGTAGTAGTAGTACGGTATGATGTAATAAATTAATTATATACCGTACCGTTTCTTAATCCTAAAAATACTTGCAGAAAATATCTCATCAACAACCGTACCGTGCCACAGATTAACCACTACTGCTGTGGCCGCGCGGGAAAATTCGCCCGTGTGAAGGACTCCGTAACCTTCTATAGTCTCTAGAACGTTCAGGAAGTTGCGTTTGACAGTGCACCGGGATGGTGAATCTCTTGCTCGCGGAAAGTTGTCATGCTGACCCCGTGTAAACGGTCCCATTAAACTTCACTGATTTCCAGACCTCGAGAAAATCCGCGAGGGAACAATCCGCATTCCGCTCGTGTGAAGCGGCCCTTAGAGAGAAGACGGACGAACCCAGCGACACGTGAGATGAAGCATCAGAACAAATAATTGCCATGCAACTTCTGTATATTGAAATCAGCTTCTCTCACGTTGTCTAAAGGCGGCAAGTTTAGGTTATTGCCAGGCATAATCCTTTACGGAAATGAAACTGATCGTGAGCTTCAACTTTTGTACAACACTGATAATTTTTAAGAGCCATGAGATACTCAGTGATGGTCATCATATCAGAGAGGTTCGTCGTGGATTGTTCGAACTGTGTTACAGGTGACACAGGAGTCTTCGTCGCACGTTTTACTGACCGACCAATTATGTATGTTATACCTCAATTTTCACTTCAGCGGCATTAACATAAGTATTACGTACATAGTTTGCTTCTGTAGCATGCAAGAGGATAATATACTAAGCCCAAAAAAATCGCTATGGAATAAGCGATACGAAACCCAGGCGATTTGAAGTACGGTTTCCATATGTGTTGGAGAAGGATGCACTCAAATGGTTGCATTGGTATAGCCGTGTACAGGTGCAACTGGGACTATATAACAAAGAAGCTCACTTGCAAAAGTTCGGGAGCATTATTCAACTTAGTTTCCCATGTTAGTATGATGATGAACTATTTCTCTATTATAATGTAGGCCATAAACTAGAGTTCCTTTCTCAGGCCGGTCACTCTGCCGGAGCAAGTTAAATTCCCCCATGTCCCTGTTCACAAAGCAGTGCAATTGTGGACGTGTATGTAAATTCGATGGTTGAGTTTCGTATTCAATTGGAACAGTGAGCCTTGGCAAAAATTAGTAGTCTTAAAGACCCTCGTGTGGTAAACATATATTAAGCGGAAAAATTTACATAAACGTGTGAATCACAGAGGGAGTCCATGAAGGTTGTTAAATCCATTTTTAGACATTTGTAGTCGTTAACGAGAACTGGATCCTTACTGCGGCTCGAAGATGTTTGATTGTGCTGTCCTCTACCAGGTAAAAATACTGGCGAACCCTGGTCAAGAATTTATTGCCGTGTGTGTACTTTGTAAACGTTTATATTTATCGAGATGCATATATGTATATCTATCTGTCTATCAATATCTATGTCCACCTATCTAATTATCTATCTGTCTATCTATCAATATCTATGTCAAACTATCTATCTATCTGTGTGTGTGTGTGTGTGTGTGTGTGTGTGTGTGTGTGTGTGGTCAACAAAATCGTTTCGCACACCTTAACATACGTATCATTCTGAAACATGGACGAAACATTGTGATATATGGAGCACCCTGTCCACTCGTGCGCTGGTGACTCCGCCCTTCACCTTTCCATTCGGTTCTCGCAGCGCCCATCTCGGCGGTTGCTTCAGCAGACGGGGGATGGGGCTGTGGCACACCTAATGTCTGACTTGGCTCGTGTCTCTGACTGGGGTGAGGATAATGTGGTTGTTTTTAGTGCAACTAGGACTCAGTTCTTGCACCTATCAACCCGACAAAATCTTCCACAGGTATACCCACTAATGTTTAATAATATTCAGCTTAATCCTGCACCATCCTTGAACATGCTTGGGGTTTCATTTACTCGGGACTTATCTTGGAAAGATCATATTACATCTCTTGTAAAATCTGCTTCCAAGAGATTGGGTGTGCTGAGCCGACTCCGCTCTTTCTTTATCCCTGCACAATTGTTGACTCTATACAGGGGTTTTATCCGCCCCTGTTTGGAGTACAACTCTCATGTGTGGGGAGGCTCCCCACATACAGCTCTTCTCAATAGGGTGGAGTCAAAGGCTTTTCGTCTCATTAACTCTCCTCCTCTTACTGACTCCCTTCAACCTCTGTCTCTTCGCCGCATTGTTGCATCTTTATTTCTTTTCTCTCGCTACTTTAATGGTCACTGCTCCTCTGAACTGTCTGCTTGCATTCCTCCATCTCTACGACGGGCGCGTAGCACCCGTCTGGCAGCAAACTCTCATCCATTTTCTGTCCAGCTCCCTAATGCAAGAGTTAACCTTTACTCCCAGTCTTTCATTTATGCAACAGGTCAACTCTGGAACTGTCTCCCTCTGTCTGTATTTCCTGTTGCCTATGATCTCCAGTCTTTCAAACGCAGTGTGTTCAGGCATCTCATAATGATCGGATCTTGAATTTGGCTCTCTATTGTATTTTGTTTTTCTCTTGGAGGGAACTGTTACTGCGGGCTCATGGCCTTTGGTTCCTTCTTCCTCGCATAAAAAAAAAAAACTGTGATTATAGGTGTAAACATTATCCTTGGTAATTATTACGACTCGAAATCACACAAGCTCATATTCTGGGTGCTGTGTTTCCTAGGGGGACTGAGTTAATAGATTCATGTCTGTCTTACACAACTCGCTCATTTATATATATATATATATATATATATATATATATATATATATATATATATATATATATATATATATATATATATATATAATCATCTCATCGGCCGTTTGAGTGTCCACTGCAGGACTGGCCTATCCCTACCGAATTGGGGACGATACAGCCAATGCATCTCAACCAAGTGGCTTAGGCTGTCTAGTAGAGATTGTATGTAGGGTGAGTAGTGCTTGTAAGTATAAGTGTTGTGTTGGAGTGGCTTTGGATGTGTGTGTAGTCTGTGAATCAAATGTAATCTGCCCGTGCAAGCCGACTGGGTGCAAGCATACTTTATAGTATGCGACACCGGTTCAGCCAGAGCACCCCTTGTGTCCGCCAATGCAGTACTTGACCAGAAGAACGCTCCCAAAGTTTATTATCCTGGCGGGCGCGAACCTTCGTTCTTCAGTGTACGAAAATGCACACTTTACCACAGAGGCTCCATATATATATATATATATATATATATATATATATATATATATATATATATATATAAAATCTACCAGAATATATATATATATATATATATATATATATATATATATATATATATATATATATAAAATCTACCAGACAGCCTAAGCCACTTGGTAGTGATACATTGGCTGTATCGTCCCCACTTCGGTCGGGATAAGCCGGTCCTGCAGTGGACACTCAAACGGCTGATGAGATGAAATGAGAGATTATATACATATATATATATATATATATATATATATATATATATATATATATATATATATATATATATATGTGTGTGTGTGTGTGTGTGTGTGTGTGTGTGTGTGTGTGTGTGTGTGTGTGTGTGTGTGTGTGTGTGTGTGTGTGTGCGTGGAGCATTATTCACTTTTTTCCACACCTGTCTCACTCCCTATCTATCTATCTATCTATCTATCTGTCTATCTATCTATACATACATACATATATAGATAGATATACAGATATGTGGAGCATTATTCACTTATTCCCACACCTGCCTCTCTCCCACCATTGCCTCAGTTCACACCGGTCACCTTCCTCCTTTAGTCTTGTTAGGCACAGCTGTGGCCTGTCAGAATCATGAAACGTTCAGGTTTTCCGAACATGCATTAGGGATTGCTGTCAGTTCCCGATACCAGTCTGCGATGACTGTCGTCCTTGACGTCTCTGTCCTCCCGCGCCTGTTTTCCGTCTTCCGTCCTTTTTTTACCCTTCCATCTCTCTCCTCCCATTCCTGTCTTGCCTCCTGTGCATGTCTTGCCTCCTATCTCTGCCTTGTCTTCTATTGCTGTCTGGTCTTTCCGTGTCGTGATTTCATCCTTTTTTTTCCCCGTCTCCCCGTCCATGTTTTGCCTCCTATCCATATGTTGGTTTCTATAGCTGATTCGTTTTCTTTCCCTGTGTTCTCTGCCTACCCGTCCCTGCTTCCTCTGTCGCCCGTCCCTGTCTTTTCTTTCTTCCCGTCCCTCTCATCTGAGTCTACAGTCCCTGTCTGTCTCTCGACCCTCCGTGTCTTCTCTGTCTCTTCGTCCTTCTCTTCTGTCTTCCTTTCCTTACCTTCTCTTTCTCTTTTCGCTATCGTCTCTGTATTACTGTTCCCTGTCGTCTCTGTCTCCCCATCCCTGTCTTCTCAGTCTTCCAGTTCGCCCTCCTACTTTCGTCTGTTTTCTCTTCCGTTCTTCTTACCTTCATTGCCTTCTCCGTCTACCGTCTTTGCCTTTTCTGACTTACTTATCTCCTCTGTCTTCTATCCTCGTCTTCCTTGTCTTCCGTACCTGTATTCTGTGTTCCCACCTCCCTCTTCCCAATCTCCTGTCTCATACCTCTATACCTTGCCGTCCCTGTCTTCCGTCTTTCCATCCCTCTCTACTTTCCGTCTCTTTCTTGTCTTCCCACTTCTGTCTTGTTTTTCCGTCCCTACCTTTTGTCTTAGATCCCCGTGTTCTGTCTTCCCGTCCTTATCTTCTTTGTCTTTCATCCCTGTTCTGTCTTCCGTCCCCGTCTTGTCTTTCATCCCGCTCTTCTCTGTCTTCCATGTTTTCCGTTCTTGTCTTCCTGTACCTCTCTTTTCTGTCTTCTGTCCATGTCTTTCTTAGTTGCCGTCCCTTCTTTCTCTGACTTCCCGTCGTTCGTATTTGTTTTCTGTTTTCCTCCTCTGTTTTCTGTCTTCCCGTCCTCTTTTAGTCGTTCTTTTGACATTTTAACAGCTTCAGACTGAGGACATGCATTTTGTTTTATTCATTATTCCTATAGATGATACTATTCAGATAAGAACGGCACCCAAAGAAGTTAACTAAATAATGGAAGCTATACCTAACCCTACAGGTCTGAACACTTCAACCAAAACTAAGTATGATCGATCGGCACATCAGTTAAAGAAACCATGCCATCGTAGTGAAATACTTTTTTTATAGTCTGGTTTGCGTTGACACTTGTTTGATCAGTCTGGAAAGGCTTCGACCTACGAACATCGGAGTTTCATTCAGCTTCAAACTCTGACTATGACCTTTCACCCGGAAGGAAAACATTAGTGAACAGACGTTGAGGTTTACGAATATACAGTTCTCATCTTTCCGCGTAGATATTTGTCAAGGTTCTTGTAAAACTGGAAGAATTATGGGAAAAGGAAGGAGAAAGAATCCTAAACAATCTATGAACTATTGCGGCCAGGAGTTGTTAGCCACCTTCGTCCAGCCAACCCGTGTATGTGGTAGCGTCGCATTCAACAGCAAAGAAGTTGCCTTCGGATCATTTCTGTCGAAAAATATCCCTTCAGCTTTGGGCTTGTACTAATGGATAAAGCAATATTAATATTTACTTTGAAGGTTTGACTCTGATAACACGAATATATCATAATGATTATTTAATAACTAGTTTCTCGTATAAAGGCAAGCAAGTGACAAATATGTATATTTGGTTCCACTCCACTACTTCCTGTGGGTTTGAACCAGCGAACACAGAATGAACAAGTTCGAAGCATTCATTTGTTACCAGGAGAGAGAGAGAGAGAGAGAGAGAGAGAGAGAGAGTGCCTGTGAATTTTAGAGGAAGGAGGTGGAGAAATGAGGTGCCCAACAGTTAAACTGGGATTTTGCCTTTCGTTTCGGTTGGCTTTCTATGCCAAATGACTAAATGAAGGTAAATTATGGAATATAATGACTGGATGACGAAGTGGTAATAGGGTCTGGCTAATGGTTGTTTGGTCCAAGGTGTGCAGTGGTAAGCCTAATTCCAGGTAACGGTCTCTGTTAAAAGTTGGATATTTTAAGTCCCATTTACTTGAAATATCTCCATGTTCGTTTACAGTACGTGTATGCCCCTATGGACCTACTTTCACCCCATGAATATTTTTAGCAATGGACATTTTCACTACTCGGAAGTTAAGAAGTCACTGCATGATGGTATTGTGATCCCTACCCTGACGTATGGAAGCGAGGCGTGGACCTTGCAAGAAGGGAACAAGTCAAGAGTGAGAGCAGTGGAAATGAGTTACTTGAGAGGAGCATGTGGAGTGACGTGGAGGGACAGGTTGACGAATGAAGAAGTGAAGGAACGTTGTAGGGTAGATGTGGATGTGGTTGAAAAGATTAGGAGAAATACACTGAGGTGGTTTGGACATGTGGAGAGGATGGAGAATGAAAGACTGACTAAGAGGGTGTATGTAGGTGAGGTGGAGGGAGGGAGAGGGAGGGGTAGACCGAGGATGAGGTGGAGGGATGGAGTTGAGAGGTATATGAGGGAGGGGGGGGTGAGTTGGGGGGAGGGGAGTCAAATGGTGGGTGACAGAGTGACCTGGAGGCGTTTTGTCTGCGGCCACCCTTTGCGGGATTAGGGCGTCGGGCTATAGATAGATAGATAGATAGGAACAAAATCCCCCATGGACCTATTTTCCTTATGACTTATTTTTTTTTTAAAAAGACGCCTACTTTTCTACATAACCTATTTTCCCAAGGGGAAAGCGGTAGCTCGGTGGTAAGGTGTCGGGCTCGTAATCGTGAGGTTGCGAGTTCGCGCCCCGCCCGGTGGCTGCCGTGCTGGGAGGGGTAGCGCTCTCCTGTACCCCTAGCAGGGCTATATGATCTGATGAGGTCTAGCTCAGGGATTAATCCTATTTTTTTTTTTTTTTTTTATCCCCACGGACCAATATTTCCGTCGACCTAGACTCTCTCCATGGATGCAGGTTTCCTACATGGACGTATACCCGTGGACATATTTTTCACAATTATTCTATTTTCCCCAAAAACCTATTATCCGACGAGGTTATATCGCCCACTGATGCGTGCAGTTCAAACACAGACCTCTTAACCATCAGACGTATTGCACGACGGATGTGTTATAACCCACTGGATCTATATACCTACTTCAGTATGATTCCAGAATAATCCCCTATGGACCGATTTTCCGCACACTGATGTATTCCCAATTCGGACGTATTCACTCAAATGATCTAATCCCAGAGGGCTCTTTTCCCACAATCCTTCTATCCACCTGCACACCCACCCATCAACGCACATACCCGCAACCTTATTCAGCAGAGTATGTCTCAAAAGTAGGACGACATAAACCCGTATTTTGCCTTGTCCCACAGGTAGACCCACCACCCACCCCACTTAATGCACGAATCCCACTTCACCCCACATAACCAGCCCAACAACCCTTTCCCTCCCTTTCCCCCGCCCACTCCACCTAATCCGCCTGTGAAACCACCAGCCTACACTAACGAATCCACCCACCCAGTCACCAACCTACCAACCCGCATACCATGCTCCACAAGTCAGATGACTCGCAATTCAACACACACACACACACACACACACACACACACACACACACACACACACACACACACACACACATATATACAAAGGAGGGGCGGACTTCCTTATCTGTCGGTAGAAAATAGAACTCCTTAAAGGCAGGTTGCCAAGCCGTAGATAACGAGCTTCATTCCGGCTACATACAACAGATTTTATGTGATACAAGTAAATAACGTGCTCGAACTAAACGGGATTTTTCCTTTGGCTGATGACGAAGGAGTTTATTTATCCCAGGATAACGTCTCGTCGGTAAAATGAGAGATGGGTTTTATTCTGGGTAACGCTAGTTGACTGTCAAATTATTAGGCAGGCCGCGTAGCTTCTGATAAAGCCTTATGCTCGCATTTTTTTTTTTTTCTCACTCTCTGGTGGTTGGCACCTGGAGATTGCTGGGAAGGTCATGAGTATTTTTCTCATTAACTGGATATCCCTCACTGGACAGAGAGGCGAATTACTTTCTTAAGCACAGCTTCTTGTTAAATCAACAGCATTTATCTCCTAATTCATTATTCCTCTCATACAAATCCTCAAAAAAAAAAAAAGAATATCACAAAGCAAGGCAATTTCTAGTGACTAATGGAAGAAATATTCACACTGTGGCCTGTTTTCAATGGAGCACAGGAATCCAGGGTTCCACATCCCTGCATTTCCCTGTGCCAGTCTGCCTCCACCTCATTTCTCCCAAAATCACAGGCGCTCACCATACACGCTCTCTCTCTCTCTCTCTCTCTCTCTCTCTCTCTCTCTCTTGGTAACAAATGAATGCTTCGCACTTGTTCATTCTTTGTGTTCGCTGATTCAAATCTACAGTACAGGAAGTAGTGGAGTGAAATCAAAGATACATGTTTAAGTCACTTGCTTGGTATTGTATGAGAAAAAACAATTATTAAATAATGTATGTGATATATTCATGTTATCAGAGTCAAACTTTCAAAGTAAATGTTACTATTGCTTTATCCAGTAGCACAAGCCCAAAGCTTAAGGGATAGTTTTCGACAGAAATGCATCGAAGGCAACTTCTGTGCTCGTGAATGCGACGTGCCACATACACGGGTTGGCTGGACGAGGGTGGCTAACAACTCCTGGCCACAATAGTAAATTGATACAATGACTAAATCACTTCCTCTCCACAGCAGTGTCGCTAAAGATTCTTGGAAAGTCTTTCGCATTTTGGTGAAATGAGAAAAAGACCAGCTATCCATCATTTTATTTCATTTCTTCCATGAAACCTGGGCAGACCTGGATTGTCACAGTAATTACACTGAAATGGTGTGAGGCAGGTTTACTGAAAATGCCAGGTGCAAGACAAAGTACACGAGGAGGGAAATGAAGGAAGGAAAGGTGGCGAGTTGGAAATAACAATGAGAAACAGCAAACAACAAAAAGGAAGAACTATAGAATAAATAGAAAAATAAGGAGTATAGAGAAAATTGTAATGGGAGGAAACTGCAAGGGTGACGAAAATTAATGTAATCAATACTATTTTATTGAGGTGTATAATGTACATGGTATAGTTATTATGCTTCTATCATGTATAAATCCCAGTTGTCTGTGGAGGTTTAGCACCTCTGATTTAGCTGACTCGGCGCCACACTCAGAGGGGATGGCGGCTGGCTAGGGCAGAAAGCACGTATCATTTGAACGAGAGGGATGTATAATTCTGAGCTCTCTCTGTGTCGCAGTTGTATCTTTCTGTGGCCAATAAACTGAGATTTAATCTGCTCAAATTCAGTTCACCTGTACGCGCTACCTTCTAAGTTGCTTTAACATGATTCTACACCGATTTCCTACCATCTCCAGTGAGTGAGAAGACGTTATGGTGGAGTGTGTCAGCCGGTGACTTCGCCCAGAAGCAACGTTACCTTGCTCATCAACTGTGAGGTCACGACTCAGCTGATATATAAATTGGTGATCAGCTGTGGGGTTCCAAGCTGATATACTAGTGACTAGTTGAGGAATCCATGCAGCCGAAACATATTTTTGGTTGCAGTGGCGGGATTCCTGCCTGCTACTGTTACACGTACTAACGTTTTCTATTTCCTCCTTATCCAACCTCACTGCACATTCACTGACTTCACCTCTCTCAAAGACGATAACTTTACTCTTCGCTACATTCACCTTTAGATTCCGTTTTTTACACCCCAAACCGATTCACCAAGTCTTGCAGCTCCCCTTCGTCTTCACTTAATAACATACTATCATCTGCAAACAACAGTACAGGGAGTTTCCACACATTGCCCTCTTATTAGAGAATCTGTTTAAAATATAAGCAAAAGAACATTGCGTTCGCACTCAGCCCCATATTCTAAGTGACAGAGAAAAGTTAGTAACACCTCTTCCTCGGCGATTTATTCTACGCTGAATATTCAGTGCCCTTTGACTAATATTCATGCAAACAATGTTGATATTAATGTAGAAAGGCATTACATATCTGCAGTCGATGGTGTTCTTTTGGTCGAGGCTTTTTTACCATTAGTGTAGGTCTAGTTATTTGTCTCTTAGAACTTAGTATAGGTTAGCGATTTGTCTGTTAGGTGATTAGTTTTAGGGTCTTTATATTAGGCATTTTTGTTTATAAGTAATGTAAGGTTAAAAATATAAAAAATTACAAAAATGATAAAAAAATACAAAAAAATAATAAAATAAAAATTATTATATATATATATTACGTGTGCATGAAAGTGTGTATGTTCATATGCATGGATGTGTGTATGTATGTATGTATGTATATATATATGTTCGTATATATATGTATATATATGTCAATGTATATACATATATATAATTTTGCCTTAATGACCAGGGGCTCCGGCCTCAATGGTCGATAGGCAAAAAAAAAAAAAAAAAAAAAAAGTTGATATTATTCTGATGAACGATACAGCTAGAATACTAGAGATCGTAAATATGTAGTTGGCAAAGTAAATCGGTACAGAAATGACGTTGCGAAATCACCAAAGCGACGTACAATACGACTCTTAAATACATTTTTTTCTTTATTTCTTTCCTACTTGGATTTACTCTTATAACGTTTTTCTGTTTGTTACATTCCCTTCTCTGATTTTTCCACACGCATTCTTAGTTTCTTCCTTTCGCGTGCATAAACAAACAATTAACAAAAAATGAATGGAAGTGAGAGGGGTGATAGTCAAGTACTTGAAAAAGTGATCTGGTGTCTTAAAAACCTGAGTTCGATTCCAGGGTGTGGCAGGAAACAATCTGATGAATTCAATTTCTTTCAGCAGACTTTACCAATCTTTCACAAACCTGTCGACATGCAAGGAAAAAAAAAATATATTACCACAATAGTCCTATATGATACAGTCCTATAATGTATTCAGTATGGACGGTGGGTACTGGCGTAGAATTGGCGACATACTGTTTGTGTGACAGGAGGACTGCAGGGCCACAATGAGCTGTGTGTCTAGTCTGTGCCCAGGATATCACCATCATCATCATCGCACATCCCTTCCTTCTTCCTCGGAACCTTCAAACTCGGTACTTTTTTGACATACACCTCTCTAGCTCTCTCAAACACTCTTTTTTTTTTTCTTTTTTTTTTGTCCACCACCTCTTCTCTCGTCAGTGCACTGTACCACGCTTTCCTAAAATCCATGCCGCATGATGAGTGTCTCTACCAACATTACCTTTGATCTCACTTCCACAAATCTTTCGTGACACCCTGACTATGTGCATTCACTGTATATGTCCAAACCATCACACAGTATTCCAGCCCCAAGTATATAATATAAACTATAACTAACACGATACATATGAACAGCCAGTAGGACACATTAAGATACACCCAGACATCAAAATTCCAAGGAACCCATCTACAAACACAAATTTACCATCACACAGTATTCCAGCCCCAAGTATATAATATAAACTATAACTAACACGATACATATGAACAGCCAGTAGGACACATTAAGATACACCCAGACATCAAAATTCCAAGGAACCCATCTACAAACACAATTAAAAGCTTATACCTACTGTGAAAAAACACGTCCCAACCAAAAACATATATGTACAACAACAACAACAAAAAGTTCCTAACCTTCTCGTCCTGGTTCCCCCACAGTATTATAATGATCACGTGACAGAATCACTACCCAACTCTCGCTGTCTCTCTCGCTCTGAATCTTGTGATTTTCATCTAAGTAACAGTGTTGTCGTCAAGGAATCAACTTAATATTGTGGCAAAAAAGGCCGAGATGGCTAGTAACTTTTGTTTTTGGCTGTACCAAAAACACACATGTGCCAAAGCACTGAAGAACTTATGAAGACACACGCACTATGGACACACACAAGTAAAAAAAGTACGTAACAAAACATACACACACAAAACACACACACTTACCAAAAACATACGCGTAGCAAAGCAAACACGTACCAAAAACACACACGTACGAAAAACACACGTATAAAGAACATTCACGTATCAGAAACATGCACGTAATATAACACACACGTACCAAAAATATGCACGTAACAAAAATATAAACATACCAAAAATACACTCGCGCTAAAAATACACACACATCAAAAAATACGCTTGTACCGAACACACATTCACGAAACACACGCGTACCAAAAACAAAAACACATACGAGACGCACAAATGTAACACACACACACACACACACACACACACACACACACACAAACACACACACACACACACACACACACACACAAACACACACACACACACACACACACACACACACACACACACACACAGTGAGCATAATATAGTTTAATGCACCCAAACATCAACACTGCAGCACACCACACCAGAGAATACCTACCAAAAGAACTCATTTTCAGAGTGCGGGCCAATTCTCTCTTTTGTTCACGTCTCTATTCAGAGTTGGCAGCAATCACAGTCCACACACGCAAACTCTCTCTCTCTCTCTCTCTCTCTCTCTCTCTCTCTCATGCAAGGTAATGCATTCATGTGTTGCAAGCCTGCCTTCTGACAGTGGTGAGTTAGATGTAATGTCTACTATCACCTCAGTTGGCGGTGGAGACAATAATCTACACACTGAATGTAGTGCTGCCTACTTCTTCTTTCATCGTTGTCATTGTTTTTCATTGTCCTTTCTCTCTTCCTAATACCCTCATCCTTCCTGTCACATTTTATTACTCTTCTTCCTACTTGCGGTTTTTATATCGTTAGTCATGTAAATAACGGATGAAAATACTGTACAACATTGTGTTCTTTTGAAATGCAAGAAAACTTGCGAAAATCCGTATGCATATTTACAATGATAAAGATAAAATCCAGTAAGATATAACTACTCTTCAGCTGAGAATTGATCACTAATATCCTAACTTTTATATTTTTACGATCATTAACCCTTTAAGTTCAATATATGGCCACGTGTGCTCATGTAGGATGGTTGATTGACCTGTAAACAACGGTACTTATTCCTACCTCATGACTAAGGCGCTTAGGAACCATGGCAATCATGACATTATGAGAGAGGGAGAGGGTGTGTGGGGGGGGAGGCCTGTTAAATGAAATACAACAGAGAATAGTAACCCACCACTATGTATTCAGCTGAAGTAAAGAATAGATTTTTCACAGCGACACTTGTCAGCGAACACTAGTTCATAATAATAATAAAAGATGCTGTAAGAGGACATCACATAATTACACCTGTTTCTCAAATGCACTTATGTTGGGTTGCTATGTAAAACTGTTCCCAAGCAATGTGTGTGTTGACAACATACGAGTTATTTCATATATTATCATTACTTGTTTATAATTCAGTGTGAATATATTTATATAAAGTTCTGTTACAAGCTAAAAACTATAAAATGAAATAAAAATAGAAGCATTTTGAAGTTTCAGTTTCGTGGTTTCAGCCATAGTAGCCAGCTATTTTTGAAGCCTATTCCGTTAGTCATGCATAAACTGATGGAACTACTGTACAACATTTTGTTAATTTAAATGTTAGAAAAGTTACGTAGAGCCTTATGCATAATTACCCACAAAATAAAAGAAATCCAGTAAGATATCATTTTATTTCAGCTGAAAATTAATTGCTGACCTCATAGCTTTTATATTTCAAGGAAGATTATTAACCCATTTAATTTCAATTGATAGCCATGTAAACTGAGGTTAGGTGGTTGATTGACCTGTAGCCATGGTACTTATTCTTACCTCACAGTCATGATATTATTTGGTAGACAAGAAATGGTATTGTTAAATGAAAACAGTAACCTATTACTAAATATGCAGTTAATGTATATTAAAAATAATCCACAATGGAAAAACTACTAAATATGCAGTTAATGTAAATTAAAAATATTCCACAATGGAAAAATTCCTTAATAATTTTACTAAACCTAATGTGTTTGTATTCACTTCTAAGAGTAAGGTGTTACAAAATATCACAGGGTTACACAATTGAATTACTCATCTGCATTCACGTCTGGTTGTTTTATAACATTGCTTCTATGCCATGTGTGTGTTAGGTTCACAAGAATTATTTAATATATTTTCATATTTACTCCTTTATAGTTCAGTGCCATTATATTCATATAAAAACAAACATTATAATCTAAAAACTAAGAAGGAAAAAAAAAACATTTTGAATCTTTAGTTTCTTGGTTCCAGCCATAATAGCCTGTCATTTTTAAAGTCCTATACCCTTATATCGTTAGTCATGCAAAATTGGATGAAAATACTGTACAACATTTTGTTACTAAAAATGTAAGAAAATTATTGTAAAGCCAAATGCCTAAATCCTATCATAATTAAGAAATCCACTAATATGTAAATGTACTTCAGCTGAAAATTGATCACTAACTTCCTAGCATTTCTATTTTCATGAAGATTGTTAACCATTTAAGTTCAAGCCATGGTCATGTGTGGTGAGGTTGGATGGTTGATTGACCTGTTACCAATGGTACTTATTCTTACCTCATGACTAATGTGCTTAGGATTCATTGCATTCATGACTTATTCCTGCTCAGGGAATTTGGGAGCTGTCAGACCCCAGGGTACTTTTCTTAGTGTTTTTCATATATTAATATAAGGTCTTGGGATCTGGTGTTTCCTCTACCTTCCTGACTAGTAGAGTAGGTTAGGGTGGAGATCAGGCCATTTCCAAATCTGGCTGTATTTTTGCTCCATAGGGCATTTGTGGTCCAGTAGACCCCAGATTACATAACATTTTTGCCAGCTCAGAGCAGTCCAGCCCTGTCTGCAATGACTCCAATTAAAACCAGGTAAGTGAACTTTTGCTGCAAACATCTGTTTAGTGTACGAAGGGAGCTCTGGATGTGTATGGAATGTATGTAATAAGTACAAGAGATATATCCTTCATAAATCACCAAAACTAGTGATTTTTTATTATCATATTCATCCCAGCAAATATAAAGGTGGGGGGCCTACTTAGGGCAGACGTACGTCATATTAGCGGCCCACTGCTGTCAATCTGAGTAGGCCCCCACTCTGTTGTGCTCATTGTGTCAACGTAGGCCCTATAACAGAGGGCCAGAGCAGTAATATCCACCAATACCGCCCTGGCCAAAATTTACTCTTACAGTGTTCCATGAGTAACCTTTAATGTGTTAATTATAATAAGGGTAATACAGAATAACCTTCATTCCCTAAGAAATAATATAATATCCCAACACCTCCAATCTTGCTGTGCATTAACTTTTACATAGTGCTACCAGTACTGTTATGCGTAACAAAGTGGTGACAGTAGAAGAACATATAAGATCAAATAAAATTGAATTCATTATGTGTACCCTTACGTATGTCACCAGTGTTAAGATGGAAACACAGTACTGTAAAGTAATGGAACACTTTGTAAGGAAATGCCGTTATTCATCCTATACAAACATTCAGTTATAAATGCAGGTCTGGATATTAAAGTAAAATAACTATTCAGGGTAAAGTAAACTATTCAGGATGTGAGTTGTAAAGTTCTGCACTGGCAAACTAAATCAAATAAAAGTAGCAGTGGGATAAAAAAAAAAATAACGAGAAATAATCTCTGTTTAATGCCAAGTCCACTAATACCAAGTTGGATCACTGGCTTCTAAAACGGCTCCAAGCTAGCGCATGGGGCAGAGCATCGGAGTGACGTCGACTGGGCCGGCACACAACGTCGCAAGTCACAACTCTACTTTAGGTGACTCCTGACCTTGGTGGTGAGTGGATGTATGCTCCACTCACCGGATCATGACATTTTTCAATCCGAAGTGAGGGAAGGGACTGAAATGTGTGAAGGAAGGTGTGGGGGTGTGAGGGAACCTACTACTATGTTACAGGGGTAAACGAGTCGGCACTTCTTCCCCTTATTCTATTTATCTATCTATCTATTGCCAGACGCCTCAATCCCGTTTGGGGTGGCCACAAACAAATCGCCTCCAAGTCGCCCTGTCCCCCGTCATTTCACTGCCCTGCTCCCAACTCACACCCCCCTCTCTCATATACCTCTCCACCCCATCCCTCCATCTCATCCTCGGCCTCCCCCTCCCTCTTCCCCCCTCCACCTCACTCACATACACTCTCTTCGTCAATCTTTCACCCTCCATCCTCTCCACATGGCCAAACAACCACCTCAGTGTGTTCCTCATGACGCTTCCTATCACATCCACATCAACACCACAATGCTCCTTTATATCCTTATTCGTCAGCCTGTCTCTCCACGTGACTCCACAGGCTCCTCTAAAATAACTCATTTCCACTGCTCTCACTCTTGACTTGTGTCCTTCCAACAATATCCAAGCTTCACTTCCGTACGTTAGAGTTGGTATCAATACTGTCATGTAGTAACTTTTTCACTTCCATGCTCACTTCCCTGTTTCTTATCACTGCTTTCAATGAACCAGCAACCTTTCTTCCCTGCTGTACCCTTTCAAGCACTTCACCCTCCAAACCTCCATCTTTACTCATCACACTACCCAAGTACTTAAACGTACTCACATTTTCCAATTCCTCACCATCCAACCTCGCTGTACATTCACTAACTCCACCTCTCTCAAAGACCATCACTTTACTCTTCCCTATATTCACCTTTAGATTCCGTTTCTTACACACTCCCTCAAACTCATCCACCAAGCCTTGCAGCTCCCCTTCGTCTTCACTCAACAACACAGTATCATCTGCAAACAACAGTACAGGGAGTTTCCAAACACTATCCTCTCTCACCAGGGCCACTCCAACATCCCTACCTTGTACCTCTTTTATTACCCCATCCATGTACAGATTGAACAACCATGGAGACATGACACATCCCTGTTTCAAACCAACTTTCAAAGAGAAAACTTCACTTAGTTCACCATCTACACGCACTGCAGCCTTCGCACCATCGTACTTACTCTTCACAGCATTCAACAACTTCCCATCTACTCCATATATTCTTAACACTTTCCACAATCCTTGTCTATCCACCCTGTCATATGCTTTCTCCAAATCCATGAAAGCCGCATACAACTTCTTTCCCTTCTCTAGAAATTTTTCCACTAAAGATCTAAGAATGAATATCTAATCTACACAACCTTTTCCCTTCCTAAAGCCTCTGTGTTCTTCTCCAACTAATTTCTCTGTTCTTTCTCTAACTCTGTCTATAAGTATCCTACCATACACTTTTCCTATTATACTAAGAAGACAAATGCCCCTATGATTACAACACACTTCTTTTTCCCCTTTTCCTTTTTACAAGGGAATAATTATACCTGACTTCCAATCTTCCGGGACTCTACCTTCCTCCCAGGCCAATCTGCACATCTTCCACATCCATTGTACTACTATCTCTCCCCCATGCTTCAGCATTTCACCACACACTCCATCAATTCCTGGGGCTTTCCCCGATTTAACTTATTCATTTTACGTTATTAAAAATGTTTAATTTGAGTCTGCCCTTCATTTTCTGTTAAGACAACTAAAGTCACACACATGCCACGCCTCCCTGCGCTCTGATGGAAAGTGAACCGACTTGGTATTAGTAGACTAAGCATAAATCCACCTCCCGTAAGGTCTCCAAAAGTTTTTAATGCACATCACCATTCGATGCTGCTCCACTTTCCCTCGCCCGTTGCGAGGTATGAGATTACAACTCCATTAGTGCATCCAGCCTCTGAGGTGCAGCAAATCATTAAGTTAAAGCTAAGATAGTATTTAATATCTAAATGGTCTGTTATGCCTAGAGATTATTTGACAGTTATTCACTTTAGGAAATTTATACACATGATTACAAGAGGAGGCAATTTTATTAGTAATGCTCTTACATAATGCCACATGAATTGTTGACAACAGACACACTCATGAGTTATAAAACATCTCTGATACACAGTGCGCTTGAAGAATCTTAAAAAGAAATAGGCTAATAACCCTATTATTCTCACATCTATAGTCACCATTAATTGACACCAATGCCTTTATATATCCAAAAATAACTCAATGTAAAGGCACTACTGAAGGCCACAGTCAATAGGTATTTATTTCATTGCACTGGACTGGGAGTTCGTTATTCTCAGACACTCAAAAAAATATTCCAAGATTTTTCTCGGAAATATCTCCTTCAATAGTCATCTTGCTGTGTTTTCATAGTTTAAACGCCAGCACTTGAGTGTCGTTGCAAATGCGACTGAAACTTGAGTAACAGAAGCTTGGGATATTACATAGAAAAATATCAAGCAAATTTTCAGACGATCAAGCAACACATCAATGCTCTGGGACCTCAATTAATTCAGTCCAAAACAGTTTATAGCAGAACATCGGGGCTGCCCATGTTGCCCAGTGACATTCAGTTGGCTAAGCAAAAAGTAAAATCTTATATGAACTTATACAGCTGCCACCAAAAGCAAACGCAGAAAGAACATGTTTTGTAAATGGAAATAGCAATCTGTTTTAGCTAGTCCTTTTCTACACTGACTATCAAAATCCATAAGCATTTTTATCACTCAGTATCATCATAGTACCTCCCTTTTCCTTACATCTGTGAAACTACTGTTTCCTCACATCTTCATTATTCTTGTAACCACACTAACACCTCATTACTTAACAGTTTCTTTCATCCATTTCCTAAGTTTGTTTCACCGTTTCTTGCATTCATACTATTTTGTTCTTATTTTCAAATGAAATATTCTTTTTCATGGTGTTTGTAGGTACTCTTAAGGACCACCAGTGTAGAAAGCAAAGGTCTCAGATTCTTCAGGAATACACCTACCTTAGCGATCTAAGTGTGAGTAAGCATGGCACTGTGTATGTGCTTAGATATGACTTCTTAATTCCATTACATTGTCTTTGAGGTTCTTGGATGTTAGAGACAGAATCAATTATTCAGTTCACATCAGACACACGAAGCTCCTTGTCCGTTGCCACATAAGTAAAATTTACATTTATATCATCAGATTCATCACATGAGCTCATTGGCCAACACTCACTTGCTAGTTTTATCAGAGGAGGAGATATTGGAACAATTAATTGTTCCTCCTGAACCCTTTTGTAGTGGATTATAAACTGTCTTTGACTCGTGTATATCAGTTATGTCATCTCCATGTCTCTGACCGAGTCCAGATGCTTCCAGTTTTCAAATTTTGGGTAACCATCGAATACTTCTGCCACCAGTGACTAATAACCAAATTTCATCCCATCCATAATGATGCCATGTTACACTACAGTTATTATTTCTATTATACTCTTTCAGTAAAGTTTGATCACGTTTCGTACGGTTCCATTCCCTTAACTTGGTACAGGGTGTCACTACCTTTCGTCCATAATCAGGTCTCATCACTATGATCTATGGAATGAAAAGATGTATGTCAACAAATTACAGGTCACATAGCACACTAAAAAAAAAAAAAAAATCTCAGAACTACATTATCCATTCTTTATGCCTCTGATGTCAAATATTTTTTTCCGTAACCATTTAAAATTAACAATGAAAAAGTATCATTTACTAAGTCCTGAACAAAATGACAATACTACTACAACAAGAGAGGTATGCCACATCTGCATGTTTCACCAGGGTCAGAAATAACCAGCAACAGTCTGGGGACGGAGGTCTATGGTCAAAATTTTGCTGGACAGGAGAATTTCAGTGTCTCTTTCTAAGCCTCTTACTTCCACTTTACACCTTGCTTTCTTCTGTATGTTACAAATATCTGTTCAGTACTGACACAGTTTGCATCAGTAACATACAAGAGGACTACTAAGGTGTGATGGACAAAATAAATTACTAAGGATGATCTATCTAACAGTCTACAATATATCGGTTTATTGCCAAATATTATTAATCCTGTAAGGGATGGGCAGGAATAAACCGCATCATGTCGCCCAATCCTTTGCCATCAGACTGCCCTTCCTCCAATTCAGAACGGGCTAGAAATACAGTCAGTATCTAACAGCTCTGTCCAACTAAGTACAGGGACAAGCTCTGTATCAAAATGAAATGGGGTCTTGAGGTAATATTTGTGATAGCAACACAATGTGTCAACAGAACCTGCCTGATGACCCTGTGGCTGGAGGTAGGTCACTTTCCTTGCACTGAATGCTGTCGATATCCGGGGCTGTTGATTCTTGGTAAGAAAGCACCATGGCTTTGTTAGCAAACTATCGCTGCCGATTGAGAAATTGTATTGAACTGAAACCAAACTTACATTCAGGAAATGATAACAACGGTATTCAGATCTGGGACAGCACTATTGGTAGAAGCCAGTGACCAAGAAATATATGATTCATGAAACTTTAGCCATATCATGGTCATAAAAATGAGACAACAAATGAGATGATGGGGTGGCAATAAGAGGTACGATGCTCTCCCTGATGAGCTATCATACAGTTAGCCTTTGACCTGGGTGGTGATTTCAGCACATACTTGTCCCTGCACGAAAAGAAATTTTTGTTTTAAAAACAAATTCATTATAAAATAGCATAAATGTACTAAACTAGATTATGAAAAGTACGCCCATTTTTACTTTATGTAAAGAAAATCCCCATATCATACGTTTAGTAAATGATTTTAGGATGAATATGGTGTTCCAGGCATTTTTGGGACATGTAAGATCTCTTATTATTATTTCTAGCATTATTATGTATGGTAATTATGGATGTAGAAACCTTAAAACTGCAGGATATAAACTCAAGTGAATCAAAATGCATGTATCATGAAAAAAAGAAAAAATGACATAGGTCTTTACATCTTTGTTAACCCTGGACCAGGAGTATAGATACTGGTATGTGGCCAGAGGGGTTGTACTCGTATTCACTCTGGGTAATGAGTATACACGCATCCCCGCTCCCACCATTGAGCTGTTTGCATTTTTTTTTTTTTTCCACCAGAGACCCGTGGCAACACAACTGAGAGATGGGATTAGCCAACTGTGCTCTGGGATTTTAACGATGGTCAAGGTTGAAATATTGCCAAGCTAACCGCCAAAGGTTGCTGTGATTCCTTGCCTCCCTGCTCCTTAACGCCCAGGGGAAACTTTCACTTGAAAAAGAAAGGATTGATGAGTATTTTTTCTAAATGTCAAGTTGAAACGTATGTGAATCAGATTAGTTATATTTACCAACAAATAATTAGGGTTTCATTGTTGTCTGTGATCATAGGACACATAACTCGTGGAGGGAAACGCAGAGGCACAAGACCAAACAGGCAATAAAATGTGCCATGATATCACTCTATAGGAATGGTGTGCCTACAAACAAAAGTTTCTAAACATCTCTTCTCACTTTTGGTGTTTCAGTTGCTTGTTCTGTCTTTTGAGTGTGACAATAATAGCTGTGTGTGAAAGTGTTATATATAAATTAGCCATTTACAAAATTAGTTCAGTTAAAAAAAGGCTGTTGTTGCTTAACATCTGTCTGTCTGATCAAGCAGACCCGTCAACCGCAGGTAAACAAATGCCCCTATAGGGCTGTCCCACAGTGTGTGCTATGCAGTGCTCCACTATGTGTGTTATATTATGTGGGCAATTGGGTGAGTTGTTGGTAGGGGTGGGGGGGAGTTGTTCATCATGTAACAAGAGGGGTATTTGTGGATGTGTCGCACCTGTCACACACCCATGTGCTGTGGTGTTGTCTGGTGTTTGTTAGTATAGTGCACATGATGTGGATCATTCTCTGCGTGAAGTCTATTAAACAGATCCACGTTTATATCTGGCACTTGTGATGTGTAGGAAGCAAACAAGACATAATTATATCGTGCCTGGGGTTCAGGATTGCACTCGATGTCTACGGCAAGAGTGAAAAACAAACAAATGACCACCAGCGGGTCATTTCCCTTAGCGTGAGAAATGGCAGGGGAAGCGGATGCCCCCACAGGGAAGAAGGTGTCCTATTTGGTGTGACCAGGGTCCTCCTTCCAGAATGCAGGGTAAGGTGAGGAGGTTCTGTCCTTAGGCTGGAATTGCATCCACCTCCATCCATCCAAGTCGACGGCAGCACCAAAGGAAGGCTCTTCTCCACCATTAAAGAAAGTGGCTAAACCTTCCATGGTGAGAGAGAGAGAGAGAGAGAGAGAGAGAGAGAGAGAGAGAGAGAGAGAGAGAGAGAGAGAGAGAGAGAGAGAGAGAGAGAGAGAGAGCTATTGTAAGGTAAACTTAACTCTCACACCAGACAATATTTTTTTGTGATTCCGAGGTTTTTTAGTATAAGTAAAGTATGACTGTCATTATATGGTATCTGTACATACTGTACAAATAAAGGAGAATTTTAGTCTGTCTGTCAGTTCTCTATGGTAATTGTGAAGGATGCATATAGAGCTCTCTAAACAGCTATAACAGGGCTAACTTTTATGATGAATTTAGATGTGCACATTGCAGTTGCAAGTCACGCCTCAGATAACCAAGATTAGAACTAAGTAGAAAAAATTATGTCAACATAGTTGTAATGTGGAAGCCAATTATGTTGAGTTTTTTACTTTTACAACCATATCATTTACAACAGGTCGGATGGATGGACAGATTGGTGTGGTGGGCAGGGCAGAAGGGGTGGGTGGTCAGCATTGAGTGGATGGTGGGTAATGGCGGGTGTGGTGGGGCAGTGTAGGGTGAGGGTGGTGGTGCAGCATTGATGGGTCAACAGGATAGATGGCTGCATGTGAGTTAGCAAGTGGGCAGGATGGATGGAAAGGTTGATGGGAAGGTGTGTGGAAGGATGGGTAGATCAGGGTATGTGGGTGGGTGGATTAAGAGCTGAGTGGGTGGATTAAGAGCTGGATGGGTGGGTGGGTATGTACTGGGAAAATACTTATGTGGTAGAAGTAGGTCCTTGGGTAATATATCTCTGAGGAAATGGGCCCTAAGACGAAAGTAGGTTCACTGAATAACAAGGGACCCGGGGGTGTTCTCCCACAGGAGAAGTGGCCATCCAGGACTCCAGGCAATGCCGGTATATACGAGCGAGGAGTTATACCCAGGCATCGCAGAGGTACCCCTGTTAGTTGTCCAAGCTATTATTTCGACAGATTAGGCACCAACATAAATTTCCTTATCCTGTTTACATTAATCATAATGACTGGTCGCATGCCTCTGAATCACTGAATGCAAACTTAATCAAATACTGGAAAGGTCTTCAGAAAATGCCTAGTCCTTAGGACCACAAATAATTGTATGAATTCGCTACATGAGCTGTAAAGTATTTGTATATACTATCTAAATTCTTCTAGATGGAATTGGCAACTACATTCAATGATCTGTCAAGCCTGCCAACCCTTCACAGCTTAAATAAATAGGTGTGTTGTGTTTCATTTCTTCCATGATATGATTCAACTTTGGATAAAATATATGTGTCCACATCTGACCATTTGGGGTGGCTATAGGCAGCAAGTCAGGGCACGTACATTATGTTCGGGGATTATGTGCCATTCTTTGAATCCTGTTGGTTCTAGGTTTGACAAAAGAACTTGGTTCCTTCTGTTCTAAGTTGCTACATCTCACCATGTATTTCCCAGTCACCTAGAAATAATGAAAAGAAGATGTGTGCATCTTTGCTTCATTGTTACTTGCGTAAGTGGTGTATTGGCCAACAGTGAAATATGAAACAGGTAAGTAGTGAATAAATTAAGCCTATGTGTACTTACAGATTTTGTTATATGAATGTTGTGATTTTTGTAGTACAGTTATTTGTAAAAAAAAAAAAAAAATGTGTTATAATGAAGAAAAACATGGCATCATACTTACATACTACATTACAGTATAATTACATGTTGTACGTAATACTATTTTAAAATATTCAGTGAAGTTATTTGTGGTCCTTAGATGATTATTACACAATTAGTGCATATTCATAGTGGTTATTAGAAGGAGAACCAGGTGTTGTTCGGGTAAAATAATAATAATACTGTCATATGGACATTGCCTGGGACTATGGGGACTATCCTCTTTGTTGGGGATGACCTCAGGATTCCATTTTAGCCACTGGACCTACGTTTCCCCGTTGGCCCATTTACCCTGTGATATTTCCCTATGGACATATTTTTCCCACTACTCACCCACCCACCCACCAGCCCTTCCCACCAAACCCACCCACTCACCCAATTAGCCTGGCCATCCACCCATCTCTCCATACTCACACCTTCAAGTAACCTACCTACCAACCTGACCCGTTTTAATACTGATGTGGTTGTATGAAGAAATTAAAAACTCTTTGGTAACTGGCTATCATGTTTCCACTCTTGACTTGATTAGTTCTAATTAGTCCTAATTTTGGCCATAAGGGGCACCACTTTGCAAATTTAATCTGCATCCATAAATTCCCCGTATAAGGTTACACTTGTTAGTCCCGTTTGGAGTCCTCTAGATAGTTCCCGCTTAATTTCCTTATTGGATAAACACACTTCCATTGAGATAAGACATACTGTAATGAAAATATTATGATTTCCATAAATTATCAGCTTCAGTTAATGAGAGATGTACTACTTGTTAAGAAAGAATATACCTGTACAAGAAGTGATGTACTACGCTCTAAGGCTATACGCGGCTTTCGAAAAGCTATAAAAAAAGAATAAAGAAAGTACAGAGGAAGGGACTAAGTCAGCACCAATGCAGTAGCCTTCACTTCACACTGACTGTCAGCTTGTGTGAATAATATGGGGATAATTTTGTGCTTAAAATAAAAGTGAGGTTTATATTTTTTGTTTCCTTAATGTAATAGAAAACGTATATGGTATGAGACTTATTGATATAGTAAGTGAAATAAGAGAAGAATTAGTTGGAGAAGAACAAGGAGGTTTTAGGAAGGGAAGAGGTAGTGTAGATCAGATACTCATCCTAAGGTGTTTAGTAGAAAGTTTTTTAGAAAAGGGAAAGTTGTATGCAGCCTTCTTAGATCCTGAGAAAGCATATGGCTGAGTGGATAGAGAAGGGATGTGGAAAATATTTAGAATACATGGAGTATATGGGAAACTGTTGAATGTTGTGAAGAGTATGTACAGTATGAGCGCATTTGGGCTGCAGTGCTCATGAATGGTGAACTGAGTGAACTTTTCTATCTGAATGTTGGACTGAAACAGGGAAGTGTCATGTATCTATGGCTGTTCAGTCTGTATCTGAATGAAGTTATATGAGAGATACAGTACAAGGTAGGACGGTGGATACTGAAGCGACTCTAATGAGAGAGGAAGCGTTTGGAAACTTTATGTTCTGTTGTCTGAATATGATACTGTACTGTTAAGTCAAGGCGATGGAGGACTGCAATGCTTAGTGAATGAGTTTGGGAGAGTGTGTAAGGAACGGAATCTAAAGATGACTGTAGGGAAGAGAAAAGCTGTGGTGGTCTCTGAGAGAAATGAAGTCACTGAATGCGCAGTGAGGCTGGATGGTGAGGAAACTGAAAATGTGAGTGCATTTAAGTACTTGGGTAGTTTGTTGATTAAGGACAGGAGTTCAGAAGATGAAGTGCTTGAAAGGGTACAACGGGGAAGAGAGGTTGCTGGTTCACTGAAAGCAGTGATAAGAAAGAGGCAAGTGAGCATGGAAGTAAAAAGAAAATTCACTGCATGATTGTACTGTGACACCAACTGTAACATATGCAAGCAAAGCTTGGACACTGTTGGAAGGGCACAAAGACAAAGAGTGGGCGCAGTGGAAATGGGTTACTGGAGAGGAACATGTGGAGATACATAGAGTGACACATTAACTAATAAGGAAGTGAAGAAGCGTTGTGGTGTCAATGTGACAGAAAGCGTTTAAAGAAATACTGAAGTGGTTTGGCCAAGTTCAGAGGATGAAGAGTGAGCGACTAACGATGAGAGTGTATGTGGGTGAGGTGGAGGGGGGGAGGGAGAGGAAGGGAGAGGCCGAGGATGAGATGGAGGGATGGAATGGAGAGGTCTATGAGAGAGGGGTGTGTGAGTTGGGGAGCTGATAGTGTAATGGCAGAGGACAGTGCGACATGGAGGCGATTTGTTTGTGACCACCGCTTATAGCATGAAGGTCTCTGCCTATTGACAGAGATGGATTTATATAGAATAACTTTTTAAAGTATACCAGTAGAACCAAAATGATTCACTAAGATGTACAGTTAATCTGCTAAGAAAAATATTAACTTTAATACATATGCATGCAAAAAAAGGTAAAATGCTGCTTTATTATGTGTCAAAACTCTTGCTGATGAAGACCAGAAATGAACAAGGTAATACATTAATGGCATTATAATCACTACCATATAAAAATTATTTCACTCTACGTAATTGAAAGTAGTAGGATTAAGAAATAGGAAATGGGGATTGAAATTATCAATATTCTTCAGTCCACAGTCATATAGGTGATGCATCATTTTTGTAAGGCAGTCACATTTCACTAATAGTTTTAACAACTATATGATTTTTTTTTTTTTCCCAATTATAAGTTGTTACATAGCCTATGATTTCATCATCCTTTGTGTAATTTTAACGCACGGTTGCTGCATGTTTGATCACGAGCGTGTTCTGCCTCAGTCCCCCCCTTCTACCGTTATAGTAGAGTAAGTCGACATTTCTGTTATTCAGTGCGGGATTGTCGTCTTTTTGTCCCCATGGCTTCATTTGCGCGTCCTTATTACAAGTTGTATCAAGCTCTCCTGGCTCCTATATAATGAGCTCAGTCTCTGCATCATTGCCACTTAGATCTGCTCCTCATTTTGTTCACATCTCTGTCCTCCCCTGTACAGATATTATTATTGTGAGTGCTCAAGAAGTCTCCAACCATCTAGCAGCTGTGTGTAATTTGAGTATAACTGTTGTTGCATTTTTTCTTGTACTGTATAGTATAAGTTTAATTTGTAGGCCTAGTGAAGTTTTTGTAATTCGTGTGAGGTTCTTTATGTCAATCATTTTTGATAATAGTTTGTATCTGTAATTATTTATCTGGCATTCACTGAGTATTATCTGGTATCTCATTTTATCAGGGCTGACTTAGATAAAATTTACTCTTGCTAATTTCCTGTTAATAGAGGCTATTGCAGTTAACCATATATTTAACCTGTTTTTGCCATTACATTATCCTTATGAGTCCTGAATGTTTTGTTGTTAGTTTGAGCATTAAACTTTAACTTGTAATTTTACCTAACTCTTTTGTTTTGAACCTGGAACTTTACGGGACAGTAGTGATATTCAGTATTCTCACTTAAAGTGTACATTATCTTTCTCTGTTCCGTAACATAAATTTGGCGACCTCATATCAGGATATTCAGGATATTATCATAAGGATATTGTTTGATATTTTGTGACTGTGATATATTCATGATGGCTACTATTTCTACACTTGATGAAGCCAAAGATTTTTTGTCAAATGTGCAAACAGTGTGTGATATAGAAAACAGAACAAAGAATGAACTTAAGCTTGTTGCTCAACAATTGGGAATTGCAGTTCACTCTCATCATTCTAAAGATCAAATTGTTGGCATGATTAATAAAAGCTTGTTTAATGTAACTCCTCCAAATGAGCAAACGCAGATTGAATTAGCTAAGTTACAGCTAGCTCTGCAGGAGGCTAAGGCTAAGGAGGCGGAGTCTCGTGTTAAGGAAGCAAATGCTCGTATTGAAGAGGCACAGGTACAGGCTCAGGCACAAATTGAACTTGCCAGGATTCAGGCAGACCATGAGTATCGCATGAAACAAGGTGGAACTGGATCATCTGGCTCTGATGATTTTGATGTGGCTAAGAGTGCTAAACTTGTCCCTCCTTTTAATGAATCTGATTTAACAAAGTATTTTCAGTTGTTTGAGAGGGTAGCTACAGGTTTTAATTGGCCTAAGGAGTATTGGCCAGTACTCCTTCAAACTGTTCTCACCGGTAAAGCTCAAGTAACTTATGCATCTTTGCCTCAGGATCAATCTGATAATTATGATGTAGTTAAGAGCTTGATTCTTAAGGCCTATGAGCTTGTTCCTGAAGCCTATAGAGTAAAATTTAGGACAACTTACAAGCAAGATAAGCAATCCCATGTTGAGTATGCAAAAATCAAAGAAGATTTGTTGGAGCAGTGGTTAAATTCTAAGAATGTGGATTCTGATTTTGACAAATTTAAGCAGAAGATTTTGCTGGAGGACTTCAAAAGGTGTATTTATAAAGATGTAAGCCTATATCTTGATGAGAAAAGAATAGATAATTTGTCTGATGCTGCAGTTTTAGCTGATGAGTATGTTCTCACTCACAAGAGATATTCTAGAGAAAAGGGAAAGCTGAGAGTAAAGTACGTTGCCTCTACTCAGAGTACAGGTAACAGGAAAGAGAATAAAGATGATGTTTCTCAGGAAGTAAATACCAGCTTCACCTCTAGATTTCAGAAAAGTAAATGTACTTATTGTAGTAAGCTTGGTCATACTACGGAGAGATGTTTCAGGAGACAGCGTGATGTGAACAAAAAAGGAGTCTTTAAATATTCAGTCAATTGGTCTAGTGTCCACTCTTGAGAGTTCCCAGAATTCTTTAACTGAGTTAACTGAACCTGCTTTGAGGGGTAACTTAAATTCTCATGATGGAGCTCCTCTTTTGAGCAGTAACGTGGGTGACACTCTCAAGAGTTCATGTGCTAATTTCCTGTCTGATGGTTTTGTCAGTCCTCTGGACAGTAATGACAGGAAATCAGTTCAAATATATCGTGATACAGGTGCTTGCCAATCCCTTATGCTGACCAGTGTTCTAGGCTCTAATTTTAATTCCTCTGATGAAACTGTAATCTTACAAGGTGTAGGGAATAATTACTTCTCTGTTCCTCTGTGCAGAGTGAATTTAGAGTCTGGTTTTGTTAATGGTTCTGTTATGGTTGGGTTGGTTGAGACACTCCCAATGTCAGGTGTAACTTTCTTACTTGGAAATGATATTGGTGGAAGTCAAGTGTGTCCAGCTCCTCAGTTGTCTAGCGAGCCAGTGGCTGTGTCCCGGGATTGTGATGTCCCTGATGTGTTCCCTGCATGTGCTGTCACTAGGGCTAAGTCTAAAGTTACTGGTGATTTAGAGGATAATGATGATGATGATGTTATCCTAGCTGACACTTTTCTTGCTAATTTGGACCACTCACCAGATGAGGCAGTACCCCGTAGTGTTGATAATTTGTCTCGTCAAGAGTTGGTTGAGTTGCAGGTTGCTGACCCTGAGTTAAAAGGTCTAGTTAACTCTGCTTACAGTGAAGAAGAGTCAGCCGGTGCTTCTACTTGTTATTATGTAAAGTCAGGAGTACTTATGAGGAAGTGGAGACCCCCAACAGCATCAGCCGACTGTGAATGGGAGGTTGTACATCAAGTTGTCATCCCTCGTGTTTGTAGGCAGGATATCATTCTGAGTGGCTCATGATTCCAGTTTGGCAGGACACCTTGGAGTGAGGAAGACTGTGGCACGCATTTTGAAACACTTCTACTGGCCAGGTATCTTCAGGGATGTTTCCTGGTATTGTAAGTCTTGTCACACCTGTCAAGTTGTGGGGAAGTGTAATCAGGCCGAAAAGGTTGCACCTCTAGTTCCCATTCCTCCTTTTGAGGCGCCTTTCACCCGTGTGTTGGTGGATATTGTGGGCCCTCTTCCTAAGACTTCTTCAGGATTTTCTTATGTGTTGACCATGATTGATATGGCTTCTCGTTATCCTGAAGCCATTCCACTTAGAAACATCTCAGCAAAGAACGTGGTTAAGGAAATGCTAGGGTTCTTCACAAAGTTTGGTCTGCCTAAGGAGGTACAGTCAGACCGGGGAAGTAATTTCATGTCAAACGTTTTCAAGCAGTCTCTGAAAGAGTTGGGCATCACCCAGATCACGTCTTCAGCTTACCATCCCCAGACCCAAGGAGCGTTGGAGAGATATCATCAAACACTCAAATCGATGCTCAAGAAATACTGTTTGGAACATCAGAAAGACTGGGATAAAGGTCTTCCATTCGTTGTGTTTGCTGCAAGAGAATCTCCAAATGAATCACTGGGCTTCTCACCTTTTGAACTACTGTTTGGCCATGAAGTAAGAGGACCCCTTAAGTTACTCAAGGAATGCTGGCTGTCGGAGGAAGATGACGTCAACCTGCTGGAGTATGTGATGAAGTTCAAAGAACGGCTGTCCACTGCTTTACAGCTGGCGAGAGAGAATTTAGGAGCTGCTCAGGAGAAGATGAAGACTCGGTATGATAAGAAGTCCAGGTTACGCCACTTTCAGCCAGGAGATCAGGTTTTGATTCTGCTACCAGTTCATGGGCAACCTCTTCAAGCCAAGTTTAGTGACCCTTATTTCGTGGAGAAGAAACTCAGTGATGTCAGCTATGTCATCGCCACACCAGATCGTAGAAAGAGCAAGCAACTATGTCACATCAACATGCTAAAGTTATATCACAAGCGGGACGAAAATAATCCAGTCTGCACTGTAGCTGTTCCACCCGAGTCTGCAAGTGAAGCTCTCCCATGCAGTATGAGCCTGAGTGATAGTTTGGGGAAGAATCCTGATATCATGAATGATCTCCAGACTAAGCTTTCTCATCTACCACCCAAGGAAAGGCAGGAGTTTTCGGCATTACTGCAGGAGTACCCAAGTGTTCCGGGCCACTCAGGAAGAACCACTGTGTTGATGCATGATGTCGATGTTGAAGACGCAAAGCCAATTAAATTGCCTCCTTACCGTGTGAACCCAGTGAAAGTTCCTCTCATCCAGAAGGAGCTTGGCTACCTGTTGGACCACAAGATGATTGAGCCCTGTCAGAGCGAGTGGAGTTCTCCTGTCACTCTAGTCCCTAAGCCAGGTGGGTCACAGAGGCTTAGCATCGACTACAGACGTGTTAATCAGATAACCAAAACAGACACTTACCCTCTCCCTCGTGTGGAAGATTGCATAGACAAGATCGGAAAGGCTAGGTACATAAGTAAGTTTGATTTGTTAAAGGGATACTGGCAAGTACCTATGACTGAACGTGCTAGGGAGATCTCATGTTTTGTAATATTAGGAAAGACCTTTGCATGGTCTGTAATGCCATATACAGATTGTTTTAGAATAATAAGAAATTTCCTTTGTAAATTTCTTTTTTCTTTGTGGGGAGGTGTTACATAGCCTATGATTTCATCATCCTTTGTGTAATTTTAACGCACGGTTGCTGCATGTTTGATCACGAGCGTGTTCTGCCTCAGTCCCCCCCTTCTACCGTTATAGTAGAGTAAGACGACATTTCTGTTATTCAGTGCGGGATTGTCATCTTTTTGTCCCCATGGCTTCATTTGCGCGTCCTTATTACAAGTTGTATCAAGCTCTCCTGGCTCCTATATAATGAGCTCAGTCTCTGCATCATTGCCACTTAGATCTGCTCCTCATTTTGTTCACATCTCTGTCCTCCCCTGTACAGATATTATTATTGTGAGTGCTCAAGAAGTCTCCAACCATCTAGCAGCTGTGTGTAATTTGAGTATAACTGTTGTTGCATTTTTTCTTGTACTGTATAGTATAAGTTTAATTTGTAGGCCTAGTGAAGTTTTTGTAATTCGTGTGGGGTTCTTTATGTCAGTCATTTTTGATAATAATTTGTATCTGTAATTATTTATCTGGCATTCACTGAGTATTATCTGGTATTTCATTTTATCAGGGCTGACTTAGATAAAATTTACTCTTGCTAATTTCGTGTTAATAGAGGCAATTGCAGTTAACCATATATTTAACCTGTTTTTGCCATTACATTATCCTTATGAGTCCTGAATGTTTTGTTGTTAGTCTGAGCATTAAACTTTAACTTGTAATTTTACCTAACTCTTTTGTTTTGAACCTGGAACTTTACGGGACAGTAGTGATATTCAGTATTCTCACTTAAAGTGTACATTATCTTTCTCTGTTCCGTAACAAAGTTCAAAGAAATCCGTCAATTACCAGGTCAACAAAGGGCTGGCATCCCTTTTCTATGCATCACCACATTGGCTACTTTATTCATACCGAAGTAACACTTGCATTTTATATATATATATATATATATATATATATATATATATATATATATATATATATATATATATATATATAACGGTCATACCACGTTGAGTACACCGCTTCCCGTCCGATCGGCGAAGTTAAGCAACGTTGGGTCTGGTTAGTGCTTGGATGGGTGACCGCCTGGGAACACCAGATGCTGTTGGCATCCCTACGTGTCAAGTGGGGTTGGTGGAGGATTGGTGCCCCTCCCTGTAAAACAAGTAACTCTAAGCCCTTGACCACCCCGTTTGGGATACATGGCGTCTGGCAATGGAATGGATGGATATATATATATATATATATATATATATATACTGTAGAGAGAGAGAGATGGATTGAGAGATAGATAGAGATAGATAGATATAATGACAGATAGATGGAGAGATTGGATAGTTAGATAAAGCATGAAATGTTCATGTTGTTCACTCACCAAGCAATAACTGAAGCAACGCTCAAATTTCCTGATGATTTACCAAGGCACAGCACGTAGGTCGCCCGAGGTGTGAAGGAGGCCTCACATCATATTCTGTTTACATCACTATGGTGAGCCGGTGTCAGGTCATGGCAGCAGTATCCTAACACCAACAAGACATAGTACTTCAGTTACACCTTCCGAAGCTTAGGTTATGTTTATTGTTCATCTATATTCTTTAGTTCAAGCACAGTTTTCAACATGCCTACATATGCTATAGCTCCTCAGTGAGAGAAATACTGTATATACTGTAGATGGGCTAAAAGAATTACTTCTCTGTTATAGTACTAGCCTAAATTACTGGAAACAGAACTCCCTCTCATGTAATGCCTATCTGATTGTATTAAACGGTATTGAATAAGACGTTCTTTCCGTGTGTTTCAGCTATTTCATAGCTATTGAAAGATTGGCATCATTACCACTGATCTGTTGTGCTCCTCTTACAGTGTTGTTCAAAACCACGGTATTCACTTCATTTTGTTCAAAACAGTATTGTGTAATACCGTCACTTCAGGTCGTGTGTTGCTCTGCAGCATACTGTTCACTGCTCAGTATGTGTTGATAGGAGTGTAGTGGCTCAGTCCCTGAACACAGGTGGTGCGCTGATTGCTGGCTCTGCAGTCAGCTCCATCACATCCACCTGTACGGATAATGCTTTTAATACTTCTACTATTTATCCCTTTCAGTACAGTTTTTTTTTTTTTTTTTTTTTTAATTGTCCTTGCCATCTCCAGGTTTACGTAGATCAGAAAGACTTTTT
Organism: Coenobita brevimanus; assembly: GCF_032717465.1. NCBI lineage: Eukaryota > Metazoa > Arthropoda > Malacostraca > Decapoda > Coenobitidae > Coenobita > Coenobita brevimanus. The sequence goes on from NC_137065.1 coordinate 8,070,556, forward strand.
GAACTGGAGGGGTTAGTTGTAGTCTTCATCAAATCCTCGAATGCGAAAAGTACAGTAAATGTTGTGTCTGTAGTCAGCTCCACATCTACCTGTATGGATAAAACTTTAACTACTTGACCCTTTTGTACGATGGCTTACTGCTTGCCGTAATCGAAAGATTTGGCAAGCATATTGGTCAATTCCGTATGTTTACCTGTCAGTTTGTCAGTTTGTTTGTCTGCTCTCTACAAGTCACAATTTTGCGCCAATCGTTTTGAGGGAAAAAAAAAAAAACTGGGAAACTATTGTTTTTCATCAAAATCGGTCAAAGGCCCCGGGCTGGGTGGGGTGTTGGAACCCCGTAATGGCATTGGGTAGGGAAATCGTCGGGACCCAGTGACCGGCCCAGGCATTATATTTTCAAATTTCGAAAATCGTTTTTTTTTTTTCTCATCAAAATGAAAAGAAACGTCTGGCGCACCTGCCAATGCAATTTTTAGCTTTCTAAACCCATCATGTGCTTCGCAATGAAGCGCGAAAAGTTTCGCCGAATGACTTCCTACACGCCAGTGAAAACTAAGGTCACGTTCACACAAGTTCTGGAACAAGTGCTGGCAACTTGTAAACAACACAATAACGAACAAGATGCAAACATGATGGGAACAGCAGCGTCTAGATCATGTTGGCAACATCATGATGAAGTTTCAGCTGCCTTGTATGGACACACTTATCCCATGACCTCTGCTGCCAGCAGGTTTGAAGCTGCACTTAAAATGTTTGTATACATCTGTCCAATCAATGTTTCATACATGTACCCAAACATGCTGTCAGTGAATTGTCAACACATTTACGAGTACACGTGTGGATGCACCCTAAACAGGCAATCGGATCCATCAGGCAAGAGCTCTACTACCCACACGCCGGTGAAAACCAAGGGGGAAGAGGAGGAAGAGGGGAAGAAGGGAGTTAAGAGGGAGGAAAATGGGGGGACTCATCCTGCAAGTGCTCTGCCTATGGCAGTTTCATCTACTTTATTCTTCCAACTTCCAAGTGATCCTGTTCAGCTTTGGTGAAACTTTCGTCTATCTATCTATATACCTAGGCTGCTTCCCCCAAGGAAAGGGAGGTAGCCGAGACAGGACGACACACTCCCCATTTACTCATCCATTCAAACACATTCATTCGCATTTTAGCCCCAGAGGGGAGAACGGACAGATCCTTACCGCACCACACCGCACAAGAGTCAACTGCGCAATGCAATCAGTGACATCCGCAGCAGGGCCCGACAGCAGAGCTGGTTTACCCCTGCCACATCATAACAGACTCATCCCCTTACCCGTACCTGACCTGAAATAGCTGATCAGACCAAATGCGGGAGAATATCCCCTCAGGGCTGCGTCATCACTTATTCATTCACAATTTCTTTCGTAGAGAAAGGATAAGAAACTTTTCCAGATAATCCCTCAGTAACCAGATGTCAGTCTCTAAGTAGAACAAAATCGTCTGGTATTTGCAGGAATAACATAGAACAAGTCACTGGACTGAAGAACTGCAATCCTTTTAGTACAGTGAGGTCTTTATTCTTGCCATCTGTCGATAGTATTGCTTTGTTCAGGAGAGACTTTTTGACTGATAGGGATTAGATGTAGCGTTCATTACCTCCTGCCTTACCGGTGGTACACTGAATGTTGGCTCTGCACTCAGCTCCATCTCATCTTCCTGTGGAGTTAATGCTGTCACTGTGCAACAAGTACACTATTTAGGAACATATACGGCTGCTGCAAGATTATCACAGTAATTCAGAATTAATAAATGGACATGCGACAGCATTACAATCCTTGAATAAGGAAGTAATCAGTGTGAGTGTAGATGCATTTTGGCAGAAATGTAAAGAGGTGTATAACATTTCATTAAGCTTGGTAGGCAAACAATTATTCTTGGCCTATTCGGTTATGTGGTCCACTGCCATCCCATGGGGTCAGGGTATGAATGTCAGTGCGACGACAATGGAATTAATGAAATTAATCTGGCTAAGAAAATTCCAATAAGATGGTGGTATTTAACCCTGGCCGGACAGGATGTTCCTTCGCCACATAACCAGGTAACCTGAAAGGAGTGCTCCATTTGCCTACCATGTTGTGTGGACATTTATTAGTCAGTGTAGCTGGAATAAGCTCCAAAGAATTCTTTGTATGAATTCTCTGTGACTTTGGGAACCCCCAGAAGTCCTCAGGAGGGTTTCCATGAAAAGAGAGAGAGAGAAAGAGAAAGAATGTGTGTGTGTGTGTGTGTGTGTGTGTGTGTGTGTGTGTGTGTGTGCGGCGGTTACAGATGTGCATATTATGTCGGTTCTCTTTCAAACAGCATCTCTTGAGTGAGGATGGGGGATACTGTCTCATTACAGTCAGCTACCGCAATCGACGCACGTAAGTACCTCTTGCCCAACTGTCTCCAGATAGTTTTGTTTACCAAAATGAGATATGTTCATAGCGCTTTTAATAGTGTGTTGGTGCTTCTAATAATACGACATGTAAGCTAGTGATTCCTTTACACTGTGACAATGATTATCATTACTTACCGATATTAAAGCATTTTGGAAACCCTATGTTTATGACTGGTCAGATGTGTGACTACTCAGCAGGAAAGCTTAGATTTCACTGGTGTTACCGAAGGTATGCACTCTGTGGCTGCTTTCTAGTTAACGTTTGTTTGTTTTTGACACTGGTGGAAACATGACTACCTGAAGTTGTTTGTGTGATCTTAGGATGGTGATAATATTACTGCCTGTTGATGCTTTTGCTGCTTGATCTTTGCTATCACGATTACCTGAAATTGTTTACGCTATGTGATGAATCCCGTAAGTTATCTGTAGTGTGTGATCCTACGACGGTGTTCATAATGACTTCCTGGTGATGTTTTCACTAACTGATCTTTTAACCCTATTGACCGCCTGGAGGTGTTTCTACATCGTGATCCTACAAGGCGATGATAAAAGTACCAGATTATGTTTTTACTATGTAATTTTGTGGCGGTGGCAATATTATAACTGCATGTCAATGTCAGTGACTTTATGTGTGGCTTGGGTTATGCAAGTGATTTTTATCAGAATTCCATATACAGTTATGGCCTCATCAGTGACGAAACGTCAGTATGATGAAAGTTACATTCGGTATGGATCCACTAGTATCGCCAAAAACGGGTGTGAAGTTCCACATTGTGTTATATGCCACACAATTTTTTCACTGGATAGCATGAGAACAAGCTTTCTCAAGCTACACTGAATTATTGCCATCCGAATCTGAAAAGTAAGAATGTTGCCTTCTTCATGCAGATGGAAGTGGTACTGAGGCATGCACGCTTTGATCATTCGGGGCAATTCAGTCAACAAAAAGAACTGGGTTACGTGCATCGTACAGGATATCACTGATAATTACACAAGGAAAAAACTTACAATATTGCAGAGAGGTTAATCGTCCCTTGCTGCAAAGATGTAATCTGCTGTGTTACTGGAAGTGATGCTGTGCAGGTCACATTAGTACACCTCTCGAAAGATACTGTGCATCGACAAATGTTGGATATGCCTGACGATATCAAACTACAAGTGAATGCCGAAAAAAAGGGATCATCTTTAGGCATATGTATAGTTCAGCTTGACGAGTAGACTGACGTGGTTGCCTGAGTCCAACTCCTAGTGTTGGTGTGATACATCAGTGGTGAGGATTTCAAGAAGGATTTCTTGTTGTGTCATGTTTTGGTGTCGACTACAAGAGGCGGAAACATTTTTCATGATCTCATTTTTTTTTATGCATAGTGAAGGGCTTTCAGGGAATAACAAATGTGCATGCACAACTGACGGAGCACCAGCAATGCTTGGACGTCGAGCAGGGTTTCAGTAAAGAGTGAATGAGGCGAATCCAAGGGGCCACAGTTCATTTTTTTGGTTGAAAATGAAATTATGCATCAATCTATATGAAACTTTACTGGATAATAGCTATAATACCTACTTAAGCGTGCAGAAAGTTCCAGGACGATACATGAAAAAAAGAAAAAACATTCAGTAAAATCTTAATATATTTAACCTAACTTTCACTGACTATTGCTCCTAAGTGAGTAAACATATAATCATTTTAAAAATATCAGTGATTAAATTAATCATTTACAAATAAAGCTCAGGGATTAGTTTTGCCAAATATAGCTATTGTCCAGTAAAATTTCATGTAAATTGATGCATAATTTCATTTGCAAGCAAAAAAATGAACTGTGCCCCCTTAAACAAGGCATCTTCACTGTATGTTTCATAGATATGCTCTGGCATCAAAAACTCTCCCATCGGAGTTAAGATTAGTACTTGATGATTTTGAACACATGGTAAATGCCATCAAGTCAAGTGCTCTACATACACCTATTGTGCCAAGAGTTTGCAGTAGATAAAGAAGTGTTACCCTCTCAAAGCGATGTAAGCTGGTTTTCACGGGGAAAGGTGGTATCACGAACAGAGTCATTGAAGGAGCTTTCCGAATTCTTCAAACGTAACAAGACAAAGTCGCTTTGATTTCACCAAAAAACTTTGTGGCATCAAGTGGTTCCAGAAGCTGGCCTACTTGAAGTACATATTCTAAGTCTAAACTCATTGAACGTATTGCTCCAAGGCTATTTTACCACAGTGATTGATTTATGACAAACTAAGATCATTCAATATAAAGAAAGAGCTGTGGGAAGGGAAGGTACAGACGATAATCTTTGCATGAATGAACACCGTACTGAGGCACTTGATGAAAGCAAATACACTGGAAAATTAGAACTGGTGCACCTAGAGCAAACAAGGCATTTTCTCCAGCGGATGGAGTTGCAGTCTTATTTCCCCAAACTGAGCAAGTTGGAATCAAAATTGATTGGGAACTCATTCACTGTTAACGTACACCTTCTCCAGAAAACATCCAAGAATAATTCCTAGAGTTGGTGAATGACTGTTTCAAAAGAGGCATTTGAAACACTTCCCCTGACTATGTTCTGGTTTAAGCTGAGTGAGTTTTATCCTGCTCCAGCTGATGTTGCTGTGAGGTCTTTGCTGATGTTTCCTAGTACTTACCTGTGTGAGCAAGGATTTTCAACTTTGTTCAACATGAAAACTAAACACCGAGCACGGCTTACTATGGATTATGACGTTCAAGTATGCCTGCCTAATACTGCTCCTCGAAATGAGAAACTTGTTTGTCCAAAACAGGCACAGCCATCACACTATAGGTGAATACTGGTTGAAAAGTTTAAAACAGGGCTTTCATGCTTACTTGCCAAATGAAGTAATTGCACTTTCGTTAGTCTTACAGTTGGCGGTATAGTACCATTCGGTACAGAATTAGTGCGAATGTTTATTTTCTTCATAATGTATCTACAGTTTCACTCCACTGTAGTATCATTACACACTGACAGTGATGTTAATATAGTACTTAAATGCTTAATAAAGGCATTACAATTTCAACCATTTGATAATATCCACTGTGGTACCATTGTACACTGAAATAGTCTTAATACAATACTATTCTATATTAAGTATCAGATTGATGAGGGTGCAGGTCGATGGTGGTGTGTGGGAGGAAGAGAAGGCGAAAGAGGATGCAATGTATAGAATGATGGAATGAAGAAGTTAGACAATCCGTGGCACAAAAAATTAAAGTATACAGTGGGTGGATAGGAAGCAAACGTATGGAGGAAGTTGAGAGATGGAAAGAAAGTTATATGTAGAGAGAAAGCGAGAGGTGAAAAGATTAGTTAGAGAGAGTAAAAAGAGAGTGGATGAGGAACTTGGAAGGAATTTGAGTGTAAAATGGAGGGAATGTAAGAAAATGTTCTGGTAGGAAGTAAAGACAGACAGGGTGATAAAGAAGTTAGTAGGGGAGTGAAGGAAAAAAATGGATGACTGATAGTGGTGAAGGGAGAAGAAGTGAGCAAGTGGAGAGAACACCTTAAGGAACTATTAAACACAGAGAATAAAAGTAATGCGAGTATAAGTGGCTGGGAAATGGCTGAGAGAAGGAGGGAAGTGAGAAAGGAGGAAGGGATCAATAGGATGGAAGCAGTGGAAGCAAAAAGTCAAAATGGGGAAAGCTCCAGGAATTGATGAAGCGTGTGGTGCAGTGACGAAGCATGGGGACAGATAGTAGAAGAATGAATATGGAAGATGTGCTGATTGGCCTGGGAGGAAGATGGAGTCCCGGAAGACTGAAAGTCTGGTATAATTATTCCCCTGTACAAACGAAAACGGGAAAAGGAAGTGTGTGGTAATCATAGGGGCATTTGTCTTCTTAGTGTAATAGGAAAAGTATATGGTAGGATACCTATCGACTGAGTTAGGGAAATAACAAAGGAATTAGCTGGAGAAGAACAAGGATGTTTTAGGAAGGGAATACGTTGTGTAGATAAGATATTCACCATTAGGTCTTTAGGGGGAAATTTTCTAGAGAAAGGAAAGAAGTTGCATACAGCCTTCATGGATTTGGAAATAGCATATGACAGAGTGAATAAACAAGGAATGTGGAAAATATTAAGAATATCTGGAGTAAATGGTAACTTTTGAATGTCGTGAAGAGTTCTGTATGTATGAGGGTGCTACAGGCTGCAGTGAATGTGGATGGTGAAGAGCAGATTTTTCTATCCGAATGTTGGGATGAAACTGGGATGTGTCATGAATGGTTGTTTAATCTGTATATGGATGGGGTTATAAAAGATATTGAAGGTAGGGCATTGGATGTTGGAGCGACCCATAGGAGGAGCCCTAATGAAAGAGGGCAGTGTTTGGAAACTTCCTGTACTTTTGTTTGCAGGTGATACAATAATGTCAAGTGACGACGAAGGGGAACTACAAGGCTTGGTGAATGAGTTTGGGAGGGTGTGTAAGAAACGGAATCAAAAGGTGAATGTAGCGAAGAGTGAAGTTATAGTCCTCGAGAAAAACTAAGTCACTGAATGTACAGTAAGGTTGGATGATGAGGAAATGGAAAATGTGAATGCATTTAAGTACGTGGGTGGTGTGATGAGTAAACGTGGAAGTTTGGAGAGTGAAGTGCTTGAAAGCGTACAAAAGGTAAGAAAGGTTGCTGATTCTTTGAAAGCAGTAATAAGAAATAGGAAAGCGAGAATGGAAGTAAAAATGTTGCTGCATGCTAGTACTGTGATACCAACACTAACGTATGGAAGTGAAGCTTGGACTGTGTTCGAAGGACAAAGTCAAGAGTAAGAGCAGTGGAAATGAGTTATTTGAGAGAAGCATGTGGAGTTACATGGAGAGATAGACTGACAAATGAGGAAGTTAGGGAGAGTTGTGGTGTGGATGTGGATGTGACATAAAGTATTAGGAGAAATACACTGAGGTGGTCTGGCCATGTTGAGAGGATGGAGAGCAAGAGACTAACGAGGAGAGTGTATGTGAGTGAGGTGGACGGGGGAAGAGGGAGGGGGAGGCCGACAAGATGGAGGGATGAAGTGGAGAGGAGCTTGAGAGAGGGGTGTGTGGGCTAGGGGGAGGGCAGCAAAATGACGGGGGACAGGGCAACATGGAGGCGATTTGTTTGTGGCCACCCCTTATAGGATAAAGCGTCTGGCAATAGATAGATAGAGATAGATAAAATTCAATTAAACTTGTCTCCTTCAAAATATTCCCCCCCCCCTTGCTCATACAACGTTCTCATCGTTTCTTTTTTTCTTTTTTTTCGTTCTGGAACAAGTCCTGGAACGCATTTTCGAGGATAGCGTGCAGTTCGCATGGTGAATTTTCTTCAAGCTCTTCTACGAGTATCTCTGAAATCGAGTACCTTTCAGGGTGGATTTCAATTTGGGGAGAAAAAAAAAAAAAAGGCCATAGAGGCCTAATCCACAGAGTACTAGTAAGGCGGCTGGGGGATAATAGTCGTCTCGTACCTCGCCAAAAAGTCACAGATGAGTAACGCGTTAGCAGATGCATTGTCATGGTGCAGCATCCGGGTTTTGTTGATTCACACCTCAGGCCTCCTCCTTCGTGCTGTCTCCCTCAAAAGCTTCAGTACGTCCAAATAAAACTATTTATTGATTGTCAGGCCACGTGGAAGAAACTCGTGATGAACGACACTCTTCTGGCCATCATATTGGCGACTCTGACATGTATTTTTTTTTTTTTTTTTTTTTTTTTTTTGGGTCGGGGTGACGATATTGCAAACCACTCTGATGACATTTTCGTTTCGACATCGTAGCCGTACACCCGCGTTTCGTCACCTATTATGATATTTTTCAAAAAAGTTTCCAGCAGCATTCAAACAAACAGCCCCTGACTGACTGTGACACTGTTCTCTTTTTGCTCATCTGTCAGCAGACGTGGCACAAATTGTGCGGCAATACGATGCATCTAATTTCTTGGTTACAATCATGTGACACGAACTTTAACAGATACCTACTTCTTTGAAAACCTCACAGACAGTCAGGCGACTATTTTCTCGGATCACAACACGCACTTTCTGAACGTGATCATAGTAGGCCATCAACATTTGGGGTTGTCTTCAATAGGTGTTCTTCCTGATCTGAACAGCTAGGACCTTTTGTGACACTACGTACTGTCAATCCTAACATAAGCCTGTTGCAAAATTTGAGAAGTCTCAACAAACTTTTTTTTTCCCAATCTGACAAAGAATTTCACACAAACACGTTGCTCTTCAAAAGCCTTCATTGTTCGTCTTGGATCAAATCGCCAGGTGCACTAAACACATATTCTCTCTATGTCTAAGTGACGTGGCATGATGCGGCTAATGTTAGACTAAAGCTGAAAGTCACCGCTACACAGCGCTCCCATCGTTAGCTTGCTACACCGCCAGCTCATTGGCGAGCTATTTAATAAGTTGAGTTTCTTTTGGACAGACCTCGTACCCGGTGGGAAAAAAGGTTGAGACTCCCTGCTTTACAGTTATATGATTTATTTTTTTTTAAGCAAGCCACAAGGTAACAATGATGAGCTATATATGCCTATATTTATGTTAACATCTTACAGTGGCTTGTATGCTGTAATACAAGCTGATGATATGTCTGAAATGAATTTGTGATGAACTGATTCACATGCACAACAGTATGTTCTAATTACAGGTTTATTATCGCCTGCAGAGCGATAATGTTTTTGCCCGCGTCGGTGTGTGTGTGTGTGTGTGTGTGTGTGTGTGTGTGTGTGTGTGTGTGTGTGTGTGTGTGTGTGTGTGTGTGTGTGTGTGTGTGTGTGTGTGTGTGTGTGTGTGTGTGTGTGTGTGTGTGTGTGTGTGTGTGTGTGTGTTACCATTCTATCTCATGAGAGGTTTCAGTCATCAACATGAAACCTTCAGGGTATCAAGATATGGCCAAAATCTTGGACGAGTTCGAAAATGGGTACTTGGGGTCAAAGTCGCCAAAATGACTGCCAAAAGTCAACTAGTTTTATTATGGATTAATTATCTTTTACCATTATATCACATGAACGGCTTGAGCTATCAATATGAAACATTCAGGGTATCAAGATATGGCCAAAATCTTGGACAAGTTCGAAAATGGACACTCGTGATTAAGGTCAAGGTCACCAAAATGGCTGCTAAAGGTCAACTAGCTTTAATATAATTTGGCTTTTTGTGAAACGCGACGAACTGAATTCCGTAGGTTTGCGAATTTTATTCACGTTTGGTTTGTAAGTAGCTTGTAACTTGGCCAACAGCATATTCTGGCAGGCAATTAGCATTTGGCCTCCGAATGCTTTTCTTTCATTATATTGTATTTGGTTGCCACCCAGACTGCAAGGCGCTACACTAGACTGGCTTTAATGCGAGATTCGCTTGGCCTATGATTATTTCTTTTTGCATGTCTTACCATATCCACAGACGTAATAGGCACGTATAAAGCTTACTTCAAATGGTGTCAGAAAAAACCCTCTGGATATGCCTTATCCCAAAGTCTACATTCCTCAACTGATGCTAATTAAGAGGAATGCAAAATGTACCTGGAAGCCCCATCCAGAATAAAATACCTAAGTCATTCCCCTGCAGTAAAAGCACTGCAGTGGTTATGTTTAACTTCTCAATTGAACTGGGTTTATCTCAGCTGAATTTACTCTTCCGGAATGGAGTTAGTAAAGATTTTTTTTTTAGAACTTGATTGATTAAGCTTGACTTCTGATATCAGAGATTCATTTCTCAGTCTGCGATCATGGTCGCCCCACTGCATGCCCTCACATAAAAAAAGTAAGTTAACACTCTAGGGTTCCTGTGGCTTACTCACGACTGACTGGCATCATTTGGCTTAAGTTGGAGGAGAATATCGGAGTTGCCTTCATCAAATAAGAGGGTTAATGGTGATAATATGAACACTCAAGTTCATATACTCACTGTCAGCTGTATAAAATCGTCTGTGTCATTCGGAATATAATAATAGAGTTGTTCTGACCATGAGGAAGTTAAAGTGGCCAGACGAATACTATGAGGCGTTTGACCTCAGCTGTGATGGCTCTTCCAGTGTTTGAGTGGCCATTCCGGATATATTCTGAATCGTTCCCTGGATCAAGGGTTGGCGACAGTGGTGGCAAGGGGGGAAGTAAAGAAGAAAATTACGGCTTCTCGTGATGGGCCTCGATATTGTGGGTGACTCTCCAATCGGGATATGTTCCTCTATTCCCCTCCCTTCCCTCCATACCCCAGAAGAAGGATGAGGGACTGCAAGAAAAAGGCAACTTTAACCTGTATTCTTCTGGGTTCATATCCAGTTAGGCCTGGGGTTGCAACAACAATAACTGTTACTACTTCAGGGTTTCCAGCTTGGCTACTTTCCCGCTCGATTTGTCTTTTATAGTCGCTTACCTACTTTATCTGTCGTTTAGTTGCTTGGAGACATTTTTCCTGCTTTGTCTAATGTTTGGCGACATTTCTGGTGATTTTTTGACCTAACCAATACGAGAACAAATAACCTAAAAACGCCAGCAAGAAAAAGTCATTATAAACTAGAAAACGCTCAAACAGTGCATACCTCCGCCAATGCCATTGTCATTAAAAAGGATCCAGATCCAGATCCATGGAGATAGGATCCGGAAGCAGAACCGCCCTAAAATGTAATATATTCTTTCTTGGCCTATGGCCCACCCTTCCACTAAATTTCATTGAAATTAATTAAGAACTTTTGGAGATATTGTGCGGGATACTCCGGATTCAGATTCGGATCCTTCCCCATATTTAATTACTTCTTCCCTGGCTCATGCCCCACTCTTCCACAAAATTTCATTGAAATTCATTGAGAACTTTTGGAGATATTGTCTGGAAAGACAGACTGACAGACAAACAGACAAATATAGCTGAATACATAACCTCCTCCAACTTCGTCAGCGGAGGTAATAATATGGGCATCAGTCATCCATAGCGTTTGCTGGTGTCCTGGACGTACTCACATTGTACCACTCACCGTGACCGTCCTCCTCTGTTCCTGTTAGAATCCTGTGTTGATTTACACTGCCTTCGTCCTACGTTCACTTACATCCTTTATCTAGCTTTTCGTCAGGAACGTTGTTTTGACTGTGGAGTGCCCTTCATGTGTCTTATTAAGAAACAATGAGCAAGTAATAAAGCCAGCATTTTCAGGCTGGATGGCTCAATGACTCTAGATAAAATCAAAGGCTTACTAGACTAAAAGGAGACGACACTACGAGCAACTGCAAATATTGCAAATGTCCCTTGAATGCAAAACTCCGTAACACTGAAAAGCACTGCAACATTACCAAACACAGGAAAGCAAGAGAACCATTTAGTTCTAAGAGGCAAAGAATTATTCAATTGAAAAAAATAAGTAATGAAAACAGAAAATCAGAGAGCCGAGCAGCTCTCTTCTTAACAGAACATTGTGCATTACGAGCAGCAGACCACTTGTCAGAGGTGTGCAAAGTATGTTGCACTGACACCAAAGGATGTTTATCTGTCTATATACCTAGGCTGCTTCCCCCAAGGAAAAGGAGGCAGCCGAGACAGGACGACACACTCCCAATTTACTCATCCACTCAAACACATTTATCCGCATCTTAGCCCCAAGGGGAGAAAGGACAGAGCCTCACTGCACCACACCGCACGAGGGTCAACTGCTCAGTGCAATCAGTGACATCCGCTGCAGAGCCCAACAGCAGAGCTGGTTTACCCCTGCCACATCATAATGGACCCATTCCCTTACCCGCACCTGACCTGATCAGCTGATCAGATTAAATGCATGAGAATATCCCCTCAGGGCTGTGTCATCATTTATTCATTCACAGTTTCTCTCCAGTCATTTCAGTCACACGCAGCCACTCTTCCTTGCTCAACAGACATCCCTCTCGCATCCAACACTGTCTTCACACTGTCCATCCATCCTATTCGTGGTCTTCCTCTCAGCCTTACACCTCTCACATCAGATCCAGTTATCTTTTTCACCAGTCGCACATCATCCATTCTCTCCATATGCCCAAACCATCGCAACACCCTCTGCCCAACTCGATCAGCCATCTCCCGCACAACTCCAGTTCTCCTTCGCACTTCATTTTTCACTCGATCCATATGCGTCACTCCACACATACTCCTCAGACACCTCATCTCCATTACATTCAAACCTTTCCTCTCTGTAACACCATATTTCATGTTTTAGCCCCATATAACGCAGTCAGTACCACAACACCCTCATACAGCCTTCTCTTTACATCCATTCTATGCGAACGACATCTAATTTTTTTTTTCATTCCTCCCAGCACCTTTCCTATTTCATTCATTCTAAACTTCACTTCTGCATCTATTCTTCCATCCACAGCAACATGTGACCCTAAATACTTAAAACACTCTACCTCCTCAAGCAACTAATCATTCAAAACTATATTCATCCTCCTACCATCTACCAACCTCGTACGCTTCATCAATTGACTCTTATTCTCATTTACTTTCAATTTCCCCCTTTAACACACCCTTCCAAACTTCTCTACCAACTACCTCAAAATCTCTCCTCTGAATCAGCCACCAGTGCAGCAGCATCTGCAAACAGCAGCTGATTCATATTCCACTTTCTACCATCATCATTCACCAGACTCAGACCTCCACTTAATACTCTTGCCAGAGGATGTAAAGATCTAAATAGATCTAAGTGTAGTGCAATGGTCTGCAATTTGATTGCCCTTCAGATCATAATGAATTGAGAACTGATATAGATTAAGGAAAGTTAAGCCTACAGATTGATGCAAGTAATGACAATTCTGTCACAAAGTTATTAGGTTTTGTCATTGGATATTATTCTGATAACAGGAAGAAAATTGTTGTGACATCTATGAATATGTCTGAACTCAGCAAGTGAAGTTCTGATGCAATATGTCTGTCTATTTTCTATTGTCAGACGCATTAATCCCGTATGGGGTGGCCACAAACAAATCGCCTCCAGGTTGCCCTGTCCCACGCCATTTCACTGCCCGGCTCCCAGCTCACGCCCCCCTCTCTCATATATCTCTCCACTCCATCCCTACATCTCATCCTTGGCCTCCCCCTCTCTTTCCCCTCCTCCACCTCACTCACATACACTCTCCTCGTTAGTTTCTCACTCTCCATCCTCTCCACATGGCCTTGTGATGCAGTATGTGCTGCCTTAAAACTATCTCTAAGAAGTAACGGACTTGACTTGAATCAGTGGTGACCGGTATTAATAATGGTGTTTATGTGGAATTAGAGGAGAAAGTCCCACGATTGGTACTGATCAGATGTGTGTGTTGTTCACTGAAACTTGCAGTCTCTTATGCTGCAAGTGATCATCCACGGCACCACGATTTTTAATCAGAAAGACTCTCAGCCGTCTCTCACATTCGTCTGTGAGACAAATCAGGTACAAGGATGTTTATGGCTTGATTAACGAAGGACAGATCCCTCTGAAACTAATGCAGTTAAGTCAGACACGAGAGCTGGTTAATGAAGCTGCCATGATCAGAATTCTGAACCAGTGGATTAAGCTAAAAAACTGATTTTGAACTTACATGGACAGAAGAGCGCTGCTATACTCCTGAAGTCCTTTATTCAGTGCCTTGTGATAAGAAGATGTATATGAACCCTTAAACACGGTCGTGGGAATTTTTACTACTAACACGGTTCTGGGGTGTATTGTACCCCTTTTTGAAAAAAAAAAGTTGTAATCAAAATTTAATAAATCTGTAAACATTACAAGAAAATATACCATCTGTACTTCCAGAATCCGTTATATTGTACTTAATAATGAGGTATATTAGGTTCCTTAGGGGCTACTAAAAAAAAATGCCAAAAATCCTTAAAATTCATAAAAAAAAAAAAAAAATACTGGTACTGAAATCTTGCCCGACGAAACACAAACACCCTGGTCGTGGGAACCTCAGCTCTGAGCAGCACAGCCTCCTGGCAACATCACAGCATGTATGGGAGAGAGACAAAAAAGGGCTAATTTTTTGTGTGAAAAAAAAAAAACTTCCTGTCAGGGAAAAAATGTTTTCTTTTCTTTTTTTTTTCTCTCTATGAAAACTATATGAGATCAGAATGTGAGAACAATGTTTTGAGAGGCCAATGACGAAGTTTGAGCAATTTTTTTTTTCCTTTTTCCTTTTTTTTTTTTTTTTTTTACTGTAAGTGAACGATAATTTTGACTGAAATAAAAGATAATATATATATTTGCTCTAAAAATAGGTTTTAATGTTATTTGCCATTGTAACTTACGTTATTTATTCATTCTTTGGTTATTCTTCTTGGGTACAATTTACCTAACCCCCCCCCCTACACCGCACCACGCGCGAGGAAGCACCGCGACACTACCTTCCCCTACTAGCGCACACTGAGACATGAAGCTACTGAGAGACCCACGGGACTGCTCCCAATCACCACGCACTGGTAACGTGATGAAAGTGGTGACGGAATCTCACACCCCACGACCGTGTTCCAGGGTAGGTGATTAAATTACAGTCTTGGAGAAGTTCAGAATGTCATTAAGTAGACTGAATCACAGGTGAATAATTCTACAAAATTAACATTATTATTTGCTTCAGCTGACTGACTCCCTGTACTCCAAGATCATCTCAGGAGAAAAATTAACCGAGTGTGGCTCAGTAGAAAGTTTCCTGGATTTACATCCTAATATTAGTTAAGAGTTTGTCAGACAAATGAGGGACTGCAAGTTTCCTGATGAGGCAGATAATCGTAAAAGATGTACCCAGTTTGTTACTGAACTTGTAATGCAACTGAGTAATCGCTTGCTTGATAATGATCGTGTATAGTGGTTAATGCCATCGTAAGTGATGAATGTCAACGACCAACTAAACCAGGGATTTTGGAATTGGCTAGGACGTTTGTTGGATACGAAAGTATTGAACAAAGACTTTCAGCAGAGAAAATTACACTACATAGTGTTTTAACAAGCTTCAGACACAATGAATCGCTGAGCAGAAGTAGATTACAAAGATGCCACTGGAGAAAATCCGTACAGTGATTTTTCTGACTGAGCTCTTTCAGTACTTTCATTGTCACATGCTAATGCTGATACTGAGCGCGTATGTAACCAAATGAACATTGTAAAGTCAGTACTCAGGAACTGAATTAGTGTGAAGTGTGTGAAAGCACTCTACCATAATGTACGGTATGGATTGAGACGGCAAGGAAATTGCTGCCATAACTTCGAGTTGCCTGAGGAGGTTATTAGGAACATCGGTACAGTGGAGGCTTACAAGAAAAGAGTACTAGCCCACAAGATCCTTCAACCTGTAGCCTGGCCATCAAGGAAGATGAACCAGTCTAGGATTTGACTGATTTATTTTAGTGACCCTCAAAGTTAGTGTTGATGCTCATTGAATTTATTGTCCGTAGGATTTTCGTTACACCGCATTTTCTTCATATTGTTATTCTGATAATTATGCAGTCAGTGTGTGGGGGTCACTTGCAGTATTTTCGTTGTTAACTTTATGGTAGTTTTATATATAATAATTTAGCAACTTTTAGAGACCTATCAAGCGACTTTTAGTTTGCATCACTTGGCAACTTGCTACAACTACTACCACCATAACTAGTATTGCTACTACTACTACTACTACTACTACTACTACTACCACCACCACCACCTCTGCTACTACTACCAATACTACAACTACCATCGCCACCTCCACTACTACTATCTGTCAGTCTATCAATTGCCAGACGCCCTGATCCCGTAAGGGGTTTCCACAAATAAATCGCCCCCATGTCGCCCTGACCCCCGCCATTTCGCTACTTTCCCCCCCAGCTCACCCCCCCTCTCTCATATACTTCTCCACTCCATCCCTCCATCTCATCCTCGGCCTCCCCCTCCTTCTCCCCCCCTCCACCTCACTCATATACACTCTGCTAGTTAGTCTTCCCTTCTCCAACCGCTCCATATAGACAAACCACTTCAGTGTATTTCTCCTAACGCAGTCTATCACATTCATATTCACAACAAAACGCTCCTTCACTTTCTCATTTGTCAGTCTGTCTCTCCATTTGCCCCTCTCAAATATTTTCCACTGCTCTTATTCTTGACTTGTGTCTTTCCAACAAGGTCCAAGCTTCACTTCCATATGCTGGAGTTGGTATCACAATACTATAATGCAGTGACTTTTTTTTTTCCACGCTCACATCCTTATTTCTGGTCACATCTTTCAAAGAACCGGCAACTTTTCTTCCTTGCTGTACACTATCAAGCACTTCATCCTCCAAACTTCCATCCTTATTTGTCACACTACTCAAGTACTTAAATGCGCTCACATTTTCCATTTTCTTATCATCTAATCTCACTTCATTCAGTGACTTCATTTCTCTCGAAGACCATAACTTTACTCTTCCCTAGATTCACCTTTAGATTCCGTTTCTTACACACTCTTCCAACCTCATTCATCAAGCCTTGCAGTTCTCCTTCGTCTCCACTGAACATCATAGCATCATCCTCAAACATCAGAACAGGATGTTTCCAAACACTGTCCTCTCTCAATAGGGCCACTCCAACATCCACTGCTCTACCTTGTTTCTCTTTTATAACTCCATTTATGTACAGATTAAACAACCATGGAGATATGACACATCGCGTTTCAATCTAAAATTCAGATAAAAAAATCTATTCAGTTCACTATCCACACGCACGGCAGCTTTAGCATTCTCATACATACTTTACACGTCATTCAGCTTCCCATTTACTCCATATATATTGGTAATATATTCCACATTCCTTGTCTATGCACTCTGTCATATGCTTTCTCCAGATCCATGAAAGCCGCTTGCAACTCATTTCTCTTATTTAGAAGCTTTTAAACTAAAGACCAAAGGATGAATATCGGATCTACATAACCTCTTCCTTCCTTAAACCTGCCTGTTCTCCTTCAACCTGCCTGTTCTCCTTCAACTAATTCCTCTACTATTTCCCTAATTGCCAATAAGTTTCCTACCATATACTTCGCCTTTTATACTAAGACGACAAATGCCCCTATGATTACCACACACTTCATTTTCCCCTTTTCCTTTGTACAGGGATTTAATTATACCTGACTTCCAATCTTCCGGGACTCTACCTTCCTCCCAGGCCAATCTGCATATATTCCATATCCATTTTTCTACTATCTCTCCCCGATGCTTTATCATTTCGCCACACACTTCATCAATCCTGGGGCTTTCTCTACTTTGACTTTCTTCAGTGCTTCCATTACTTCCGTCTGACTTATCTTTTCCTCCCTTCTCACCATCCTCCTTCTCTCAACCATTCCCCAGCCACATATAGTCGCATCACATTCATTCTCTATGTTTAACAGTTCCTTAAAGAATTCTCTCCATCTGCTCACTGTTTCTCCCTTCTTGACAATCAGTCTACCATTTTTATCTTTCACTCTCCTACTAACTTCTTTATCACCCTGTCTAATTCTCTTTATTTTCTCCCAGAACATTTTCTTACATTCCCTCCACTTTACACTCACATTCCTTTCAATTTCCTCATTCACTCTCTTCATACTCTCTCTTACCAATCTTTTCATATCTCACTTCCTCTCTACAGATAACTCTATTCCGTCTCTCAACTTCCTCCATGCCTCTGCTTCCCACCCACTCACTATATGCTTTCTTCTTTTGTGCCACAGCTTGCCTCACCTCTTCATTGTACCATGCTGTTCCTTGCATCCCCTTTCGTCTTCTTTTCGCCCTACACAGCACCTCACATGCTGCACGGATTTCTTCTGAGAAAATCTTGCACACACCTTCCACCTCTCCCATCTTCTCCATATCATATTTTCCCAATCGCTCCTCCACTTCTCTCTCGCATTCTGCCTTTTTTCCATGCTCTTGCAACCTATATACCCTCCTTGTATGGACTAGTTCCTCCTGTCTTTCCTTCCTTCCTTCTATTCCTCCATTGCCTTTGAACCTTGACTTTCATCACCACTAATCTTTCATCCATTGCATACCTTCTCATTCTCTCATCCACACACACATATTGAATCATTCCCTTCCTTTCATTCAGTTCACCATGCACCTTTCTCATCACTCGCCGCGTATACCTGTGGATCATTTTTTTGCCTAAGGAGGGTACTGGCTATCACCAACCCCCTCCCCGCGCAAATATCCACTAGATGGCTGCCATTCTCATTCACTTCTGAAGGCACACCCCACTCACCGACTACTTCATTCAGCACATTCCCTACATTTCCAATCATATTTACAGTCAAAAATGCTCTCTTAATCTTCTCAAACTTTTCCATGTACGTTTCCACATTTGCCCAGAACCCTTCTTGCACTCTGCGCTGTCTATCGCTGGCGCAGAGACAACACAATCTACTGTTACTAATACTACTACCATCGCAACCTCTACAACAACGACAACAACAACAACAACAACTACTTCAGCTACTACTACTACTACTGCTACTACTATTACTACTACTATTACTACTACTATTACTACTACTACTACCACCACCACCACTACCATCGCCACCTCCACTGCTATTTATATAGCTTAAAACTCAATCTGTCTTGGATGGTACGATCAGCACTAAAATATGATGCTAGTCAGAAAGATGTGCTGAGGAAAGAGTGTAAAGCGGTAACATTGTCTTTTTCTGTAACTGAGGGACCTGAAATAAGTTACCTAGGACGAATATCCGGGTCAAGATGAAAGAACAGATCCACGAGTCGACTCCAAACGGGAAAAACAGAGGAGGCGAACTCTTTCAATCTGATGATGTACTCGTAATGTGTATTTTGCTGTTGCTACCAATAGACATTATTCAGCTCTAGTGGGGCTTTTCGAATATGAGTTAGATACAGCCATCAATCAACGCTACACTGTTTAACATCACTGCTGATTTGAATACAAGTATCTTGATTTATCAGCCTCCATGTACTTGAAGAAAGCGTATGACAGGATGGATAAACAAGGAATGTGGAAAATAGCAAATATATGGAGTAAATGGGAAGTGGTTAAATGCCGTAAAAAATATATTTGATGGCGCTAGGGTTGCAGTGCGTGTGGATGGTGAACTGAGTGAATTTTTCTATCTGAATGTTGGAGTGAAACAGAAATGTGTCTAGTCCCCATGGTTGTTCAGTTTGTTCGTGGACAGAGTTATTAAAAAGCTACAACGTTGGGCAGTGGATTTGGAGCGGTCCTAATGAGAAAGGACGGCGTTTGGAAACTTCCTGTTCCATTCTTTGCAAATGATGTGTGGTGTTAAGTGAAGACAAAGGAAAACTGCAAGGCTTGGTGAATGAGTTTGGGAGTGTATATAAGAAACCGAATCTAAATGTGATCGTAGGGAAGAGTAAAGTTGTGGTCTGGGAGAGAATGAAGTCACTTCATGCACACTGAGGCTGGATAGTGAGTAAATGAAATATGTGAGGCATTTATGTACCTGGATAGTGTGATGAGTAAGGATGGAAGTGTGGAGGATGAAGTGCTTGACAGAGTACAGCAGAGAAGAAAGGTTGCTTGTTCACTGAAAGCAGTGATAAGATATAGTTAAGTGAGCATGGAAGTAAACAAGTCGCTACATGACAGTACTGCGATCCCTATTCAAAAATATGAGGGCAAAGCTTGAACCTTGTTGGAAGTATACAAGTTAAAGTGTGAGTAGTGAAAATAAGTTATCTGAGAGGAGCATGTGGAGTTGCATGGAAAGACAGACTGACAAATGGGGAAGTGAGGGAACAATGTGGTGTTGATGTTGATGTGGTATAAAGCGTTACGAGAAATACATTTAGGTGGTTTGGCCATACAGAGAGGATGGAGAAGGAGAGAGATTAACTAGAAGAATGTATGTGAGTGAGGTGGAGGGGAGGGAGAGACCAAGGATGAGATGGAAGGATGGCGTACAGAGGTACAACAGAAAGGAAAGGTGCAAGCTGCTAGGAGGGTAGCGAAATGGCAGGGGACAGGGCGACATGGAGGCGATTTTTTTGTGGCCACCCGTTAAGGAACTGAGGCGTCTGGCTATAGATAGCCAATATTAATGACGACATTCACGTCATTATAATAAAAAAGTTTGAAAGAACAATTGAGTATCTGAAAGAATCTGTACTGAGCTGACTAAAATCGTCTGGAGGTAGAGAAAAATAAAAATTTACAAATTCGTCATCGGACTAAAGAGGCTAATGAAGATTTTGCTAAGGTGAACAAAATCGTCAGGTAATAACAACTGTAACATTATCAGGCTATCGAGAAAATGACTATACTGTAGTTACTGAAAAGGATGTCTTACTGGTAAGGAGGCCTGATGATTTGGAAGCATTTACCCCAAGGCAGTTTTCCTTTTAATACTATGTCGTTGTTGCTGAAGAGGGACATCTTCATGTGGTGGCACCAATATGACTGCTGTCCGGTTATACAAACGTCCCTCAACTTCCTAACACTCGAAAGTAGGGTGGTGGAAGGCAGCTGGAGCCTGGAGAGAGACTTCAGCTTGGTCATGTTTCAGATGAGACTGGGGCCATAAAATTAACAACACTATGGCGTTTGCTCCTCCTCCCTTACCCTACCCATTTAGTCTGGTGACGTATTTAACATTTTATTCTTGCTGCTTTCACACGGTTTATATTGATTTGAGACTTTTCGAACTGGAGTAGTTGCATGTAGTCTTCATCAGTCACTTCGTTAATGGTGGATCCTCCTTGGTTCAGTCAAATCGTGTGTGGTTAGCAGGAATTAACTATAAAAAAAAAAAAAAAACGGAGCCAAGGAGTTAATAAAACTACCCCCAGACGGTTTCATGCAACACGGGAAGAATTTCATGAAGTAACGGACTCTATGAACGACAGGATCTGTCTCCCAACCATTCATTTAAAAAGTCTCCACTGTGCTCAGTCTATTCCTCAGAAGATAATCATGAATGATACGAAACAGACATTTCTGTAGTCCAGATTTAAATGTTCTCATTAAGGGTACGTCGTTTTATATTTCGATCTTGCTGCTGTTTGTTAGTCTCTGTTACCAGAGGAGACTTTTAACTGGAAGTGATAGACATAGTCTGGAATTACCGTTTCACTACTAGGGATGCTGTCCAAACTAAATACAACCGCCTGCAGGCAGCAATAATAGCAAATTATGTTACCTGGTTTAGAAAGTGAAGCATCAAACCAGCAAAGTTAAGAAAAACGTGGATTGGTTTCTGTTGCAACTTGAGATGCTCATTCTAGTTTCTCCAATTATTTTCACCTTAGAATGAACTTTTCGGTGTGGAAGGGTAAGCTATGGCCTTCATTAATCCCACATCTGCGAGTGGTCATGCATAAGCTGAATATAGGCATCTGGTGCTGGAAAATTATACTACAGAAAGATGCCTCCGCCACTTCACCAGTCTAAGCCATCAGTGGTCTAGAACGATTAGAAGTTGTCAGGGAGCAGCATATGCCCCTCTCTCTCTCTCTCAGCATCATCAACCTCGATTTTTTTTTTCATTAATCTATATTATATCTACCACACATGCTTAGTCTTCTTCCCTAATCTTAATTGCTCCATCCCCTTCGTGTTTGTTTTTACCTCTTTCTTTTGCTTTTTCGACTGTATCGCACATTAACCTCAATGGTTACAACGCCCCAATCGAAGTGATGTCCATACAAAGATTCGGTAGGCTGTAGGATTTTCAGTCATGTAATAGCACAAAGAGCCGGTCCTTTGTTCTTAAATATACTAGACTAAGCTAGCCGACCCTTACTCTGAGAAGCGGGTAAAATGGGATGAGTGATCTTTTGTTTCACTATAATTATTCTAAGTCTAAATTCTCTCTCTCTCTCTCTCTCTCTCTCTCTCTCTCTCTCTCTCTCTCTCTCTCTCTCTCTCTCTGCCACGCCTTAGTCTTTTACAATTTCACTCATGCTTCAACTTTTTTCCACTTCCTTTTTATTCAAGTTAATTGATTCCGTCTTTTAATTCCTTCAGCGCTTTAACTCTTCTGTTCCAGCCTGTTAAATGCCTCGCTCCATTAGGCACAGTGTAGGAATTCCTGGAAAATTGCACTCTTCCCAAATTCCAAGCTCGTTTCGCACGATTACACCTGCATTGCTGCCAGAGAGGGGCGCCTTCGCGGGATGGCACTGACTCAACTAGGTGGCTCCGGTGCCTGGTTAAGCAGACGTCCCTCAACTCCCTCCCTTTTTCCTGAAATGCGGATGGTAAACTGTAAGAGGGGGCAACCTCAGCCTACTTTTTACTGGGTTCACATTTAGATGAACCTGGGATTACAACAACGACAATGACGAAGACGACGAAGACTCACCTCTATTACTACTACTTCTACAACTACTACAAGAACAAGTACTACTACTGCAACTACTACTACTACTACTACTACTACTACTGCTGCTGCTGCTGCTGCTGTGCTTACATCCTCTGACTGGTTATACGGGTTGCATGGAATGGACATTGGACAGAGGGTCGTATTCTATGTGACTTCTGAGATTTCGTAGCACTTGTTCCTTAGCGGTTTATTCTGCACATTACACCTCAGTGCATTCATGCCATCACGTGAAGACGTCCCAACCTCAAGAATGATACCTACAGCATAACAACTGCAGCATAGTAATTATAGTTCTTTCACCTTACCTTGGGTCCAGAAGTCGTCTTCTTGCTGCTTAATACACGTAGCTGAGTGACGGTAAAGGCAACACTAGGCCCTACGTCCTTTCCAAAGCTCTTCCTCCTGACTAGCGCCATGTTCAAGTGAGATCATTAAGAACACCTAAAAACACCATCCATCCATCATCCAATCCTACATTGCCCCATGAGGAGCGTAGGAGCCCG
Organism: Coenobita brevimanus; assembly: GCF_032717465.1. Taxonomy (NCBI): domain Eukaryota; kingdom Metazoa; phylum Arthropoda; class Malacostraca; order Decapoda; family Coenobitidae; genus Coenobita; species Coenobita brevimanus. The sequence continues at coordinate 8,093,791 of NC_137065.1, forward strand.
GGGCTAGGCAGTTGGTCCCGACATTTAAGATGAGAGTAATCAGCCTCACTCATCCCTGAGTGGCATTACACGAGCAATCAACCCCAACCATCCCTTGGATATAAACCTTCACCGGCTCAATCCGATTGGAGCGCAATAATTACCCACTAAACCACCAGGCGCCAAAATTTGGTTATATGGTTACCACCCAGCGTAGTAAATGGTTTCCTGGTGTACAGGAAACCATTTGGCTTGTCACTCAGTGTAGAGTCACCCACAGGGTGAAGGAAGAGGAAAGAATGAAGGAAAGAAAGACAGAAGAGGGAGTGTAAAGTCACCTGTAGGCAGAAGGACAAGGAAAGAATGAATGAAAGACAGACAGAAGAGAATGGAAGGAAAGAAGGATGGAGAGGAAAGGGCAGACACCCGAGAGCAGCACTACCTCGAGTGAGTGGATGGTGAGCGCCCCCACCTACCACAAACCTACAAACACAACACTAATAAAAATGACACCTACAGCCTACCATCAGCAGCATAACCACCAAATACGAGTACGGCAAGAAAACCTATGAAACAGCAGCACATGGTACATAAAATCACTATAACCCACAGTAAAAGGAAATGCGTTTGTAATAATAACACCACCAAGAACAACATATGTCATTAACAAAAAGAACACACTTAATATTTCCTATTAACAGTGAAGGCATCAGCAAAGGAGAGATCATCTAATCATTGAACCTTATGTTGCCTTTTCAGGAGCGTAGGGGCCCTGGGTTAGGCTACTTAGGCACGAATTTTAAAGCAAGGTGACTAGCCTGCCCGCCCCCAAATAGCACTCTCACAATAAACTTAACCAACCCTCGCATGGAAACCTCACGGAATCACGCGGTTGGAGCGGCTACACCCACTGGATCATCAGGCATCCATTTGATTATATGATTACCGGCCAAAGTAGTACTGTACATACATGGTTTTCTCGATTCAGAAAAAGGACGCTATAAATACAACACTGATGACAGTGGTACCCTACCTCATAACATAAACTGAACCAGCCCCAGAATCAACATAAACATCAATGAACAGAACGCCAAGAACAGTGATATCTAAAGCACTACACCAGCAGCATAACCACCAAAAAGAGGAAAGCATCAGCAGCGATAAAACCCACAATAACAGTAGAATAGCAACAATATTTTTTAGATAATGACGGTCCAGCAGCTGCGGCCGACCACCGAGACGGCTTATGGCTGGCTCGATCTTACCAACCCCGCACGGACTCTCATCCTCATCATTATCATCATCATCATCATGATAAACATAAGAACTGCTGCGGTTAACAATACCTTTACACATCTGCGGTCCGAAAAAATAAAGAAACGAGATTGTACCTATTCTAATCAGTATTTGCTATTTTTATTGTTTTTGTTGTGACCTCAGGCTTATATGAAACGTGAACCTTGTGGACCGCAAATCTAAGCTGCTCCTTCTACTGCAGCCCTCCATTACTTATTAGGGGATTAGGGAAGTCACTGAGAGATGTTTGTACAACTAGCTAGTGAAGTCGTTTGGTTATCTGTGCCACCACATGAAGGCGCCCCTCTCCCGCACCAACTGTATATTAATGGCATTCAAGACATGGTTTCGGTACGATGCAAAGCTATAACTGACGGCAACTTTACACGCAACAAGAGACTGTCTAGTTTTAATAAGCAAAACAATCGCTTAGGAAGAGGTGTTACGAAGCTTCCTGTGCCACCAAAGGCCGGTAGTTTCGTGGGCTTCTGAAATTTTGTAGCACTTCTTTCTTAGGGATTTATCTTTTATACTCGATATGGACCTTAATATTTTATGTCACTGCCAGGATAGTTGCTGGTGAGGGACGGTTTCAGGTGGTGGCACTTATGTAACCGGGTGACTCAATTGCCTTATTACACAAACGACCCTCATCTCCTCACTCCCACTCCAAAAGCGGATGGTGACCTACAGGAAAGGGGACATCTTAAGCCTGCAGTCCACCGATTTCACGTTCCAGATGAGCTCGGGGGCCACAGTAAGAACGTCTAGAACAACAACAACAACAACAACAACTACTACTACTACTACTACTACTACTACTACTACTACTGCTACTTCTACTACTACTACTACTACTACTATACTGCTACTACTAACTACTCCCAAGACTACTACTACTGTTACTACTAGTACCACTACTACTGTTACGGTACTACTATCACCACCAAGAGATTACATAAACATGGCACACGGAGTTATTGCAGCGCTATATGCAAAAATGAACTGATAAAGAGGTGTTTTGAAGCCTGCTATGCCACCCAGCATACGCTCTTAACCCCTTCAGTCCGGCAATGAGTGCTTCAGTTTATTTCTGCTATTTCCAGACGGTTTTATTCAGTTCTGGAGTGATTTCTCCAAAGAAGGGTTTAGATGTAGCCTTAACTAAAGCCTTCACAGCCTCCTTAAGCTTAAAAAAATTATCTGTTGGTGGCTGGTCAAGATGTAAATTACGTCATTGAACTGAAGCAGTGAAGTGCAGGATTTCTTGCTACTCTGCCATCCCACTTCCGGCACAGGCAAGGGAGTAACACTGTCCCCAGTACGATGGACCAAAATACAGCCATAAAAGTAACCAAGAACACTTCTTTTACCCAAGAGAGTGTCTCCATGGGCTGCTACCACTCCCGCTCCTCCCCCACAGCCAAACTCATTTCATCCTTGAAGCGTTAAGGCTGTGTGTGTGTGTGTGTGTGTGTGTGTGTGTGTGTGTGTGTGTGTGTGTGTGTGTGTGTGTGTGTGTGTGTGTGTGTGTGTGTGTGTGTGTGTGTGTGTGTGTGTGTGTGTGTGATCATAATAATCGAAGCAAACAAAGCAGATCTGCATATCTGTAGCTGAAACTGGAGGTGGGTATAAACCTTAAGTGGAAAAATAGGTAAGTACAAGACATAAAGCCAATTGCATTTAAATCCCTTTCAGCTGCTACATTCAACTTCCCGTTTTAGATGCAAAATGATGTCTAGGATTATCAGGCCCGAGGTGCTTCACTACGGTGGATTTGAGCAACTTTATTAAACACACACACACACACACACACACACACACACACACACACACACACACACACACACACACACACACACACACACACACACCTTACCAACATCTACCACACCACACAAAATCACCTTTCTCAAGTCACACCACACCACACAATGGGCATTGCTTAAGGATTTGAAGTTCCCGCATTTAGTAGTTGTGCTTGTTCCCTCTAGGCTCCCTGCACTGCCAGTATGCTGCCAAGGTGTACAGTTACCCCTACCAAAGGAGCTGAGTTTTTCGATATGTTTGTCTGTCTGTCTACAACACTGTGGAAACCTATGAGACGGAATTGTCATAAAACCTAATTTATCACTGAGGACCATCAGAGGAAGAAAATGCTAAAATCTGTTAAAAGAAAAAAAAAATGATCAAAAGTCAAGGACACTTAAAAATGGAAAGTATTAATGGTAGTGGCTAAGAGAAGTGTTGTTCTTACTTGTGAGGGCGGTAGGGTGTAGTGGTGGTGGGTGGGCAGGGTGGGGTGTGGAGTTGGGGGTAGTGGTGAGGTGCTGATAGTTGGCACAGTACCACTCTGCCAGGCCGCTACACTGTCTGAGATAAATAGATTGATCGATATATACAATATATAGGTTGACACACACACACACACACACACACACACACACACACACACACACATTTCATGGTAGCGCGGTTGATAGAGCACTCGACTCCCAATTCGAGAGACCCGAGTTCGTGCACCGCTCAGACCTCACTACTTGCGTGGGTGAGATTGAGCTCTCACCTGTCAAGCGGTGCTCAAGGCACGCTGTGGTGGAAGGCTCGCAAGAGTTCGAAACTCAGTCAGGTAAAGATTAGTCGGTCAATTCCTTTATGCCTACGCCTCACTCCAGCCTCGGTGAGGAATGGTAGTCTGTCAGTGTTCCTCAGGAACAACCAGGGTCAGCCTGTTGACCTCCTTAGGTTAGAATACTAGATTAAGGACTTGTGTATTTTCAGCCACTGTCTGCGATTAATAAATAAACCGACATATGATTATTATTATTATTATTATTAATCACACACACACACACACACACACACACACACACACACACACACACACACACACACTCACACACACACACACACACACAAGGGACTGAACAGGGAGGCTGCAATGGATCGTGCAGCATGGAGAGCCGCCATTAGGTGGCCAAGGCCGACGCATGCAAGCATGTTGGAGCCTTTAAAAACGAAAACGAAAACGAAAACGATATATATATATATATATATATATATATATATATATATATATATATATATATATATATATATATATATACCTAGGCTGCTTCCCCCAAGGAAAGGGAGGTAGCCGAGACAAGACGTCACACTCCCAATATACTCATCCACTCAAACACATTCATTCGCATCTTAGCCCTAAAGGGGAGAAGGGACTAATCCTCACCGCACCACACCGCCCGAGGGTCAACTGCGCAGTGCAATCAGTGACATTCACAGCAGGGCCCGACAGCAGAGCTGGTTTGCCCCTGCCACATCATATTAGACCCATCCCCTTACCCGCACCTGACCTGATCAGCTGATCAGATCAAATGCGGGAGTATATCCCCTCAGGGCTGCGTCATTATTTATCCATTCACAATTTCTCTCCATTTATTTCTGTCACGCACAGTCACTCTTCCTTGCTCAACAGACATCCGTCTTACATCCAACGCTCTCCTCACACTGTCCATCCATCCTATTCGTGGTCTCGCTCTCAGCCTTACACCTCTCACATCAGATCTAGTTATCTTTTTCACCAATCGCTCATTATCCATTCTCTCCACATGTCCAAACCATCGCAACACCCTCTGCTCAACTCGATCAGCCATCTCCCAAACAACTCCAGTTCTTCGCACTTCATCATTTCTCACTCGATCCATATGGTCACACCACACATACTCCTCAGACTCCTCATCTCCATTACATTCAAACTTTTCCTCTCTGCTACACCCATATTCCATGTTTCAGCCCCATATAAAGCAGTCGGTACCACAACACCTTCATACAGCCTTCTCTTTACATCCATTTTAAGCGAACGACATCTAAACACTTTTTTCATTCCTTCCAGCACGTTTCCTACTTCATTCATTTTAAACTTCACTTCTGCAACTATTCTTCCACCTACAGCAACATGTGACCCTAAATACACTCTACGTCCTCAAGTAACTCGCCTTCCAAACTATATTCATCCCCCTACCATCTACCAACCTCGTACACTTCATCACTTTACTCTTATTCTCATTTACTTTCAATTTCCTCCTTTCACACACCCTTCCAAACTCCTCCACTAACTGTCTCAATCTCTCCTCTGAATCAGCCACCAGTGCAGTATCATCTGCAAACAGCAGCTGCTTCAGATTCCACTCTCTACCATAATCATTCACCAGACTCAGACCTCCACTTACCACTCTTGCATTCACCTCCCTTACAACACCATCCATATAAATATTAAACAACCAAGGCGACATCACACAACCCTGCCGCAGCCCCACTCTCATGGCAAACCAATCACTCACAGTATTTCCCACTCATACACACTCTCTACTATTTACATAAAAACTTTTCACTTCTTTTAGTAACCTACCATCAGGTCCAAACAATCTTAAAACAGTCCACAAAGCCTCCCTATCAATTCTATCATACGCTTTCTCTAAATCCATGAACGCCCAAAACACATCCTTGCCTTTTGCTAAATACTTTTCACACACTTGTCTCACAGCGAACACCTGATCCACGCATCCCCTCCCGTTCGTAAAGCCACACTGCTCATCACCAATCACTCCCTCTGTATCCTCTCTAACTCTCTTAATTAACACTCTACAATACACCTTACCTACAACACTCAACAGACTTATACACCTAAAGCTAGTACATTTATACTTATCACCCATGCCTTTATACACTGGGACCACATTAGCACTTGCCCAGTCAACTGGCACCATACCTTTCACAAAGCACACATTCAACAATCTTACTAACGAGTCAACAATAGTCGCTCCACCACCCTTCAAGCATTCCACAGCACACCCATCCATACCTGCAGCTTTCCCTGTTTTCATCTTTACTGCCTCCTGCACTTCCTCCTTCATGATCAAATACTCATTCAACTCTCCCAGCACATTTATTCCTTGCACCCTTCCATCCGCCACAATCTCAGCCTCCCTTTCCTCTTCTACATTTAACAATCTTTCAAAATACTCCACCCATCTCTTCCTTACTGCATCCATGTCAATTAACATCCTTCCATCCTCTGCTTTTACTCGCTCTTCCTTCCCAGACTCTCCCTTTTGCACCCTTTTCACCTCCTTCCAAAACATTTTCTTATTCTCTGAAAGTTCACAGTCAACCGCCTACCCTACCTCTCATCTGCTGCCACTTTAGCATCACGCACAGCCTTTCTCGCCCTATTCTTCTTTTCCTTATACCTCTCATATGACACATCATCCTTCCACTGCAGCCACACTTAATATGCACGTCTCTTCTCAGCCACAGCCATACTTACTTCCTCGCACCACCAGTCATCTTTTCTTACACCACCACCCACACGTCTCACACCACACACCTTTTCCACGTGCCCCACCACAGCACTCTTAAACAATTGCCATTCCTCCTTTACACTGCCATTCTCCTGATCTTTCACTGCGTTCCACTCATCTTTCAACTTCTGATACTCCATCATTTTCTCTCTTTTATCCAACTCATTCACTTTCAACACCTCCCTGCCACACCTGACAATCCTAGCTCTCACCCATCTCTTACCTACTCTTAACTTTCCCTCCACCAGGTAGTGGTCAGACAGACTTCCACCCTCCCCTCAGAACTCTCACATCCAACAATCTTCCTATTACATTCCTGGACACAACCACATAATCCATCAATGCTCTACCAACAACCCTTCCACCCTCCTGTTTCACCCATGTATACAATCCATCAATGCTCTACCAACAACCCTTCCACCCTCCTGTCTCACCCATGTATACAATCCATCAATGCTCTACCAACAACCCTTCCACCCTCCTGTCTCACCCATGTATACTTATAAATATCTTTCTTCTCAAACAGGGTATTTCCAATCACCATCTCTCGCTCAACGCACATCCCTATCATTCGTTCCCCATTTTCATTTCTTCCAGGCACACCATGCATACCAACTACACCTTCAACTGCTACATTTCCCACTCTAGCATTCAGATCTCCCATCATTACCACATTCACATTCGTTCCAAAACTCTGCAGACACTCATCAACATCATTCCAGAAAGACTCCCTCTCTTCTTCATCCCTTTCACTACCAGGCCCATATGCACTCACAAATACCCACAACTCACGTTCAAATTTCGCTTTCACCCACATCAGTCTCGATGACACCTCCTTCCATTCAATCACACACTGCTGTATTGTATTTATATATATATATATATATATATATATATATATATATATATATATATATATATATATATATATATATATACTGTATATATATGTGTGTGTGTGTGTGTGTGTGTGTGTGTTTATCTCTCTCTCTGTGTTTATCTCTCTCTCTCTTTCTCTCTCTCTCTCTCTCTCTCTCTCTCTCTCTCTCTCTCTCTCTCTATATATATATATATATATATATATATATATATATATATCAGTGATGGTCCAAATATTAGCCTTGGCATCAGCATTCACAAACATTTGCACATTTTTCGACATTTGCATTCGCATTTGCATTCACATGTTGTCATGCGAGCATTTTGTAAATATTAATAAAGTAACTGTATAAAATTTAGAAAATCAAATAAAATGTTAATAACATGATTTGAACAAGAGTTCTAGGCTAGTGTTGCCTTTTAAGCAGCTGTAGCTGTGCCAAGCTAGGTAGGGCTGCTTGCTGCATCATGCTATGTTGCCAGATTCCCAGAATAGTCTAGATTTGTCAAGATTTTTTGCCTAATGAAAGATTTTCAGAATTACTCATTAAAAAGTGGGTAATCTCTAGATTTTTAGATAATTGCCAGAAAAAGTACTCTAAATCTCAAGAATTTCTGAGAGAGAGAGAGAGAGAGAGAGAGAGAGAGAGAGAGAGAGACGCCTGTCTGACGTGATCTGTTCTGGGTCCGTTCGAAGTTCATCCAGGGCGCGTCTAATATCCTCGGGATCACCGCCGCTACTTCAGTGAATGAGTTCAGTGACTGAGATACCACCGACTGCACCGAGACTCTGAGGTGTGTGTTGCGCATGTGTGTGTGTCCGATGTCGCTGTGTCTCACACTCTGCTGGTCTTTGATATCTTGATACAATCACAAAGCAGCCATTATTGAGTCTGACTGAAAAGTAAGGACGTTAGCAACAGTGGCATCACGATGTCGTCAAGTGAGGTGTGTTAGTATTTTGAAAATGTGTCCAAAGATGTTGCAAAGAGCAAACTGGGTAAGCAAAACTATTCCAGAAAAGGAAGAACAACATCCGGTCTTAAAAATCATCTGAGTAGCAAACATCAAGAAGCTTATAAAGCTGTGCTAAACAACAAGGATGAGAACAAGGAAAGCTAGAAGAGAAAAACATCTCCAACGCTGCTGGTGGAAATAAAACAGCAAACTTTAGAAGGCTGGTTTGAGAGAAAAAAAATAAATATTGGATTCTCTAGATCATCCCATTGCCTAGACGACAGTCATGGATAATTTGCCATTTTCGCACGTAAAAGACATCTGATTCGCACGTTTAATGCAAGATACAAAGCCACTGTATCCATTGAGACATCGCAAGTACTACAGACGTAGTTTTTGACTTCTTGAAAAAGTTTCTGATTCCATCAAGACATTAAGAGTCTACCAAAGTAACATTCACAACTTATTAGTGGTCAGATACTGAATCTGTAGTTTCTCTTTTCTCAAGACAAGTCATTGCATTGACAAGAAGTTCAAGCATCAAAATTACACTTTACCCGTACTGCCACTCTCTGAACGCCACACCAGAGAATATTTGAGTACAATATTCAACTCGATGCTTGAAAAATGGAGCACTTCCTTCGACAGTGTTCACTGTGTCATGAGGGATGCTGGTGCCAATATTAAAGAGGCACTATTTCTTTCTGTCATCAACAACACAAACCGTAGTTCCCAACAACTGCATGTCGGGTCAAGTATGGTATAACTTCACAATAATCAATTACAGACCTCCTCTCTAAATGCAGGTCTATAGCCATTCACTTCAATCACTCAACCATGGCTCAAGATGAATTAATGAAAATTCAACTCAGAAGAGACGCTCGTCAGTTATAAGGGATATGTGTTTCCACTCGATGGAACAACACGCTGCTGCTGATGGCTAAGGTGCAAGAACTTATGGAGCCACTTAGCTTGTATGGGAATGAAAACTCTAAAATCAGATCCCTTACTGCTGAAGATGAGTCCTTTCCGACACACTGGATCATTGTTCTCCAACCGTTTGAGGAAATTTCCAAGAAAATCAGCAGCGCCTCATCATCGATAAGAGAAGTAATACCTCTTGTAACCACACTCAAAATGGTGATCAAGTAACCCGCCGATGAAAGCCCTGGCATAAAGAAGTTGAGGGAAAAAATGATGGCTGAACTATCAAAGAGGTCTGATTCAGTAGAACTAGAAAGTAACGACACCTACGCTGTGGCCTCATTTTGGGACCAAGATATAACGCGATTTGTTTTGCATTGCAATTTGTTAAACAGTGAAGAACAGCATGGCCCGTTTGTCTGAACATCGGTCGAGTGCTCAAGAAGAAATGAATCCCCCCCCCCAAAAAAAAAAATACTCTCAGGTGCATCTCAAGTATCTCAGTCATCTACAAGCAAAGACTATACTTCAACGCTTAATGCAATCCTTTATCAAACAGTGGTGGTGAAGATGGCAACCAGCTTTCACAACAGTCAGCAGACGTCAAAAATCATCGACCAATACCAAAAAGAGAATCGCATTGCAGCGGCTGAAGATCTCTTGACTTGGTGGAGAATGCATACAGAAACAGAGCCTATTCTCAGTTACCTCGGACGTTCTTGGCTTGCTCTCCATCACGTGTTACCAGCGAACGGCTCTTCAATGGTCCCGGTCGGATATATGTTGGAAAGAGGAGCAGGCTTTCTGCTGAGAGAGCTGAGAAGCTTTTATTTCCATAATAAAACCTCCCAATAATCAAATTTACATAGTAAGTCCGTCTGTCAACACATTTTTCACGTGTTCATGATATCATCCCAGTGTAAAACAGCTACAAAGTATAAATATAAAATACAGTCAAAATTGCATAGTAATACATAAATTTCCTCTTTCAATGGGTGGAAGTTGGGGAAAGAAGTTGGTGGGATGCATGTAAGAGTTGGGTCCTCGTCCCGTATCCTGGTGACAGAAGATTGATATAAATTTTTTCGATTTCCTATAGCTGAAAATCTTACAATGATTTGAATTCGTACAAATAGTATAACTCATGTTTCTATATCAAACAGAATTTTCTCATTCATATTCGTATCGCTAATATTGAAAATTCATATTCGCATTCATATTCGCGAATGTGGAAAAACATTCAGTATACTCGGACCATCACTAATACATACATACATACATACATACATACATACATGAAGAGAGAGAGAGAGAGAGAGAGAGAGAGAGAGAGAGAGAGAGAGAGTAGTAAGTATTAGTGTCATTCATCTAATTACTTGCATCCTTTCCCCTCACACTTACCTCCGTCTGTCAGCACGCACTGTCTTTGGTGACAATAATTTCTTGTTTCAATAATAACTTTAACAAGTCATCTTCCATTCCCCCACTAAAATCTTCAGATGGCAATATTACAAATGATCCACGTGGGAAAGCAGATATTTTTGCTAGTACCTTTGCAAGAAACTCTACCATAGATGATACCAGCCAGAATGTCTCAGTACTGGAACTTGATTCTCCCGAAATTGCCCCACTTAAAATACAGACAAGATTCGTAAAATCCATCCTAGACAATTTACCTACCAACAAAGCTCAAGGCACAGATGGAATTCCGCCAATTGTTTTGAAAAAGTGTTCCCCTGAACTTGCCTCTGTCCTAGCTAAATTATTCAGACTATGCATACGTACTTCTTTATTCCCAAATGCATGGAAAGAAGCCAATATCCACCCAGTTCCGAAGAAAGGAAGTTCGTCTGACCCCTCCAATTACAGACCAATAGCTGTCACATCTTCTCTTGGTAAGGTATTTGAAACTTTAATTAATAAGCATATTGTTAAACATCTTGAATCCAACAACTTAAATAGTGATAGACAATACGGTTTTCGCCGCGAAAGATCCACCATTGACATACTCAATCTCTTAACTCATGCCATCCATCAATCAATTGATCTTTTTGGAGAAACTCATGTAGTAGCTCTTGATATCTCTAAAGCTTTCGACAGAGTATGGCACCGTTCCCTGCTGTCCAAACTCCCTTGCTATGGACTAACGTCTTTTGTTCCTTTGATTTCTTCTTATCTTAGTGACAGGAAAATAAGAGTAAAAGTAGATGATGTATATTCGAATTTCCACTCAATTAACGCCGGCGTGCCGCAGGGATCAGTTCTGGCGCCAACCCTATTTCTGGTTCATATTAATGATCTCTTATCTGTCACTCACAATCCCATTCACTCATACGCAGATGACTCAACGCTACATAGTTCATTCACACTCAGACATCCATTTACAAAGTGTAATATCTCTACCTCTCAACTCAGTACAGCCATCTCCATAAATCAAGATCTATCTACAATCAGTGAGTGGGGACAAAACAACTTTGTCTCTTTTAATGCTAGTAAAACTAAATATATACAGTTTACTAATAGACAGATATTACCAGATTCGTACATTACCTTCAGTGCTACTAATATTCCCATCTCCAAAAGTATTGAAATTCTTGGTGTCTCACTTAACAGTGCCCTCAGTTGGACCTCTCATGTCAGATCACTTGCTAAAACTGCCTCAAAGAAACTTGGATTATTGTACAGAGTCCGTAACTTCCTCGCCGATGAGCAGTTAGCTATAATTTATAAGAGTCATGTGCGCTCTCAGCTTGAATATTGCTCACCCTTGTGGAATGGTTGTGGAGAGGTTGCATTAAGACAACTAGACAAACTTCAGAATAAAGCTGTTAGAATCAATAACAACCCTGCCATTACATATAAACTACCTCCCCTGCAAGTAAGAAGGAATGTTGCCTCCCTTGCATTATTTTACAGATATTTTTTTGGCAAATGCTCAGACGAAGTTGCTTCCATGGTGCCACCTCTCCATGCCTTCCCTCGTGCTACACGGGCATCTGGTAGCGCTCATGACTGGAATGTCACTCAACCATATTGCAGAACTTCTGCCTATCAGAATTCTTTCATTCCCCGAACTGCATCTCTCTGGAACTCGCTTCCCCAGAGTTGTTTTCCTCCAAATTTCAACCTACAACTGTTCAAGACTAACTGTTACAGATACTTTATGAACAGAGGACACCAGCAATTCGGTGTATGGATTATTTTTTTTTTTCCCATTTGTTTTTCCTTCCTCCGTTCTGTTATAAAAAAAAAAAAAAAAAAGTTATTTTTTCTCATAGTAATCTACCTCTGGATCAGTCTTTCCCTCCAATTACTTTTCTGTTTGAAAACCTAGCTACTGTACAACCATCCACCATCCATCGCACAAACCCTCTGTTCCTCTAAATGTTGTTTAATATTTTTGCCGCTGTTACCCCTTGGCACACCAATTCAGGGTGTTACTACCCCATTCTGCTTAAACCGGGAGAAAGTGTACAAAATCATAACTGTACTGATAATGTATTATCCAAGTGATTATACAAGCTACAGAAAGAAGTCAGTATAAAGTTTTGAGTACATTAAATTGCGTTTTCAGTCGAAAATTCACTTGGTTAAATTACAGGGTGCGGCAAAATTAGACGATTTTGACTGGATAAATGAGTAACTTATACTAACGTTTTTATGAAACATTTACAGATGTACAAAGGTAATGGAATACCATTTAGTGTGATGGCTTGGAATTGACACCAACAGCCACAATTTCTTTAACACATAATCACGTCAGATGAAGCCCATTTCCATCTAACTATGTTAATATGAAAAACGTCAGGTACTGGACACCAGAAAATACCTCGCTTACTGCATCAATCACCTGTGCATAGCCAAAAGGTCACAGTGTGGTGTGGACTCAGTGCCTTTGGCATTTTTGGCCCTAACTTGTTTGGAGACTACAACGGACATACACTTACTGTAAATGCTGAGCGGTACGTGAACATGCTGAACAATTTTTTATTTACTAGAACTACGCCGACGCCACACTGACTTAGGATTACCATGGTTTCAGCAAGATGGCGCAACGCCTCACACAACACGAGTCTCATTGCAGACCATTCGTGGGCATTTCCCAGGACGTGTCATCTATGGTTATGGTGATGTCGCTTGGCTTTCACGCTCGCCAGCTTAATCCCCCTGTGGCTGCTTCTTATGGGGATACTTAAAGCACAAGGTCTACGAGGGTCAACCTCACACCATTGAAGAGCTGAAAGAATGCATCAGGGCTACAATTCGACAAATGCCATTGGAAAAGCTACGCAGTACGACGACCTGTCTCAACCGACATGCACAAGATTGTTTACAGAACAATGGAGGCCACCTGCTTGACGTTCTCTTCAAAACTTAGCCATCACACAAAATGGTATTCCATTACCTCTGTACATCTGTAAGTGTTTAATAAAAAAGTTAATATAAGTTGCTCATTCAACCAGTCAAAATCGTCTAACTAATTTTGCCGCACCCTTTACTAGCGTGATAGGTGAAACACTTTTTCTTTGATAAGTTTTTCTCTGTATAGTAGAGTTTGAGGAAATATGCATCGAGTGTCACAATGAACATCCTGTTTTTGTTTGTTTGTTCCTTTGTTTGCTCGTTTGTTTGTTTGTTTTCATAGCAGAACAGCCCACTTCACAGTGGTATGAAATTGCATAAGGCATCAGGATCCTGTGTGCTCACTGTGACAGAATAGCGCTTTCTAAACTCTATCCTGAAAGTATCCTGCTTATTATAATTAATTTAATTGTTTGCCCTAAAAATGGAAACAAATCACACGAGCTAAACTACAGATATTACCCCCTTGAAAAGGGAAAATTGCCCCTTTGGGGGTAATTGCCCCCCAGGTTAAGAGCCACTGCTCTAAATCTTTCATTCCAATGCCGTGCTAGTTTGATTCTGTCTGGTTCTGGAGAGGTCCACCTTCAAATAGCTGCATCGATATGACTGTTCAACTCTAATGACGGTTATACAAACGTCTGTCATCCCTCTCCCAACACCCCACAAGGACGATGGTACATTTCAGAACATCAGCCTGCAGTCCACCGGGTTCACGTCCAGATGAGTCTGGGGCCACAACAACAAAAACACCAGCCGCAGTATTCTTTTACATTCCAGACAACAGTGACTGGTGGGGGCGCCCATCATCCACTCATTCAGTATACTGATGCTCTATAGGTTAACTCTACATTGAAAGACAAGCCAATTGATTTCATATAAACAAAGAAATAATATGATATGCAGGGTGGTAACGTTATAACTAACCACCACGCGTTCCCTACGTGTCAATAAGTGGGTTGGAGGAGGGTTAGTGCCCCTCCCCGGAAAACAACTAACTAAAAATACAAACAAAAAGCCTCGGGCAAGGACAGACAAACGGGTGACGACCATGGACCGGACAAAGGACATGATACGGACTGCAACATGGAATGTAACGGGTGGGAATCATGAGGTGAAAGAAAGAGGGTTTGTCCAGGTGCTTGAGGTTGCAAAAGTGGACATATGTGGATTAACTGAGACTAAACGGTGAGGTGAGAATGTGCGAGACTGGGAGTATGGATGGGGTATATGCATGGGAGTAGATGAGAATGAGCGGGCAAAAGAGGGTGAATATATCGCTGTGTGGAAGAGACAGAAGGAGAATATACAAGTTTTGATCAGTTGGTTCGAGGATTGTGTGGAAACGATTGAAAGTAGGAACATAAACGTGGACAATTTGTGTGTATGCACCAATGTAAGATCGTGCAAACAGACAGAAAGAAGACTTCTGGGCAAATGTGGAAGCGTGCATGGAAAAGTGAGAGGAATGAGAGAGTGGTTTTGAATGGTGATATGAATGAAACGTAGGCAATGTGAACGTGGATGGAATACTTATTGACCGGAGTGTGCCTTCAGAAGTAGGTGAGCGAGGCAGTCCTTTAGTGGACGTCTGTGCAGGGAGGGGGCTGGCGATGGCCAAAGCCCTCTTTAAACACAAAATGATTAACAGGTATACTTGGAAGTTATGAGAAGGGTGGATGGTGAACTGAATGAATCGAAGGCAATGACTGATAATGTGTGAGTGTGGATGACAGAATGAGAAGGTATGTAATGCATGCAAAAGCATACAGTGGTTGGGGGAGTGGACTTTCAGACCACCACTTAGCAGTGGTGTAACAAAGGTTCAAGGAAAATGGATGAATAGAACGAGGGAAGGACAGGAGGAAGTAGTCCATATTAGGAAGGTAGAAAGGTTGCATGAGGGTAGAATAAAAAGGCAGAATATAAGAGAGAAATGGAGAAGCAATTGGGTAAATATGATTTGGAGAAGATGGAGGAGGTGGAAAGTGTGTGCAAGATGCTCACAGATGAAATCTGTGCAGCATGTTAAGTGGTGTGTTGGGACATGAGAGGATGAAATAGGGATGCAAGGAACTGTACGGTGGAATGAAGAGGTGAGACAAGCTGTGGAGTAAAAGAAGAAAGCATATAGTGAATGGATGGAAAGCAGTGACATGGAGGAAGTTGGGAGACAAAAGAGAGTTATATGTAGAGAGGAGGAGAAAGGTGAAAAGACTAGTAAGAGAGAGTAAGAAGAGAGTGGAAGAAGAATTTAGAATAAATTTGAGGGTAAAGTGGAAGGAATGAAAGAAAATGTCCTGGAGGAAGGTAAAGAGAGTAAGACAAGGTGATAAAGAAGTTAGTAGGGGAGTGAAATATAAAAATGGTAGGTTGACAGTGGAGAAGGGAGAAAAAGTGACCAGATGAAGAGAACACTTTATGGAACTATTAAACACAGAGAATGAAAATAATGCTATTATTAGTGGGTGGGCAATGGCTGGGAGAAGGATGAAGGTAAGAAGGGAGGAAGAGATCAGTAGAATGAAAGTTGTGGATGCAATGAAGAAAGTCAAACCGGGGAAAGCCCCGGGAATTGATGGAGTGTGTGGTGAAGTGTTGAAGCTCTGGGGAGAGATAGTAGTAGAATGGATATGAAAAATGTGCAAATTGGCCTGAGGGGAAGGTAGAGTCCCGGAGGATTGGAAGTTAGGTATGATTATCCCCATGTACAAAGGAAACGGAGAAAAAGAAGTTTGTGGTAATCATAAGGGCATTTGTCTTCTTAGTGAAATAGGAAAAGTATATAGTAGGATACCTCTTGACGGAGTTAGGGAAATGACAGAGGAATTAGTTGAAGAACGAGGAGGGTTTTAGGGAAAGAGGTTGTGTAGATCAGATATTCATCCATAAATCTTCAGAGAAAAGTTTCAAGAGAAGGGAAAGAAGCTGTGTGAGGCCTTCATGGATTTGGAGAAAGCATATGGTAGGGTGGATAAACGAGGAATATGGAAAATACTAAGAATATATGAAGTAAATGGGAAGTGGCTGAATGCCGTGAGGAGTATGTATGAAGGTGCTAAGACTGCAGTGCACTTGAATAGTGACCTGAGTGAATTTTTCTATCTGAATGTTGAATTGAAAGACGGATGTGTCATGTCTCCATGGTTGTTCAGTCTGTATGTGGATGGGGTTATAAAAGAGATTCAAGGTAGGACAGTAGATGATGGAGCAGTTCTAATGAGTGAGGGTAGCGTTTGGAAACTTCTTGTACTGTTGCTTGCAGATGACACTGTATTGTTAAGTAAAGACGAAGGGGAACTGCAAGCTTTGTGAATGAGTTTGGAAAAGTGTGTACGAAACGGAATCTAAAGGTGAAAGCAGGGAATTGTAAAGTTATGGTCTTCAAGAGAAATTAAGTCACCGATTGGACAATGAAGTTGGATGATGAGGAAATAAAAAAGGTGACTCGGTGAGTGCATTTAAGTAAATGAGTAATATGATGATTATGAATCGAAGTTTGGAAGATGATGTGCTTGAAAGGGTACAGCAAGGATGAAAAGTTGCTGCTACTTTGAAAGTAGTAATGAGAAATTGGGAAGTGAGCATGGAAGTAAAAAAAATTACTGCATGATAGTATTGTGATACCAACTCTAGCGTATGGAAATGAAGCTTGGACCTTGTTGGAAGGACTGAAGTTAAGAGTGAGTGCAGTGGAAATGAATTACTTGAACTATTTGTATTTTCTGAATTATTTGAGAGATGCATGTGGAGTTACATGGAGAGACAGACAGACAAATGATGAAGTGAAGGAGGATTATGGTGTGGATGTGGATGTAACAGAAAGTGTTCGGAGAAATACACTGAAATACACTGAGTTGATTTGGCCACGTGGAGAGGATGAAGAGCAAGTACTAACGAGGAGAGTATATGTGAGTGAGGTGGAGGGGGGAAGACGGAGAGGGAGATCGAAGATGAGATAGACGGATGGAATGAAGATATATATGAGATGTGCGGTTATCAGTTGGGGTGAGGGCATTAAAATGGCGGGGAACAGGGCGACATGGAAGCGATTTGTTTGTGGCCACCTCGTACGGGATTGAGGCGTCTGGCAATAGATAGATAGACAATTTTCTTCAGCTTGGGAAGGACCTCTTGTACAGGCCAGGATAAGGAAGGCTGTATCCAACCCGTCCAGTTAGAAAATTCTCCACTTGAATAATATCGTCTGGTGAAAACAATGAGAGAACAAAACCTATGCCATCAGACTAGACGGGCTAATACATGGAGTAAGAGAAGTTCAACAACAGGAACATGGAAAATGTAAAAGGTGAAGAACTTAAATTGGGTCCTGGAAGTAAAACGACGGTTGTGTATCGAATTGGGTAAAAATGATTAGGTGTTTTCCTTCACACACACACACACACACACACACACACACACACACACACGTGACATGGACAACGAATACATCCACTCCCTATTCAAGCCTACTGTCTTATTTTTCCACCCAGTTTTCCATCCGCGTGTATTTTTTTCATTCAGTTTTATATCCGCATATCGATTTGTTTATCCGTTTATCTGTGTACCTAGTGTAACTAATTATTCCTACTGTAGATAAAGATTTTTTTTTTCTGTTAACTTGCTCGTTGGTGAGTGTAATTATTACATACTGGTTTCACCTACCACTGTCATTCAAATATCCGGCTTATTGACTATATCTTCATATGATGTCTAGCAGAAATAACCATCTGTCAACAAATACTTGTCATTGCTTTTCCTCTTTGGCTTCGCCAAATATATTATATTCTCTGGCTGATGTTAAACCACATGATTAGGAAAACAGAACAGCAGCCAATGCTTGAATTAACTAAAGTTCGTTTCATCAGCTTAACTAAACTAAGGTCCTTTTCGTCAGTTATTCAGTATATTCCTTTTGTCTGTTTGTTCACCCTCTTGACTCACCTGCCGTAGGTATAATGTCTGGGTTTCCTTCATCAGTGTCTCTGGATGTGGCTACCACGAAGGACTGAGGCTGCAGATCACTGATACTGGTGGCTGTGGTGGCTATGGTGGGATGGAGGAGATGTTGCTGATGGGGGAGGTGCTGGAGGTGGAGCGTCGGTGCATGAGGTGGAGGCACTTCCCCACCTAAGTCGTCCCTCCCATCCTTTACAGCTTCTCTATTCCCAACTTGAAGGTGTGACCGTTGGTGAGTTCTTGAGCGTAACTTAACGGCGATGCAGAGAGCCGCCACCACCGCCAGTGCACCCCCAACTACCCCCAGCGCAACGGCCAGGATGAAGGTGATGGAGAATAGTGAGGTTGGGGACTGGCCAGGGGAAGGTGGGGGCTTGACGGCCGCTGACCAGGTAAAGGGAGAGAAACATAAATGGTAAAGCGGATGTCCGTTTTCTCTCTATCGTAATCTGTTTAATACTATGAATTACATACACAGAGGTCCATATATTAAGCATCCCAAATCTTTTGTTGCAGGAATGGCTTAGTCAGCATTATTGTCTCCATAATCCTAATATAATTCTCTATAGTGTCAGCCTTTCACGTATTTGACTATGTGGGTGATTAGTTCTTTCTGAATGAACTAAAATTTATTAGCTCCTTACACCAGCAGACTAGGCCATCCATGCAACACGCAAGATGATAAGGCCAGAGATATGAGAACCACTGTATATCAAAGAATAACAACTGGAAAGACAAGACTGTTGTCAGACAATGTGGAAATGAACAAGGTGATTCCAGAGAAGCAGGGGCATTAATTTATTGCTTGCAGGAAGGCATGTGCTGGGAAGGGATGCCTTCACATGGTAGTAACAATATAATTAGATGGCTTAGTTGTACAGTTATACAAACATCTCTCATCTTCTCTATCCCAAGGAAAGAGGTTGGTGAACTGCAGGAAAATGGCAACTTCAACCTGCAGACCACCATGTTCACATCCAGATGGGCCTGGGGCCACGCTTAGAACAGCACTAAGGTATATTGTGAAGAGAGCATGTGAGAGTAAATAAATGAGCAAGGAGCAACTGTGAAAGATGTTACATTTGAATGGTTTGCTAAGGAACCTACTGAATGCCTTAAAGATGTTTTATGTTTGTGGTGAATTAAGTCCAAGTGCAAAGATTTAGTTACTGGTGCAGCACAAGTGTTGGACTGAAACAGGGTTATGTGCTGTGGCCATAGTTGTTCAGTACGGTAACTCTCAATTATTCAGCGCAATTCAGTCAACCCCTACGCCAAATACTGCAGAACGCTGGATATTGCATAGCATCGCCCAATCAGCTCAACATTCGGCATCGAGCTGGATACTGTCACTATCAAGCCTCAACCTTCTATCCTAAAAACATTTCCTAGATTAAAAGATGAAAATTAAACATAAAATACAATACAGTCTTGATACAGTACAGTATATACAATGCACAGTTTACTATGTACTCACCTAGTGTTGGCATCGTTGGGGGTACAGTTGCACACCATGCAGTACAGTACAGTGCACTTAATCTGGTGTGGTCTAGTGGCGAATGGTTCTCACAAAGATTACTCCAACTCCACCATCTCAGAGCTCTATTTCTGCCAAAGGTGCTGGAGTAGACAGCAGAGATGGAGTGGCAGACAGTGTGAATTGCAGCTCCAGTGGGGCTTCTGACTGAGTCGAGACCTCTGATGGACACACCACTCCTGAAGGGGCTGAAAGTAGTGCCATGGCCGAGCTGCCTGGCTGCGGTGAAGAAGTGGCCTTGGTTAGAAGTGGCCTTGGTGGTGCCTGGCTGGGATGAAAGAAGCCGATATGTGGAAGTAGAGGGCTGGGGTGACAGAGGCCAATACGAGGAAGTCGAAGGCTATGGCACCAGAGGAAGACATGAGGGAAGTCAAGAGCTGTGGCGATGGAGTGGCAGGTGTTACCAGACGGAAAAAGAACGTGATGGAGGACTGCTAGGTGATCCATCTCGACTGCAGCTTACTAACATTCCCATGGCCCTCTTGCAGGTAGGTAGCCATGGCATCAATAAAGATAGCCTGCTGACTGGGATACTTGCAGTAGTCGAGAAGGACTTCCACCACATCACTGACTTGCTGGACATAGTCTGGTACCCAAGCTCTCTCTCATCCACTTCCAGCTAATCGTAAATGGTGTCCTTTGTTACCAATATCCTGCTGCTTCCATCCGATGGACAATGTCCTGAGCTTAGAAGCTGGTGAAGTCAGCAATGGTCTCTTTACCCTTGAGAAGCTTGATACAACCATGCTCAAGTATGAGTGCAGAGTTCCCTCCAAGCCTGCACCCAGTTGTAGATTGCAGACTTGAGGGAATACCGCTTGAGCTTAGCAAAGGTCCTCTCCCCCTACTATCCTCGCCTTGGGCTGCCTCCTCCTCGTCCTTGAGCACAACCTTCACGTCTTCCATAAACCTCTTCTTGTACAGCTGCTTCATTGCCCCGATAATACCCTGGTCCATTGGTTGAAAGATGAAGGTCAAATAAGGGGACAAAAACAGGACCCTAATTCAACCTCCATTTCCAACCAACTCCTTCTCAGAAGGATGAGCAGGAGCATTGTCAAGGAGCAACAGGGCCTTCACTTGGTCACAGGCAAGGCCGAGACTTTCCATCTGATAATGGATAATCTCCTTCACAGCATGACTGTAGAACCATTCTTTGAAAACCTTGGCTGTTAACCAAGTCTTCAGTGTGCGGAAATAAATCACTGGGAGACTGTCCATCAACCCATGGAGACAATGTGGCTGTTTTGCATGCCCGATTACAACCGGTTCCAGACGAAGGAAATCTGTTGCACTGACACAGCACAAAACAGACATGCACTGTTGGCTCACCTTACAATCAGGTAATGACTTTTCCTTCTCATCAGCCCAGGTGTTAGTCGGGACAGACCTGAAGAACAGACCAGTTTCGTCAAAGTTATAAACCTGATTGAGACATAGACCTCCTTCATCAATCAGGTTTTTATGCCTGGTGTGAAACTCATCTATTCCTTCAGTGTCTGCATCCAAAGCTTCACCATAAGCAGTCCTGTTAGAAAGGCCATTTCGAAGTTTGAATCGACTCAGCCAACCTTCAGAGACCCTGAAATCTGCAGTCCCTAGTTACTCAGTGAAATTGGCCGCACCCTTCAGCCTGATGGGACACACAATCACGCCACTGGCACGCTGTTGTCGGAACCACTTCAGGCAGGCCTGGTTGAGTTTGCTAAAGCGTGTCTTGGCCATCATCTTGTGCTTGTTCCATCGCACAGTTGAGCCATGTACACCCCGGAAGAACACCTTGATGGAGTCCTTGTTCTTCAACAGATCCAGCAATGTGACCCAAGGCATGTCATAGTGCCAGATCAGCCTTGCGATCATCTAGCCTCGCTCCAACTTTTCGATTATCTCCATCATATTCATGGAGAAAATGATACGATGCCTTTTAGCAGCTGGTGGAGGAGCCAGGGGGACAGCAACCAGGACCATGCACAAGGCCAGCAGGACCTGCAGCAACCAGGGCACTGCCACAAATGCCACAAACTCAGCCACCACACAGAACTATGATCGAACAGTCAGTGAATTAGGGCACAGAGCACTTAGGGGCCGCAATGTCTGTCACAGCACAACAGCAACGAGGCAACGAGCAAGGCACGTGAGACCACAGGCAAAATCACAGCACTGGTAGTAGACACAGTGTGTATGTACACTGTACAGTTGCCAATATCGAGCACTAGGACACGAAGCACTGAGAGGCTACAAGCTTAGTAACAGCACTAGAGCAGTGAGCAAGGTATGGGAGGACACACAGCAAGTCACAGTACAAGAATTTTTCCATCACGTGGGTCACAAGAGCAGGGCGCACAAATACATCTGCACTATACGAGATCCACAGGAGAGAATGAGAGAGTGATGGTACTCTCGGTGCTTCAGATGGGCTGCTCCTGCAGTGCATTCTGATTGGATGGCGTACTGCGGGGTTATCCGAGGAGCTAATTGTATCCCTTGTCCGAGCTGGATCATACACCTTGCCATTGGATACTGCATAGGACTGCCGGTTGCTTCCCATTTTGGCGCTTTAATAGAGCCAAGCAAAAGCACTTGATGTTGCATTGGGCAGGATAATGTGACACCAGATAATGGAGAGTTTACTGTATATGACTCTTTGCATGAATAGAATTAAAAAAAATACCTGGGTTTGAATAATCATCATCAAAAATTTCTAGTGTTCATCTCATGTTGCAGCTCAACAGTCGAAATGAAGATATAACAAGCTTAGGCCAATAAAGGCTGAATGAGTATAGCAAGGAGTTATTTGAGATGATAACAATGATGAAACTTTTTCCCTTTTCCGCCTGAGTAATCTATACTGAAAGAAGTACAGTTATCTGGTGATAACTAAAATATGAATGACATCTTTAGGCTGAATGGGTTAACGGACTATAACTCACCTGTACGTCTTTCTGCAAGGTCCTTGATGGTATACACCTTAAGTGAGACCATCTCCCCTCTGCCCTTCTCATTGGTAGAATACACCACCGCCATCAGGGCCAGACCTGCCTCCAGCCCCTCCACTGTGAACTGAGGCACCTGTGCAAGAGGAGATGGGGAAGGGAGGGGTGACTCAAATATTCCTTCATGTATTTAGCATTTTCTATCCCATCTTACCTAGCGGTTTACTGTGTTACATCTCTATACACTCTTTTATGGTGTGGTATTTATATCATTTCAGTGTGGAAGATTAACATGAAATAATATTCTCTTTATATTGCATTTAAATCGCCGCAAAAGTTTTTTCAGGTCATAATTCATAGAAGTGTTTAAATGACACACAGAGACACAGACACAGACACACACACACACACACACACACACACACACACACACACACACACACACACACACACACACACACACACAGGGGGGCACCCAGAAACCGAGAAAGGGAGGTTCCCAAATTACTGTTAAGTCCTTGTGAGTAAAGCAAACCCATACAGCTGTGGTGTCCCGGGGGAGGGGTACTGTATGCCTCCCGGGATTTTTCTTTTTTATCTAACCAATAACTGATGACTAGATCACTGCACTAAAATAATTCAATCAGTGGCATCTGTGGTACGGTAGTGAGGTTGCCAACCAAACACGTATATCGACCATTTGCCACAAGGTGCAATGGCACAAAGAGCTAAATGTTCAATGGAAAAATAGGAAAAGTTAAACTTCAATATTTGACATTGTATGGCAGTGCTGAATTGCATTCAGATGATTCAGGTGTATGAAAGTTATTATGGCATGGGTGAAGTATGACTGTTGGAATAGGCCTGGACAGACCGCACCTTGCAGTAACTGGAGGAATCAGACTGATGGAGGTTCCGGGCAACCAGGAATCCTCCCTGGGTGCGCCCTTGCACACACACACACACACACACACACACACACACACACACACACACAAAGTTAAAGTGTACCTTCATCTCTCTCTCTTTCTCTCTCTCTCTCCTGGAGCACGTTCGTGAGAGCGTGGTATAGCAGCATAACAAAGGTTTACCCACTGGCTCCCAAAGTTCCTGGCCGAGGCATTGTGCTGGCAGGGTGCGTACTAAGTCTACCGCCCTCCGCCTATTGGCTCGTTGTAGTGAAGCTCATTGATCCCTGCCTGGTGATTCCCTACTTTATTAACTTTTGAAAGTTCCCAGTTCCGTCCTATATAGAGGACACTGGGCTCACATGGGTCAAGTGTACCTTCATCTCTCTCTCTCTCTCTCTCTCTCTCTCTCTCTGTCACCTAATGCACGTTCGTGAGAGCGTGGTATAGCAGCATAACAAGATTATGCATACCTTCATCTCTCTCTCTCTCTCTCTCTCACCTAAAACACGTTCGTGTGAGAGTTGTATAGCAGCATAACAATGATTAATCATCTCTTCATCTCTCTCTCTCTCTCTCTCTCTCTCTCTCTCTCACACACACACACACACACACACACACACACACACACACACACACACACACACACACACACACACACACACACACACACACACACACACACACACACACACACACACACACCTGGCTCGTAACGTTGGCCAGAAGTGCGTTGGTCAGGGGATGGTACAGTTCCATAACAAAGGTCTGACTTAGGCCTCCGTCAAAACCTGCCACGCAGCGCACATTCACCACAGACTCCGATAGGTTGTACACAGAACAGTTGTGTACGGGGTCTGGCCGTCCTGGAAAAAGAAAAAAAGGAATTGTATACTGCATCATCATCATCATCATCGACACGTACACAGAACTGTTTTGTAAGGGGTATGGACTCTGGCCGTCCTGAGAAAAGAAATGGCGAATTGTTTTCTACATCACCATCTTCATCGATAGCTTGTACACAAAGCAGTTGTACATGGGGTCTGGCCGTCCTGAGAAAAGGAAGTCAAAACTGTACACTTCATCATCATCACCATCATTTTCACCATCAACAAGTTGTAAATCGAGCTGCTGTGTACGGGGTCTGTGCGTCTGGTGAAAATGAGTCTGGACAGTACACGTCATCAGCATCAGCATCAGAGAGAGAGAGAGAGAGAGAGAGAGAGAGAGAGAGAGAGAGAGAGAGAGAGAGAGAGAGAGAAGACAGGGAGGGAAAAGGTAGGGAAGGAAGGAGTGGGGTTAACCAGTTCACCTGGATGACGTATTGTATATTCTGTTACTGATACACCAAACAAATTTATTAAACTTTGTGAGGTTTTTGAACTGGAAGAGTTTTATATTTGCCCTTCATAAATACTTTCACATCTAAAAATGTATAGTCTAATTTTTACTCGTTTAGTGGTAACATAAACAATATACAAAAACAATCTTTGACTGAAGGGGCTGATGGTGCAGTGCAGTATGTGTGATACATGTATACAGTTTCGCAATAATAACTAGGTCATGAAACCCGCCATCTGAACTAACGTGCAGTAAAAGACCGACATAATGACCCGGTGTATGCATAAGTACAACAGACTTATCCGCCTTCACTTTACGATCTCATTAGTAGGGTCCCCAACCTGGCTTCGGAAGTGATGACCATGGCTTCAGCTTATTACTTTCCTGATATAATATCCTCTTTAGTTCCCATTATGTATTTCCATCTGTATCTATTTACCTACCTGTACCTGTTCATCTGTATAGCTATCCATCAATCCGTCAATCTATCAACCTATATAATTTTGATCTATTATGTATGCCCATTTTAGTGTGTATCTTAATCTACATCTATCTATCAATCTATTTAAACTATGTTGGGAGAAGGAGGGAGGTGAGAAGAGAGGAAGAGGTCAGTAGAATGGAAGTTGTGGAAGCAATGAAGAAAGTCAAAATGGGGAAATCCCCAGGAATGGAAGGAGTGTGTGGTGAAATGCTGAAGCCTGGATATGGAAGATGTGCAGATTGGCCTGGGAGCAAGGAAGAGTCCCGGAGAACTGGAAGTCAAATATAGTTATTCCCCTGTACAAAGGAAAATGGGAAACAGAAGTGTGTGGTAATCATAGGGCCATTAGTTTTTTCAGTGTAATAGGAAAAGCATATGGTAGGATACTTATTGACAGAGTTAGTGAAATAACAGAGGAATTAATTGGAGAAGAACAGGAAGGTTTTAGGAAGGGAGGAGGTTGTGTAGATCAGATATTCATCCATAAGTATTTCGTGAAAAAAGTTTCTTGGGAAGAGAAAGAAGCTCTAAGCGTCCTTCGTGGATATGGAGAAAGCATAATTATGACAGAGTGGATAAACAAGGAATGTGGAAAATATTTAGAATATATGGTGTTAGTGGGAAGCTGTTGAACGCCGTGAGGAATATGCATGAGGGTGCTAAGGCTGCAGTGCATGTGGATGATGAATTTTGCGATTTTTTCTGTCTGAATGTTGAACTGAGACAGGGATGTGTCAGTTCTCCATGGCTGTTCAATTTGTATATGGATGGGGTTAGAAAAGAGATACAAGGTAGGGTAGTTGATGTTGAAGCTGCCCTAATGAGTGAGGGCAGTGTTTGGAAACTTCTAGTTCTTGTTGGTTGAAGATCATACTGTACTGTTAAGTGAAGACGAAGGGCAACTGCAAGACTTAATGAATGAATTTGAGAGAGTGTGTAGCAAACGGAATCTAAAGGGGAAAATAGGGAAGAGTAAAGCTTTGGTCTTCGAGAGAAATGAAGTCACTGAATGCACAGTGAGGTTGGATGATGAACTGGAAAATGTGAGTGCAGTTAAGTACTTGGGTAGTGTGCTGAGAATGGATGGCAATTTGGAAGATGAAGTGCATGAAAGGGGTGCAGTGATAAGAAATAGGGAAGTGAGATAAGAAACAGGGAAGTGAGATAAGAAATAGGGAAGTGAGTATGTAAGTAAAAAAAAAAAAGTCGCTGCATGATTGTATTGTAATACCAAGTCTAACGTATGGAACTTAAATTTGGACCTTATCGGAAGGACAGAAGCCAAGAGTGAGAGCAATGGAAATGGGCTATTTGAGAGGAGCATGCGGAGCTACATGGAGAGACAAACTGACAAATGAGGAAGTGATGGAGCGTTGTGGTGTGGATGTGATACAGCGTTAGGAGAAATCGACGAGAGTGTATGTGAGTGAGTGGAGGGAAGGAGAGGGAGGGGAAGGCCGAGGATGAGTTGAGGGGGGGGGAGAGAGGGGAAGGCCGAGGATGAGGTGGAGGGATGGATTGGAGAGGTATATAAGAGAGGGATGTGTGAGGTGGGGGGAAGGCAGCGAAATGGCGAATGACAGGGCTACAAGGAGGCGATTTGTTTGTGGTCACCTCTTACGAGATTAAGGCGTCTGGGAATAGATAGACACTGTCTTTTTAAGTCGGCCAGCAAGTGGCCACGCTTCCACCCTTCTGCCTTAAGAGTCGCCTCCTAACTTATTCTGCGTCACTCACAAACAAATGATTAACTCTGGCACAGCCCTCATAAGTTTTTCTCTTAACCACAGCCTCCAGTCCTTCAAACACAATGTACACAGCTCTGATATTTATGAAGCAATGCATCGTAAAGTTTCCTCTCTTTTGTCTCAAGTTCTTTGGTATTCACGTCATAATGTGGTTCTTTCTTTCTTCTATGTATGTATGTAAGTGTGCATATATGTAAGTATATATGTACGTAGTGTCAGTCAGTCTGGCTATCCATCTATCAATCTCTCCACCAATATCTATCTATCTATCTATCTATATTCAGTCATTTATCTCCCACTGTGAGCCTTGGGACCCAGACATACAAGTATATGGCGTATGTAAACTGTCGCTTGTCCATCAGCGGCATTACGTGAGACAAAAGTGTAAAGAACATCTTGGAGATTAACTCTTGCACTCATCCAGTCGCAGCGATTTAACTCATAACAATACTTTTTTTTACCTGAACTTGGCGTGGGTTTTTGTACTTTTCCAGCTAGTTTTACGTAGCTCAGTGGGAGAAATAGACAATGGTACGGTTGTTCTTCCTTTTCTTAGAAATTTCTGACGACTAGCATCATATTTTGGTGTTAAACTATTGTTGCAACTTTGGATTCAGGGTAGAGAGATGGCAACTTTAGGCCAGGTTATAGTACAAGCATTGTAGTCACTAGGCGTCCATTTTGTTATTTTTTAATTCACGTAACAAAGTCAACCGCTTCCTGGGCCACAAGAATCATCTGTACAGCCACTCGGTGTAGAGTCACCTGAAGGCAGTATCACTTCAAGTGGGTGGATATGGAACGCGCCACCATCCTCACTACTTCAAAAAAACATCAGGTTATTTGATTTTGGTCTCTCTTTCCTTAGCTACCCTGTTCATATTTGTGTGGCCTGATGTCGCATCCTGTAAGGGATGGCCCCGCCAAAAGAATTTCCAAGCGGCTTGTCCCTACTCAGTAAGAACCCCTCTTCATCAGGTAGTTGGCTTTCGTGCTGCAGAGGAATGTTTGTTGGGTGCCTTCCTTGTCAGTCACATGCTTTCTCTGTTTTAACATTTTTGCCTCCCCCTACGTTTTGCATTCTGTCGTTCGTCCTACCTTGTCCCAGTTCTTTTCTCCTCGTCTTCGTGTTCTCAATAATTCTGCAGATCCAGAGTCCCCCCCTCCTTCTCTCTAGCTCGCTCTATCTTGTATAACGGTATTAAAAGAAGGGCACTGAAGCCCCCATTAGTTATTCCTGGTTATCTCTATGTCTGCCTGCCTGTGTGCCTACATGCCTGTTTGCATGCCCGTCTGCCGGCTTGCCTACTTGCCTGCTTATTCATCTGCTTGCCCGCCTACCTACCTATTTATCAGCTTTCCAGTCTGCCCACTTCCCTGCCTGCCTGCTTGTATCTCTGCAAGCCTGCCTGTCTGCCTGTTCGTATCTCTCCTTGCTTGCCTGATTGCCTTTTGTCTGCTTACTTCTTACGTATCTGCCTTGATGCATATTATCTCTGTATGCTTGCCTGACTACCAGCTTGCTTCTCTGCCTTTCTGGTTGCCTAACTGCCTCTCTGCCTGCCTGTGTACCTACCTGCCTCTCCATCTACTTCTCTGCCTGCCTGCCTGCTTCCCAATTTGTTTGCCTGCCTGGTGCCTGCCTGCTATAACTCTGACTGCCAAGATTTATGTCTACTGGACAAAATCGTCTGCTTTACCATAACTGCAAGGTGCACCAAGAAGGGAGAAATGGGTTTCCCGGATAATTTTAGAACCCTTCTAGTTCACATCTCTTGCAGAAATACAATCTTCTATCGTTAGCTTAAGTCAAGAGAAAGTGCTTCTCCTTTTGCATCCCTCCTTTCTTCTCTGACTACCTGTACGCCCGCTTATATTTCTGCCTTCTGCCTATTTTTGCCTCTTTTTTACCTTATTACCTGCCTTTCAACATCTGTCCGTCCGTCTCCCTCACTGCTTGTGTTCCTGCTTTCATCTCTGCTTGTATTCCCGCTTCCCTGTCCCACATTACC
This sequence comes from Coenobita brevimanus, assembly GCF_032717465.1. NCBI lineage: Eukaryota > Metazoa > Arthropoda > Malacostraca > Decapoda > Coenobitidae > Coenobita > Coenobita brevimanus. Next base: position 8,123,473 of record NC_137065.1, read on the forward strand.
TCTTTCTCTCCATTTGTCTATCTACTTGCCTACCGACTTGCGTGTCTACTTTCAATTCTGTCTTCCACATTGGCTCCGTTCTTGCCTTCCTGCCTGCTTATCTGTCGGTCCACCTCCCTTCCTGCCTTACTGTATCTCTGTTCTGTCTCCTTGTCTACCTCCCAGTCTACTTACCTGTGTCTGTGTCCATTCTTGGGTCCCTGTCTGTTTATTTCTATTTTCCTTTCTACATCTCTTTCTATCATGCATGCGGTCTCCCTCCCTGCCTACCTCTCTGTCTCCCTAGTGTCCCGTTAGTCTCCCTGCCTGCCTGCCGGCCTCTCTTTCTTCCGTCTCCCTGCCTGCTTGTCTCTCTGTTTCACTACTTTTCGGTTACTCTCCCTGCCTCTCTATCTCCGTAGTCTCCCGTTAGTATCCCTGCCCGTCTGCGGCCTCTCCTTCCTCCTTCTCTCTTCTTAGTCTCCCTGATTGCCTTGCCTGCCTCTGTGCCTTCCTACCCTCCTGTTAGTCTCCGTACCTGTTTGCCTTCCTCATTTCTGCTCTATTCCCTCCCTGCCTACCTACCTTCCTTTCTTCCTCCCTGCCTCCCTGTCTGTCCGTTCGCCTCGTTGCGTCCTTCCTCACATCTCTGCCTTCCCGAACTCTTTTTCTTTTATCCCTCCTCCCTCTAGGCCTTTCACTATCTGGCCTCGTTACTCTCTCTCTCTCTCTCTCTTTCTCTCTCTCTCTCTCTCTCTCTCTCTCTCTCTCTCTCTCTCTCTCTCTCTCTCTCTCGGGTGCTCTGTTTGTTTTAACATCCGATTCTGCTTTAATTTCAATCGAATTTCTGTGTGTGTGTGTGTGTGTGTGTGTGTGTGTGTGTGTGTGTGTGTGTGTGTGTGTGTGTGTGTGTGTGTGTGTTCTCTAGCCACGGTCATATCTTCACTGTGTCACTCGAGAATTACAATACAATTAAACTTTTTCCTGAAACTGACACATATCCTGCGTTTTTGTTCCGAATTAGTACGTTTTCAGAAAAAGAAAATGGTCTCTTCTTTTTTTATACTATCGAATCCATTGTCAAAATGAAAATTATATATATATATATATATATATATATATATATATATATATATATATATATATATATATATATATGTGGTCAGTTACATTCAAGTGGCCTATCTATGTCAGTCTACCTAGATGTCTCCCTGTCTATATATGTATCTATCTACCATTTTAACTATGTATATATTTAATGTTTTTCGCTGTATATCTATGTATCTGTCTCTCTGTCTATCAGTCTCTCTGTCTATCTATCTATTTATCTCGCCATCTGTATACACACAGGGCATTTTAAAATAATTCACGGACAAACGTTTGTGATCAACTGGACATGTAATAATAAGACACAATTTTTTTGGCGTTGTTTACCCCGAAAATGCCTTAATAATGAGATACTGTAATCGGATTAGGGGCAGCAGTGTTATAAAATTAGCATTACGTGGTGAACTGAGCATTACTTTCCTAGGTGTAATGCTTAATGCATACTATTTGGAAATTTTAACCATTTATGGATAAATATGTTGAAGATTCCGACACCTTAGCAACTTTCCAAACCAGTCTAACGCTATTCATCCTAAAGGAGTCGTAACACTTGTTACGTACTTACAAATAATTTAGCAAGAATAACGCAATACTATTTAAGTAAACTGTGAAGATGTCGATAAACACACTGCAAATTTAACATACATTTGCATAAATTACGAAGACTTGCAAGTTATGCTCGCTGTGATTGCAAATAGCAAAATAATGTCTCATTTCTTGGTATTTATGGAAGGCGGTTCATGCGCTATGTAATGAGAGATTAAAATGACATTATCTCATTAATAAAGCATTTTCGGAGAAAACAGCCTGAAATGTGTTTATTTCTACATATCACGTTGATCTTAAATGTCTCCCAGTGTAATTCTGCAACATCCTGTATATCTGTATCTATGATCCTGTCCCCATCCCCCTCATCACTAGTGCGGGGGACCTGAGGCTAGGCTACCCATGCCCGGCACATGACGCGAGGGTAACCAGCCTCACCTCCCAGACAGTGGGTTGGTTATGCGAGCAAAAATCTCAGCTACCTCTCCATGTAAACCATTATGGACGCCATCCAGTGGAACGCTTTCTCCTACTTGGCGAGGGGTTCTGAACCTGGGGTTTGCTAACGACTCGGGTTTCACAGCAGGGTTTTCAAGGGATACTTAGATGTCTGACTAAAATGTACTGTATGAAGATCTACTGAGAGAGAGAGAGAGAGAGAGAGAGAGAGAGAGAGAGAGAGAGAGAGAGAGAGAGAGAGAGAGAGAGAGAGAGAGAGAGAGAGAGAGAGAGATTGATTGAATAGGGAAACTAGTGCCAGGCAGCAAAGGCCATATGACACTAAAGAAGAAATCATTGATATCGGTCAGGTAAAGCAATCATATGGAGGAAAGCATACGGATACGTGACAAAAAGGATATGAGAGCAGTAACCGAAACGTGGGTGGATTCACCTAGAAGATCAGCAAGTGAATGTGGATGGCGTAAGTTATCAATGAAAGGGAAAGCACAGCAGAGTATCGAGGGCAGTCCAGTAGGAGATGCTCTACAGTAGGTAGAACCTGACAGTAGGAGCAAAGAGGAGGTACTCCACCAGCCATCAAATAGCCATGTGTAAGACGGGCATGGCCTAAACGCAAACGTGCTAACGCTCTCTCCCACCGTCTGTTAGGATAGGAGGAAAATGACCAAGGCGAAACAGTGGGCTTAATGGAACGCAGCTTATTATTAGTAACATGGGACCACTCCAACTGCCATCGACGCTTAAGCGACAAAGAGAGAGATGGAAAAAAGTCACCTACTGGGTGACAGCTGGAGAATAATGTGTCAGACGCTGCTGACCTGGCCAAAAAATCCACCTGCTCATTTCCTGCAATACCAACATGGCTCGGAACCCAACAAAAGGTGACTACTTTCTTCCTGGTAGCAATCCTGTACAACCACTCCTGAATTTTAAGAACAAGTTGGTTGGCTGCGGGAATGGTCTGGAGGCTAAAAACGGCACTAAAGGAGTCCGTGAATAGAGAGAGAGAGAGAGAGAGAGAGAGAGAGAGAGAGAGAGAACGACGGCTATAGAGGCGCATATCAGGTTGGTTCACGTTCAAACAGCAGCCATGAGTGAGGATGTAGGGTACTGTCTCATTAAAGTCAGTTGGCAGCAACTGAAGCACGTACTCAGTGACCCAATGCCCGGAGATATTTTGTTTTCTTAAATAAGGTACGTTCATAACATTTCTAATATTTTTTTTTATACAATGATAAGTATGCTAGTGATATTTTTACAATGTGGCAATGATTATCGTATTGTAATTAGAGACGCTGTAGCATTTTGGGAGCTCATGTTTGTGACTGTGGTCGTATGTGTGGCTGCTCAGCAGCTAAACTTAGATTTTAATGATGTTGGCGGAGGTATGGACTCTGCGTGCTTCCTAGTTAATGTTTGTTCTTTTGACAATGATGGTAAAGACTCCCTGAATTTGTGTCTAACGTGAGATCTTCCGACGGTGGTGATAACATGACTGCTTGATGGTGCTTTCATTGATGTTTTGTCATTATGACTGCCAGAAATTATTTCTACTTAGTGAAGAATGCCTGATGTTGTTTGTACTGTATGACCTTACGACGGTGTTGATAATATGACCTCTTGATGATGTTTTAGCTCTTTGATCTTTTGACGTAATGACTGCCAGAAGGTGTTTCTACCGTGTGATCTTACGACGGTGATCATAATATGAGTGCCTGATGGTGTTATTATAGTGTAATGTTATGACAGTGGTAATATTATAACTGTGTGTCAATGTCAACGACTTTATGTATAACTTTGGTTATATAAATATTATATAATGCAATTTCAGATACAGCAATGGCCTTATCAGCGATAAAGCATCACATTGATGAAATCTACATTCAGTATGGATGCATTACTATCGTCAAAAACGAATGTGAATTTCCTCAGCGTGACATATGCCACAGAGTTTTATCACAGGACTGCATGAAACCACGTTTTCTCAAACGACATCCGAATATCAAAAGTAAGAATGCTGCCATCTTCAAGCAAAAGGAAGAAGAACTGAAGTAAGCATGCTTTGATCATCTGAGATAGTTCATTCAACAAAATGAATCTGGGTTACGTGCACTGTACATGGTATCAGTAAGAACTTCACAAGAAAAACACATCAGAACGTTGCCGATAAGTTAATCGTACCTTGCTGTAAAGATGTAGTCTCCTGTGTTATTGAATGTGATACTCAGCAGGTCACATCAGTACCCATCTCAAATGAGTGTGTTCACTGACGAATATATGTCTGAAGATATCAAACAAGTCATTGGTGAAATAAAGGGAGCATCTTTAGGTAAATCTGTAATCCAAATTGATGACTGGACTGACGCGGCTGCTTGTGTCTAACTCCTGGTGTTTGTACGATACATCAGTGGTGGATATTTTGGTGAAGATTTCTTGTTCTATCATGCGTTGGAGTCAACTACAAGAGGTGAAGACATTTTCCATGATGTTTGTTTTGTTTTGTTTTCAAGAAGCTGATGGATTTTCATGGAATAATGTGTGTGCACAACTGATGGAACACCAGCAGTGCATGGCCATCGATCAGGGTTGTTTAGAAGAGTGAATGAGGCAAATCCTGAAACAAGGCATCTTCACTGTATCCATCACTGATAAGCTCTGATGTCTAAAACTTACCCACCAGAATTAAGATTATTACTTAATGATGTACACATGGTAAATACCATCAAGTGCCATAAATACACGACTCTTATATCCAACTTGCCAGGAGTTTGGAACAGGTGACAAAGTCTTACATTTTCACATCGAAGTTCAGTGGCTGTTATGGGGGAAGATTGTATAGGACCGAGTCACTAAAGGAGGAGCATTCCTTATTCCTCAAATGCAACAACCTGACAAACTCTCTTGAGTTACCAAGAAACTGTCAGACAACCAGTGGATCTAGAAGCTAGTCTATCTGAAGGACATAATTATTCTTACATAATTACTCTAATTTGCCAAATTTATCCCACCAACGCTGTTTTACCACAGTGATTGGCCTCATGGACAGACTAAGACCATTCAGTATGAAGCAGGAGCTGTGGAAAGGGAAGATCAAAAATGAATATCTTGGCATGTTGGAACCTCTAAGTGAGACACTTTCTCAAAGCAAAGGTACTGGAAAACTAGAGTTTGTGCACCTTGTGCAAACACTTCTTTCTTCCATGAGAATGGAGTGAAGTCTTATTTGCCAAAGCTGAGCCAGTCGGAATCAGAGCTGATTTGAAACCCACCCATTCACTGTTAATGTGCATCTTCTCCTAGAAAATATGCAAGAAGTATTCCTAGACTTGGTGAACAACTCTGTTCCAAAAAATGCATTTGAAACACTTCCCCTTACGAAGTTCTGGTCTAAAATGAGTGAACTTCACCCTGCTGTGATGATCTTGCTGTGGGGTTTTTGTTATTGCTCCATAGTACTTACCTGTGTCAGTAAGGATTTTCAGTGCTGTTGAACACGAAAACAAAAGACCGAGCATGGCTTTATGTGAAGCATAGCCTTCGAGTTTGTCTGTCTATTACAGCACCTTGAATTGAGAAACTTCTTAAGACAAAGCAGGCACACCCTTCACAGTGAAGTTTAATACTGGTTGTCATATTTAACCCCTACTTGCCGGATGACGTGTATAACCATCATGATTTTCGGTCGACGTGAACAGCTGCAAGAGTCTTCCCGCCACCCTTTGAACCCACGACCATTTTCTATGACAACCATAAGGTAGGTAGATACCCAAGGTACCCTACTGACGTGTGTCTCAGTCTGTACACGGCACTGGTAGTACAGAGTGATGTCTTCCTCATCCTCCTCGTCCGATTCTGCTCCCCCACGCGAGAGGCCGATTGCATCATTGACCCCCACGCAAGTTCTGCCCTTATCACCGCAGAAAGGGCTCTGTGACTGAGAAGGTGTGTGGGAAGTTGTAAATAGTAAACAGGTATGCACAAGTGTTTTTTTTTAAATTCATAAGTGATGTGTAAGATATTGTTAGCTATATCTAGTAAGTGTTATGATATAAGTGTTTTATAATAAGTTTTACAAGTGCAATCCAATAAGCATTACTATTTGTGAAATAATGATTGGAAATGCCTTGAGTAACTCTACCTGCTACGTGAAAGAAAACCAGGAGTGCTTGGGCGAGGAAGAAAATGACCTGATTGGCTATAACTAAATTTTTTCCCTCATTACTCAGAAAATAATGGTGAATATGAGAGAATAAGTGTATATGTGATGTGAAGTACAAAAATGTAAGTTATGTATAACACTGTAATATTTTCACAATGCCCCTGATTAGTACAAACTAGTCAATTTTTGTACAGGTAGTTACCTCATACTCAACCATACTGTGTGAAACAGCCAGAGCATTTACTTCTCAAAGTGCGATTACCTGTAATTGTGATGTCAAGTGCACATATAAGTGCTGTAATAGAGGGAAACTATTAAAATTGAAGCAAGATGTGATTAGAGAAAATCAGGGAGATGTTCTTTTCCCACACATCTACGGGGCATAGTGGCACTATGAAAAGGGCGGAAAACCCTATGGGAAGCCAAATGAACAGGGTGAAGTCTCATCCTTACGATGGTGAGTGGGGAAAAGAGGAAAATTCCGAGTTTCTCAAAGGAAGCCCAGGCAGTGTTACAATCACCACTCCGGTCAGGCTGCCAACGCTAGCCAGCGGGTCCAAGGCCGCTGGCAGAGGCACACGCTCAGAAACAGCCTGCCAAAACATGGAAACCAGTCATCTTTAACTTAAACTTACTCATCAACGGGACCACCCAGAGACATGGGGATACTGTCATTTGAAAAAGGAAGAGTTGATGAGACGTATGTATCTTTAATTTTTTCTCTAACTATTATAGTTTGGCAGATATTAGGGTTTGAAGTAAGGATATTTTTTTTTCCAAAATCACGGAAATCCCCCGTAGGGGTGAGAGGGCGACGTCGGAAAACCCCCAGCGTGCAGAGGTTAAAACAAGGTGTTAAAACTTGCTTACTAAATAATCATAATTTCGTTAGCATTATAATACAGTATGGTACCATTCTACACTGAAGTTAGTGCTAATATTTTTCTTCATAAAGTAACCAGTTTCTGACTTGTGCAGTATCATTGTAGGCTACACTGACAATAATGTTAATGCTTTTCTGCTTATTAAGGTCATTCTTGTTTCAGCCATCTGATCCATTTTACTACCAGTGTATATCTAAATAGTCTTAATGTATTACCATCTTATATTAAGTGTCAGATTAAAGAGGACATTGGTTGATAGTCTGATAACTCAGGAGGTACTTGGTGGGAAAAATGTTGAGAACCTCTGGACTGACCAATATCTCAAAATATGATCCAGAAACTACATCGCGTTTATTCTAACCTGACAAGGATGCCTAACTCCTTTCAGCTAGGTTGATGGCCAAGTGTAGTCAGTCTGTAGGATTGATTTGACGACCAAGAAGCCACGTTCCTATATCATAACTAAGGTTTCTCGAATTTTATGCAACCACGACTTAGTATTCAAGTTGTGAGTGGCCCAGTTCCCTCAGATATGTACAAAATGACTACGATACTATCTTGCCAAACCATTTATTAATATTTTAGCAGGTTAGGAGGGCTGCAGTTATTTATTTTACATGATCTAGAAGCTGTATCACATCCGAATATTGATAACATTACTTGGCTACGCAAGGAATTGTTCTTTGTCTCATATATAGTGAAGTGAATCGATGTATATATCTAAAACTGTACATTCGTAGATTTAACTGGAAAGATACTGAGAGAGAGAGAGAGAGAGAGAGAGAGAGAGAGAGAGAGAGAGAGAGAATTTATTAGAGTAAATCAGGCAATATTTCAGCTTTACTCTGCATTTGATGAGGTATTTGATGTCAGAATTATTAATGTCTCCAGACAAGTATATTAAAGTTTAGAGGAGCTCTTTTTATTAGTGATGAGGCTAATGTACTGTAGGTAGTATCTAACCCATCTAGTTGGAAAAGTCTCACCTAATGTCAATAAAGTCGTCTGGCGATAGGAAGGATAGATCGCTTGTGTGAAAGCCTGAAGATGTATATTAACAGATTAGAGTGGAGAGCAATTACTGTCGATCGTATTACAGGGGAAGATTATGATTTGGCGAAAAATGATGGCCTGCCTTGATCTACATGCAGTCGATAAACAGAAATCCAAACCTTTTTCTTCCGGAAGGACCTTTTGCCTTAGTATTATTATTATGACTATTATTATTATTATTATTATTATTATTATTATTAGTAGTAGTAGTAGTAGTAGTAGTTGTAGTTGCTGTTGTTGTTGTTGTTGTTGTTGGTGGTGGTGGTGGTGGTGGAGGTGCTGGTGGTTGGGTATTGTTGTTGTTGGTTGTTGTTGTTGTTGTTGTTGTTGGTTATTGTTGATGTTTGTTGCTGTTGTTGGTGGTGGTTGATGTTGCTGGTTGTTGTTGTTGGTTGTTGTTGATTGTTGTTGTTGGTTGTTGATATTGTTGTTAAAACCCTAGGCTCATCTGGACATGAACAATGTGGACTGCAGGCTGAATTTGCTCTTTCCCGCAATATCTTTGTCACAACGTGAAAGTTTTCCTCTCCAGTGTCTGGTTTGTTTTAGACTGCATATTTACAGATTCGCCTACAGAGAGATGTACCGGATGGAGACTGGAACGAGGGAACGTAGGGAGAGATGGAGGAAGAAAAAATAACAGATTAGCATGCAAATCAGGCAGTAATTCAGCTTAAGCTTCCGGCACCAGGCAGTCTGCATATAACATAAAGATTGGGAGTGCACGAATTCAGCTGTTTGTGTAATATGTTCATCGAAGTGATTAAGCTGCACTACCACTGTCACATATATGGCGCTGTCTTTCTTTGGTGCTGTGTCCGAAAGTTCTACTTCATAGTTTCTAGCTTAACTGAATAAGTAATAGCAGTAAATATTCATATACTATTTCAAGAATATTTAGTTCTCCACTCTATGATAGTACTGCATTTGCTCAGTTTCTCTCTTCTTATAATGTTCTTCACTTCTTTACCAAGTTGTTTCAAACTTTGTGCAGTTGTACCTGAGACTATTACCTTCATACACTTTTTTCCTTGTATCTTTTATTTTATTCTTCTCTTGTTTCTTTTTTATTTACTCCTCTCAGAGGGACCTACACAGTTAAAAATCAGTCCACTGAAGCACACAAACTTGAGGGTCATGTGTTCTTGTATATTTATTACCTATCAGGACAATTTACACAGCAGCACTTCAGTGCTGTATGAAGACCATCCTACATTTCCTTGGACCAGTTGTAAATCTCTAATTTATAATGTCTTCTGTCCAGTAATGTTGGATACTACTTGAATGTTTCATGTCTAAGCCTCAATGACTACGTTTGTCTATTTCACTTTTCTCACTTATTTAGGTTTCTTTGAGGCGGTTTTGGCAAGTGATCTGACATGAAAGATCCAGCTGAGGGCACTGTTAAGTGAAACACCGAAAATTTCAATACTTTTTGAGACACGAATATTGGTAGCAATGAAGATAATACAGGAATCTGGTAATATCTGACTATTAGTAAATTGTATACATTTAGTTTTGCTGGCATTAAAGAAGACAAGGTTATTTTGTGCCCATTCAGTCATCCTAGATAAATCTTGATTATGGAGATGGCTGCACTGAGTTGGGAGTTAGAGATATTAAACTTTGTGAAAAGGTGTTTAAGTGTGAATGAACTGTGAAGTGTTGCGTCATTGCATATGAATGTATGGGATTTGGGGGTGACAGATAAGAGATCATTAATATGAATTAGGAATAAGGTTGGAGCCAGAACTGACCCTTGAGGAACGCCGGTGTTAACTGAGTAGAAACTGGAATATACATCATATACTTTTACTCTTCTCTTTTTGTCGCTGAAATATGAGGAAATCAGAGGAACATTAGACGTTAGTCCATGGCAAGGGAGTCTGGACAGCAGGGAACGGTGCCACATTGTCAGAAGCTTTGGAAATATCAAGGGCTGCTGCATGAATTCCTCCATGTTGGTCTACTGACTGATGGACAGTGTGAGTCGGGAGATTGAGTACATCAATGGTGGATTTTTCGTGGTGAAAACCATACTGTCGACCACTAATAAAGTTCCTGGAATCAAGATGTTTAACTATGTGCTTATTAATTAAAATTTCAAATACTTTACCAAGAGCAGATGTGACAGCTATTGGTCTGTAATCAGAGGGGTCAGAGGAATTTCCTTTCTTTGGAACTGGGTGGATATTGGCTTCTTTCCAAGAATTAGGGGATGAAGAAGTACGTATGCATAGTCCGAAAATAAAGCTAGAACAGAAGCAAGTTCTTGGGAGCACGTTTTCAGAACAATTGGAGGAATTCTATCTGGGCCTGGAGGTTTGTTGGTTGGTAAAGTGTTTAGGATTTTTTTTTTTTTTGCGTACTTGGTCTGTATTTTAAGTGGAACAATTTCGGGAAAGTCATGTTCTAGTACTGGGACGTTCTGGCTGACTTCCTTTTTTGCAAAATTTCTGGCAAATTTACTTGCAAAGATATTCATTTTACCACGCGAGTCACTTGTAATGTTACCGACTGAAGATTTTGGTGGGGGAATGGGTGATGATATGTTACTGAAAGAACTGAGAGTTGACCAGAATATTCTTATGTCATCAGGACTGTCTAGTAGTTTTGATGCTTGGTTGTGAAGAAAGTTTGATTTAGCGAGATTTTTTACTGGTTTTGCATGGTTTCTAGCAGTTTTAAATTGACGGAGTGATTCAGATTTTTTAAAAGTAAGAGTTATATGTTAATGGCTTTTGGGCCGCTGCTCTGGCACAACTGCTAGCAAACCATTTTGGGAAGTCTGATCTTTTAGTGAACTGTTAACTTGGAAAGAACAATTCCATACCTGCTTCTATTAAGTAATTAATGTGGGACTGGGTAGAACTGATGTCATCAGAGAAGAAAGACTGCCATGGAATATCAGCAATATAATTTCTACATCCATCCCAGTTTGCCATATCAAAAAGCCATCGGGCCACCCTGACAGGCTCGGAACGGGGAGATTTTGGGGGGACGACTAATGAGACTTTGATGAGACTGTGGTCGGATCCATGTGGGGACAGTACTTCTGTCCTGTATTGATCAGGATTATTTATCAGGAATAGGTCCAAGAGATAGGCGTTATGGTCAGCATTATCTGGTATTCTGGTTGGTTGTTTAACCAGTTACGTGAGCTTAAACGATTCTGCAAACAGCTCATAGTCTAGACCAATATCGGCAGTCCTGGCAAAATGCAATAACCATTCTACATTATGGATGTTGTAATCACCCAAAACGGTAATTTCATGCATTATGCATTTCTGCTTGTCACTGTCTCTCCACCTGTCACTCTGGTTATCCACCTCTCACTCTGCCTTACTCTATTAACCTCTCATTCTACCCATCTACTGTCACTCTGCCTGTCAACCTGTCTGTTTCCCTCATAATCTACATGCTATTCTTCCCGTCACTCTGCATACCTACCTATCACTGCATGCTTGCCTTTCATTCTGCTTGTTTGTCTACCATTTCCTGGCAGACAGTCACTCAGTATATGTATCACTGTTTGTTCACCTGTCACTCTGCCTGTTACTTTGCCTGTATGTTTACCACTGACTGTCTGCTTGTTACTCTACCCTGTCCTTCCCACTTACCTGCCGGGAACACATGGAATACACAAGGCCATCGCTGGGTACCGACGCTGTTCGTGCCCCAGCAAAGTAGTGTGCCGTAGTCCAGCTCAGTGTTGGGAGTGTAGCTGACGGTGGATCCCGCACCCGTCACTCGGATGTGGCTCTGAGGGAGGAGATGGAGTAGGCTAACACTCTCAGGTTACTATGATTCACTCTAAGTATGCAGTGGTACAGTTCAGTGCAGTTGTAGTAGTCATTATGACCCTAGGCTCATCTGACCCTGATTCTATTGGACAGCAGGCTAAAGAAGATCTTCTTCCACAGTCCACCACCCCACGTTGCGGGGGAAAGGGAAGGAGGCGTGGGCCGCTGTGTAATCAGGCAGCCGAATCATCTGGTTATATCAGTGTCACGGCATGGAGACTTTCTTCTCCAGCATCTCATATCAGAGCTGATGCAATGTGAGCATTCACAAAGTGGGAAGTTGCCAGTGATCACCGAGTATTTTAGTTAGGAACCCAATCAACTCCTGGTTTGCATTGTCACAGATATTCTAAAGGCCATTCCATGATACTTAGTGATAATGAGAACATAAATTTTTCGATATCGTAATCATTGGTTATTATACCAGTTTTCTATTTATGACTCACTATGTAAACTATTGCATAACAGTTACTAGAATGCATAAAACGACAAGTGGTCTGTTAGCATTTATCACAATATTAAAAGTTCAGCTGCGTGTATAATTTGAAACGCTTATCATTTAGTTATCAAAGAGATAAATGTTTCATCTGGCATGTGCTGAAGAGATTGTACTATTAGTAAAAAATATATATATATATATATATATATATATATGAAGCCAAAATCATGCGAAGATGAAACCTAACACCGGAATCGCAAGTTCCGATTTTTCCGGAAAGACAAAGCTTTACGCGGGTACGTGCATAATATCTTTATCTGATCCCAGTAGACATTTTGAAGCCAAACAAATTTATGTTAGTATTATATATATATATATATATATATATATATATATATATATATATATATATATATATATATATATATATATATATATATATATACAGGCATATATGTCTGTAAATTTTATTTGATTAAAATTATATTAAAAAACATTACTGAGAATGTGAATAATCGCTTTTCAGGTACGAACAATCTTCGTCCCTAGGTTTAGAGGGTACATGAGGTTAGTTTAATGATTCCCTTCGACTTAATCATAGTGAAACTTCATTTCCTCATTTGAGTAAATGTGTTTACAAAATTATGCATGAGAACAAAGTGATAAAGGAAACGCATACAAAACAGTAGTTTAGTCGGCATTTTTTTTTTTTTTTAGTTATCAGGTAACAACTGGCACCTTTCTGGACTTTGTGAACGCTCCCATCACTGGCGAATCCCGCTCCCACCCGGATGTGGCTCTGAACGAATGACAAATGAGACTGATCAGAAAGGACCTTTTCACTGAAATTATAGAGCAATGTGTAGACAAGTCCCAGGGTAGTGACGATAGTTTCTGACGCATGTGATGATATTAGCTTTAAGTCGGACGTTAGGTAAACCAGTGCTGAAATGGCTTTTAGTTCGAAATATGCTTCCCAACCACCAACCCACCTGCTGAATGACAACACTCTCCGTTAGGTTAGATTTGACAGTTAAGGTTAGCTTAGGTTAGGCTATTTGCTAGTTTTTCCCTGTATGGAGCATTACCTGACTGGAAAACTTCCTGATATTTTGGAACGTATCCCCGACATCTAAAAATGGGGAGTTTCTATGTCTGCAGCCCATCCTTGGAACACCGTCCTACCTTCGTAGTATCAACCCACCTCCAAAATATCGACCCACCTGTGGAATATCAACCCACCTGCAGAATATCAACCACCCGCGGTAAATCGACCCTCATGAGGAATACCGACTCACCTGCGAAATATCGATCGACTGAGTATGGGCCCGTTGCGGAATATCAACCCAACTACGGAATATTGACCCACCTGGTGGATTATCGATTCATTGAGTATCGGCCAAATGCAGAATATCAACAAACCTGTTAAAAATCGACCCACCTGTCGAATATCAACCCACATGCAGAATATTAACCCATCTGTAAAATATCGACCCACTTGCAGGTTATCAACTTACCTGATAAAGCAGATCTCTTCGCACAGACTTTCTCCTCCAATTCCATCTTAGACGATTCCGGTGCTGTTCCTCCATCACTTCCCCCCTCTGACTTCCTCATGGCTGACATTAAAATTTCTTCAGCTGATGTATTTTCTGCCATCACTGGCCTCAGTACTAACAAGGCATATGGGCCTGATGGGGTCCCTCCTGTTGTTCTCAAGAACTGTGCTTCTGTGCTTACACCATGCCTAGGCAAACTCTTTCGCCTTTGTCTGTCAACTTGTACCTTTCCTTCTTGCTGGAAGTTTGCTCTCATTCAGCCAGTCCCAAAGAAGGGTGACCACTCCCATCCCTCCAACTATCGTCCAATTGCTTTAACGTCCTGTATTTCAAAAGTTTTCGAGTCAATTCTCAATAGAAAAATTTTAAGGCATCTTTCCTATCACAACCTTCTTTCCGATCGTCAGTACGGGTTCCGTCAGGGACGCTCCACTGGCGATCTTCTCACCTACCTTTCAGACTCCTGGTCATCCTCCTTTCGGGACTTTGGGGAAAGCTTTGCCATTGCACTTGACATCTCAAAGGCTTTCGATCGAGTCGGGCATAAATCTTTAATTTCCAAACTGCCCTCCTACGGTTTCTATCCTTCTATCTGTGCCTTCATCGCTAGCTTCCTTTCTGGTCGTTCTATAGCCGCTGTTGTAGACGGCCATCGTTCTTCTCCTAGATCTATCAACAGTGGTGTTCCTCAGGGCTCTGTCCTATCACCAACTCTCTTCCTTTTATTCATCAATGATCTTCTAAGCTGTACATCTAAACCTATCCACTCGTACGCTGATGACTCCACCCTTCACCTTTCCATTCGGTTCCCGCAACGCCCATCTCAACAGTTACTTCAACAAACAAGGGATGAGGCTATGGCACACCTAATGTCTGACTTGGCTCGTATCTCTGACTGGGGTAAAAATAATATGGTTGTTTTTAATGCATCTAAGACTCAGTTCTTACACCTATCAACCCGACAAAATCTTCCACAGGTATACCCACTAATGTTTAATAATATTCAGTTTAATCCTGCATCATCCTTGAACATGCTTGGGGTTTCGTTTACTCGGGACTTATCTTGGAAAGATCATATTACATCTCTTGTAAAATCTGCTTCCAAGAGATTGGGTGTGCTAAGCCGACTCCGCTCTTTCTTTACCCCTGCACAATTGTTGACTCTATACAGGGGTTTTATCCGCCCCTGTGTGGAGTACAACTCTCATGTGTGGGGAGGCTCCCCACATACAGCTCTTCTGAATAGGGTGGAGTCAAAGGCTTTTCGTCTCACTAACTCTCCTCCTCTTACTGACTCCCTGCAACCTCTGTCTCTTCGCCGCACTGTTGCATCTTTATCTCTTTTCTATTGCTACTTTAATGGTCACTGCTCCTCTGAACTGTCTGCTTGCATTCCTCCACCTCTATGACGGGCGCATAGCACCCGTCTGGCAGCAAACTCTCATCCCTTTTCTGTCCAACTCTCTAATGCAAGAGTTAACCGTTACTCCCAGTCTCTCATTTATGCAACAGGTCAACTCTGGAACTGTCTCCCTCTGTCTGTATTTCCTGCTGCCTATGATCTCCAGTCTTTCAAACACAGTGTGTCCAGGCATCTCAAAATGATTGGATCTTGAATTTGGCTCTCTATTGTATTTTGTTTTTCTCTTGGAGGGAACTGTTACTGCGGGCTCATGGCCTTTGGTTCCTTCTTCCTCGCATTAAAAAAAAATAAATAAAAAACCTGCAAAATAGGAAAACACGTGTTAAATATCAAACCACACGGAGAATATCAACTTGCTTGCAGAATACCAAGCCACCTGCAGAATGTCAACCTACCTTTTGAATATCGAACCATCTGTTGCCTACTGACCAACCTGTTAAGTAATAAGTCACATGCAGAATACTGACTGACTGAATATTGACCCACCAGCTGAATATCCACCATACTGCACACCCTCGGCCAATGACCCACTTGTGGAATATCAACCAACCTACGGAGTACCGACCCACCTGCGCAATATCGATCCACCTGATAAATATCTATGCACATGTGGAATATCGACCCACCTACGGATTTTCTACTAACGAGTCACTTGTGAAATACTGAATCTATGAATATCGACCCACCTGTGGAATATCGACGCTTTCTCCACTGTTGTTGAAGGTCCACGTGAAGGCTGAAGGCATGGGGTGGGCGTCCAGTTGGCAGGGAATCTCCACCTTCTCGTACTTGGCTGCTCCGTGATACTCTACCTGCCCACCACGACATACTGGCGCGTCTGGGGGTATGAATAGAGGTATTGTGAAGTAGGTAGATAGACAGATACATAGATAGACAGACAAGCCAGAAGATTTTAACTACAGGAGCCCAAGAAGACGACATTCATCCACCTTTCAGATTTCCTTTTGAAGTAACAACATCTCTTTCTGCGAATCTTTAGTAGTTTCTTTTTATTCACAAGAAAAGAACAGTGGCAATGCATGTCAACTTACATAGTTACAGGATCAGCTACAACAATAATCCATGGAGTTAATACTCACATTTAACTTTCAGCATGACAGGGTTGGAGTGTCCGTCACCCTCAGTGTTCGAAGCCACACACTGGTAGGTCCCCGATGCCCACCTTGTCACCCGTTGTAACACTAGACTCTGGTTGCTGATGATTACACCTCCACTCACGTTGTGCACAAGCTCCTTTTTCTGTTGGAGACACGATATATAATGAGAGGTAAATGTTCCCAACAAATACACTTTTACTTCACACTTACGGAATACCCGACACTTTCCTCCCTGCTACCTCCCTCGCTGGATGCTGGTGATTAATCCTCCACTCACGTTACTCAGGAAATCCATATTGTGTTGGAAATAAGAGATATAACGAGAGATAAATGTCCGCATACTACTCTTCACACGTGGGAAATAGCCCTCACTACTCTCCGGGTCACTGCGCTCTCTGGATGCTGATAAGTACTTTTCCACCCACGTTGCTCAAAAGCATCTTCGTAATGAACACAGTGTATTATGAAAATATAAATTTCAGCATATTCCTGTCTTCTGAGACAATGAAAGCTGTTATTGTAAATGAATTAAGCTTAGGTCCTTGCACTAAGAAACAGACGATATGAGTATGGAAAGGTAGGCCTCTCTAACATTTGGGGAAGGCGGTCAAGGAATCGGTAAAGAGGAGGCCTGCAGTCCAACGGACCCAAGTAAGAATCCCGGCTGGGAAAGGGAACAACTTAAGGATATGAATTTTACACTATTCCTGTATGAGACAGTCCTAGCAAGTATTCCGTATGGACGATGGGTGTTGGCGCCAAAGTGGTGACATGTGGTGTATGGTATGTAAGAGGACTACTGTGGCCTTGGGAAACAGGCTGTGAAGCCTATGCCCAGAGTTGGACACATAAAAGAGAGAGAGAGAGAGAGAGAGAGAGAGAGAGAGAGACAGACAGACAGACAGACAGACAGACAGAAATATGGCAGATAGAATAAAATGCTAGTACTAGCTACTTCTGTTGGAGACACAGTAATAAAGCTAGAGATAAAAAAAAAAAATGTGTAGCCTATTGCTCACGGAGATATTACCCATCACTCTCTTCCCTGTCATTTCCTTCTCTGGATGCTGATATTGTGCCACCACTAATGTTGTTGTGATCAAGTTCCTTCTTTTGGATGGAATCACAAGGTACACACTCGGCTTCGAATATTACAGACTGGATACGAGTAGTAAGGAATAGGGGAGGGGGCAATGGAAAACACCTAGTCCCTTCAATCCGAAGACGTATTTTACATTGTATGGCCGCTACCACTACACAGTTTGTTCAGTAAGTTTTTTCCGAATCGACTTGCCTCCAGTTTGGAAAGTTAGTCTTTTGCTCAAGAATACTGTGTGAAAGAGCAAGAATAAACTAAACAGCTGCGTTACAGGGATGATGGGCTATGACCTGATCACCTGATTAAATTTTGGACTAAACTGGGCCAAGTCCCAGACTGTAGGCCCCCAATACGTATTTCGCCATAACTCCTTTCAAATTGTCATATCGACATGAAACCAGAACCTACAGTAGTCGTGCATCTTTCAAATATGCATCCTATAACATGCCTTACTGCATCAAGGGGGTCACCCCTCAGTTAGAGGTAGGGGGTCAATGTCAGGTGGGTAGGGTCTAAAATTTAAAATGGGCATAGCATCAATTTTCACCCGATTTCCTCCAAATCTGATATGTGACATCTTTGACTAGATAAAGCGTTGTGTTGTATGTCATCACTAAAATGACTGCCGGGGGCGGGTTTGCTGTGCTTTGGCACCGCTTCTTGTTTTTATTCTTGTTTGCATTCTTCAATGAAAGGCTGCTTGATATGAATTATCGTAGAGTTTTAAGACTAAAGTATTATTTTCTGTTTGCTCCTAGCCTGATGATGGTAAGAGATATGTGCCGAAACGTTGCACCATTAAAGATGTTAATGAAATCTGCGTGGTTATAACTGTGTAGCTTTGTGCATATACTGTACAGAACAGTAGTTTGGGAATGATATGAAGAGGGCTTGTGTAGTTGTAGTTTAACCCATTAGCTACCAGAGAGTCTGTACGAGAGGTTTTGCCGGATGGGTTCTGAGCGTACCGCCTTCCGCCTGTCGGCTCATAGTCGCGAAGCTCGTAGGTCCCTACCCCCGGGGCTCCCTCCTCTATTAAATTCTGAGAATGCCCAGTTCCGTCCTACACTGAGGACACTGGGCGGAAATGGGTTAAGAGGAAGGCTGTGAACACTGAGGTGTAAAACAAGATGTTGGGAGAAGAAAATAACTATCAGCATCATCATGAACTCTCTATTTTACCTAAGGGCAGGGTGAGGCAGGGTACAGAAAGCTTGGCGAAAGAGAGCACGATAGTGGAAGAAAAAGAAACAGCATTCCCAAAGACGAGAAACGTCTAAGGTTAATATCTTTGAAGTGGTGAAAGCGACATCATGAGCAAAACTTGAAGGCAGAAAGAATTAATACATTATAGTCTTCGGCATTAGCACCGACGCAGCAAGATGAAATCGTGAAGTCTGTCATGTTGAAACAAAACTAGTTGTAAAGTATAATTGTGGAATATATCTAGATTAGTATAGATGACTTTGTTGTTAAGCTATATGATGTTGTGAATGAGGTTTCACCTGAAAATCACAAATGTCTTTGGGTTACCGTTATTTTGACTACGCGACCATCAGTTCCTCCATAAACATAAGTTATCTGCTGGACCACAGGGGGAGGCACTCTTTCGTAGTAATAGCGAGAGGGTAGCAGGTGTGTGTCGAGATGGTGAATGATTGTGCGCGTGTGTGTGATTGGAATCATTTGCATAATGTTGTTTTACTCAACCTTTTAATGCAATGGATTTGAGCGCATTCTCTCTTTTGTCTTCTCGAAAAAGATGTCTTTCAATAACTTCAAGGCCTAGGACATTATTTAGGTTTTATTTTTCATTTTCTTTCTGTGTCTTTTCTGTCATTTTGTTCTAGCTAAAGTCAAACAATTATTCAGTATAGGAAACCGTCCCTCGTGTGGACGTCTAGTTAAATCAGATCCTGTCACCACCACCACCACCACCACCACCACCTTATCATTGCAAAACAAGTTCCCACACAAAAGATGTGATGAGGGAGAATCCAAGAATAAGGAAAGGGAAAAAAGAAAGTATATCTAACAAACAGAATTCTAGGATTCAATATCGTGGCTAAACCTCATACGTCAAACTATCTACACGTATTTTCTGTCAGGTATTAATCACATACATTACAACTACCACAACTCCCATTCACGCACTTCTCTCTTAGTCACCGTGTCTACTGTAGCTCTATCACCTTTAAGCAATACCCTACCTCCTACTTAGTCTCTCCCACAATATCCGGTGCTCCCCTCTGCGTGTGTGTGTGTGTGTGTGTGTGTGTGTGTGTGTGTGTGTGTGTGTGTGTGTGTGTGTGTCTCTCTCTCTCTCTCTCTCTCTCTCTCTCTCTTCTTTATTACCCGACCTCGTAAGTCTTTTCCACTGATTCCTCTCTCTCTCTCTCTCTCTCTCTCTCTCTCTCTCTCTCTCTCTCTCTCTCTTCCTAGAACCCTCCCACCTTTAAGCATTATCCAGCCACTCTCTCACCCATGTTTACCATTTCTTACGACCCTTGTCTCTCTCACATCTTAATATACATAAATACAATCGTCCATCCTTAATCTCAGCTCCTCGCCTCCCATAAACTACTGTAGTCCATTACCTAACATGACCCAACTTCGTCTAACTCAGTGTACTCTGCTATAATGTAACTTAACAATCTGCTACAGTCTTATGTGATTTAACCTCAGCTAACCTGTTCTCATCTACTTTAACTTAACCTATCCTTACCTATCTTAGCCAAATAATCTGGTGTGATCTAACCTAACATGACCTAATTTGATGCGATCTAATTTAATTTCATCTAACCTGACACAACATAATTCAGTGTTGCCCAGCCTAACATAATCTAACGGAATTGTCTAGCCGAATTTAATCTAACCTAACCAACAAGTCTGTCTCCTTTAAATCTGATCCTCGCTCCTTCCAGTGGGATTGTCTCTCAATCACTCAACCTTGTTTCCAGGTCACTGACAATCCGTTGGAATCCTTTGAATTTACTGCCACTGTTCTCCATTTCTCCTGGCGCTTGGCCTGAAAGCCATTTTTGCCTGCATCAGCCTTTCCCCTGCCTTTCACGACCCGAAGGGAATGCTGTACGTGCGTAGTATCATTCCCTCCCAATTCTCGGTTCGGTGTTTATTCCTACACTACAAGTACCCTCTGTTCTGTTGTTTTGCGCATTTCCCTTGGCTTACGTTTTTATATCATTGGGTTACGTTTCCCTCGTATTCATATTTTTGTCTCTTCTTGCCACCTTCCTTCTCTACACCCTTTTCATGCATGCCTTCAAATTTTCCTGTGTTTAATTTTACGGTTCGTTTTTCCCTTACCGCGTGAAATATCTTTCAGGCAAGACAACCATTTTTGGTACTACGTAGATTAACGCAGCAAAACAGACTTGTTGAATTGGGTATTAAGCTCTTCTCTCCCTTCTTGTGTTCTCATTTCATGCTGCCTGTTGTCCCTACCCTCTCTATCTTTATATTTATCTCTGCATCATCTCTGTCTGTTTTCTTACCTTATCTTACTACCTCTGTCTGTATTCTTTCCCTCTCTGTCCTTTTTACCTGTCCTAGGTACCTCTATATCTTTCCTGTCTATTGTATTCTCTGTCTTTCCTTTTTGTTTCATTACATTCTCTCCTTGCAGTCCCTGTTCTTCTGTGCTTGTCTTTTCCGCCAGTCTAGAATCTATGTTCTCAGCCTCTCTTTCTTTTCTTTTTTACCTCTCTTCCTTCATTCTGTCCATATGGGCCTGCTGGGGTCCCTCCTGTTGTCCTTAAGAACTGTGTTTCTGTGGTTACACCCTGCCTAGGTAAACTCTTTCGCCTTTGTCTGTCAACTTGTACCTTTCCTTCTCGTCGCAAGTTTGCTCTCATTCAGCTAGTCCCAAAGAAGGGTGACCATCCCCAACCCTCTAACTATCGCCCAATTGCATTAACATCCTATATTTCTAGTTTATGAATCTATTCTTAACAATAAATTTTTTAAGCACCTTTTCCGTAATAACCTTCTTTTTTATCGTCAGTAAGGGTCCCTACAGGGACGCTCCGTTGGCGATCTTCTCATCTTCCTTTGACTCCTGGTCATCATCCTCTCTCTCGCGACTTTGGCGAAAGCTTTACCATTGCACTTGACATCTCAAAGGCTTTCGAGCGAGTCTGGCAAAAATCTTCAATGCCAAACTCCCTTTTAACAGTTTCTATCCTTATATCTGCGCCTTCATCTCTAGCTTCCTTTCTGGTCGATCGATAGCTTCTGTTGTAGACGAACACCATTCTTCTCCAAGGACTAAATGAATAGCGGTGTTCCTCTTGTCACCAAGTCTCTTCCTTCTAATCATCAATGACATTCTAAGCTGTACTTCTAACCCTATCCACTCGTACGCTGATGACTCTACCCTTCATCTCTCCATCCGCTTCCTACTGAGTCCAACTCAGGAGTTTCTTCAACAAACAAGGGATGAGGCTATGTCACACCTAATGTCTGACTAGCCTCATATCTCTGATTAAGGTAAAAGTATTCTTATTGTATTTAATGCATCAAAAACTTAGGTCTTACATCTTTCAACCCGTCAGAATCTACAACAGGAACATCCTCTATTTTTTAACAATATCCAATTCAATCCTGCATCAACTTTGAACATACTTGGGACTTCATTCTCTCGAGATTTATCTTGGAAAGACCAGACCACTTGTCGCGTAAAATTTTCTTCCAAGATATTAGGTGTGGTGAACCGACTCTGTGTCTTCTTTTTCTCTGTACAGTTCTTGACTTCATACAGGGGCTTCATTCGCCCCTACGTAGAGTACAACTCTTATGTGTGGGAAGGCTCTCCACATACAGCTTTTCTCAACAAGGTGAAGTCAAAGGCTTTTCGTCTCATTAACTCTCCTCCTCTTACTGGCTCCCTCAAACGTCTGTCTCTTGTTGTTTCAGTGGTCAGTGGTCCCCTGAACTGTCTGCTTGCATCCCTTCACCACTATAGCTGATGCGTAGCATCCGTGTAGCAGCAAACTCTCATCACTTCTCTGTACAACCCTCTAATGCAAGAATTAACGGTTACCCCCAGTTATTTACCAGTGCAACACGTATTTTTCTGGAACTATCCTTGTCTGTATTTCCTACTGCCTCTGATCTCCAGTATTTTAAACACAGTATGTCCAGGCATCTCGAAATGAACGGGTCTTGCATTGGCTCTCTGTTATCTTTTTTAAATTTTTTCTCGGAGGGCCTCTAGCTTTTGGTTTCTCCTCCCTTGCATTAGAAAAATATACCTTCTCTGCCTTCACCTCTGTCTCTCTCCCCTCTCTAACCGATGCCGCCATATCCTGTCTTAACTCACCTTATGCATCCTAATTATCTTACACAAGCGTTTTGCATTACTTCAGGGGCAGTGGCTCATATTCTGCCTCTCTTCTCTAACTTTTTTGCTTACCCTGTCTACCTGTACATCTTGGTGCTGAAGGGGGATGCCTTCACGTGGCAGCACTGACATAACTCGGTGGTTCCACAGGCCAGTTACAAACGTCCCTCACCTCCCTCCCTCTTTCCCAAAAGGAGGATGGGGAGTTGCAGGTGAGGAATTTCAGGCTGCAGTCCACTGTGTTTATGCTTCTGATAAACCTGGGACTAGATCAACAACAACAACTACTACTACTACTACTACTGCTACTACTACTACTATTACTACTACTACTACTACTGCTACTACTACTACTACTACTACTGCTACTACTACTACTATTACTACTACTGCTAATATAACAATAATACCTGCATATCTTCCGCCTCACCTCGTGCATCCAGGCAATCTTGTACACCCAAGGGTTGGCCTTGATGGAACATTCAAAGTACACATCGTCTCCCTCTTCGATGTTGCTCAAGTTCAGGGACCGACCAGGGCGTAGGCGAGTCACGGGCACATCTGGGTATACGGTGTGAGAAAGGTTCGGTTAGGAATAGGGTTGCGAAAATGTTATACGTGACGATCTATCAACAATATTGCTTTTCCATTACACCAGACAATATCGCTTGTGTCACAGGGACAGCTCAATTCGCGTTATCAGCATCTATCCTGCATCATTTACTAATAACCAACTTTCCCCCTGCCACACCCACGACCATAGGATACCGCAAAGTGAGCTCTGTTTACACATCAACCTGTACTTTGTTCTTAACGTACCGGGAGAGTTTATGCAACCTCGGAAGGACCTCCTCAGAATTAGAAGCTCAAGAGATGTGTGGATTATATGCTCATCCTTCCTCTGTCTTTCCTCCCCAAACCAGTATTATTTGTTTAGCTTTTGACTCTCAGCCCGGTGTGGTGCAGAAAATAGTATCCCTTCACCATGAGAGGTCCTTTCTACGTTTTATGAGGGAGCCTGGGGTGAACAACACAGTATTTATTCTGCCTGAAGATTTAAGGGAGGTTTATATGTCTGGTGCTAGATGGCAAGAGGAAAATAAAAATACTTGTCGTTGCAAAGGGGTTAGACATTAATAATTTAATTGTCATGTTTTGTAATAACTCTACTGTATATGGATAAAGTGGCGCAGCTAAGGCAAACACTATCAGTTACAATGTTTATATGTGTTATGTATAAATAATGTAACACTATATTAATCCATCACTTACCACAGAAAGGCGGAATGGATTAAACAACCGTGTCGACGACGGGTTCACCGAAAAACATTTGAGAATGAAAGTGACGACTTTGACATAAGAAATCCAGAGACGGAAGTGCCTTGAGGTCTTTTGTAAAGGTCACTTCTCAAAGAATAGAGGCAGGTAATAGCTAAAAAAATAAGACACACACAGATACAGACAGATCAAAAGAGGTATAGAAAGGAGAGAGGGAGAGGAAACCGGAGCAGTAGCGATAAGAAACTGTGACAGTGACATGAGGAAAGGGGAGATCCCCCTTACAACACGTTTTAGATAGGCTGCCAGAGCTCGGTGGCGAGCGAGGTTGATATATGGAGGCTGTATATTATCATACAGGGAGATAAAGAGGATGATGTCGATGTACTTGTTGTTTATCTCAGAGTAATATCGTGGATGTAGAATCTGGCTATTTCTCTTCACATAATTCTTTCATTGCTATCATGTCCTTTTTACTTTTTCTTGTGTAGGCATACGAGTAACTGTGATTAATGGTAAAAACGCTCTAACAAGAGAACCTACGTAGGTCACCCTTTCAGCAAAGATTGTTTAGAAAAAGTTTCTCCACCCACTTTCCCTACCATCCCTGTCATCAATGGCTCGCTTCTAGGCTGCAAGACGGTGAGCCTCATACCTGTTGTTATATCAAATCCCAATATGCAGTTGACACTATTTTAAACTTCACTTCATCCAGTTTTGATTACTCATTATATAAACTGTCAAAACATTACCAAATATATTTATGTAGTTTATCGTTCCCCCAATGCTTCTTCGGAACCCAGTGTATTTGATTCCATATCCACTCAGTTGAGTAACCTTGACCTTGCCCTTGGCACCGAAATTACCATTTTGGGTGATTTTAACATACACAACGTTGAATGGTTATTGCATTCTGCCCGGACTGACGACGCTGGTCTAGAGTGCAAGCTGTTTGCGGAATCATTTAATCTCACCCAGTTGGTAAAGCAACCAACCAGAATACCTGATAATCCTGACCATAATGCCCATCTCTTGGATTTATTCTTGACAAATAATCCAGATCAATACAGGATAGAGGTACTGTCACCACTTGGATCCTCTGACCACAATCTCATCAAAGCCTCATTAGTTAACCCTCCCACACCTCCCCGTTCTGAACCTGTCAGGGTGACCCGATGGCACTTTGACAGGGCAGACTGGGATGGATTTAGAAATTATCTTGCTGATGTTCCATGCATTTTCTTCTCTAGTGATCCCAATTCTACCCAGTCCCACATTTGCGACTTAATACTAGCTGGTATGGATTTATTCATATCAAGTCAACAGTTCACTAAAAGATCGAACTCTCCAAAATGGTTTGATGGCAACTGTGCCAGAGCAACAGCCCTAAAGTCATTAGCATATAACTCTTACTTAAAATCAAAAACATCTGAATCACTCTCCCAATTTAAAATTGCTAGAAATCATGCAAAAGCTGTATTAAATCTATCTAAATCAAACTTTCTTCAAAAGCAAGCATCAAAACTACTTAACAACCCTAATGACAATAGAATATTCTGGTCAACTCTTAATTATTTCAATAATAACTTTAACAAGTCATCTTCCATTCCCCCACTAAAATCTTCAGATGGCAACATTACAAATGACCCACGTGGGAAAACAGATATCTTAGCCAGTACCTTTGCCAGAAACTCTACCATAGACGATACCAGCCAGAATGTCCCAGTACTGGAACTTGATTCTCCTGAAATTGCCTCGCTTAAAATACAGACAAGATACGTAAAATCTCTCCTAGACAATTTGCCTACCAACAAAGCTCCAGGCCCAGATGGAATTCCGCCAATTGTTTTGAAAAAGTGTTCTCCTGAACTTGCCTCTGTCCTAGCTAAATTATTCAGACTATGCATACGTACTTCTTTATTCCCAAATTCATGGAAAGAAGCCAATATCCACCCAGTTCCGAAGAAAGGAAGTCCGTCTGACCCCTCCAATTGCAGACCAATAGCTGTCACATCTTCTCTTGGTAAGGTATTTGAAACTTTAATTAATAAGCACATTGTTAAACATCTCTAATCCAACAACTTAATTAGTGATAGACAATATGGTTTTCGCCACGAAAGATCCACCATTGACATACTCAATCTCTTAACTCATACCATCCATCAATCAATTGATCATTTTGAAGAAACTCATGCAGTAGCTCTTGATATCTCTAAAGCTTTCAACAGAGTATGGCACCATTCCCTGCTGTCCAAACTCCCTTGCTATGGACTAACGTCTTTTGTTCCTTTGATTTCTTAATATCTTAGTGACAGGAAAATAAGAGTAATGGTAGATGATGTATATTCCAATTTCCACTCAATTAACGCCGACGTGCCACAGGGATCAGTTCTGGCACCAACCCTATTTCTGGTTCATATTAATGATCTCTTATCTGTCACCCACAATCCCATTCACTCATATGCAGATGACTCAACACTGCATAGTTCATTCACACTCAGACATCCATTTACAAAGTCTAATATCTCTACCTCTCAACTCAGTACAGCCATCTCCATAAATCAAGATCTATCTACAATCAGTGAATGCGGACAAAACAACCTTGTCTCTTTAAATGCTAGTAAAACTAAATATATACAGTTTACTAATAGACAGATATTGCCAGATTCGTACATTACCTTCAGTGCTACTAATATTCCCATCTTTAAAAGTATTGAAATTCTTGGCGTCTCACTTAACAGTGCCCTCAGCTGGACCTCTCATTCAGATCACTTGCTAAAACAGCCTCAAAGAAACTTGGATTATTATACAGAGTCCGTAACTTCTTCGCCAATGAGCAGTTAGCTATAATTTATAAGAGTCATGTGTGCTCTCAGCTTGAATATTGCTCACCCTTGTGGAATGGTTGTTGAGAGGCTGCATTAAGACAACTAAACAAAATTCAGAACAAAGCTGTTAGAATCATTAACAACCCTGCCATTACATATAAACTACCTCCCCTGCAAGTAAGAAGGAATGGTGCCTCCCTTGCATTATTTTACAGATATTTTTTTTGGCAAATGCTCAGACGAAGTTGCATCCATGGTGCCACCCCTCCATGCCTTCCCTCGTGCTACACGGGCATCTGGTAGGGCTCATGACTGGAATGTTCCTCAGCCATATTGCAGAACTTCTGCCTATCAGAATTCTTTCATTCCCTGAACTGCATCTCTCTGGAACTCGCTTCCCCAGAGTTGTTTCCCTCCAAATTTCAACCCACAACTGTTCAAGTCTAACTATTACAGATATTTTATGAACAGAGGACACCAGTAATCTGGTGTATGGATTATTTTTTTTTACTCATTTGTTTTTCCATCCTCCGTTCTGTTATTTATAACAAAAAAAAATTTGCTAGAATAATAGTATGTGGGGAGCTTCACATATATCGTTGTCTACTGATGTTTAAGCATTTTCCTCATGTCCAATAAAGCAGTAGGATCAGATCCACCCTTGAGGATTCACAAAAATCCGAGACACTATAAATTACCTAGTCGCTGGAGCACAAACAAGACCCATTAATGAAACCTGGCTGATGAAGCACCCAGATTTCGTTAAGAACTCCAGAGAGAGGACAGACAGAAACCCAACACACGGGAAGCCTTCCTGCCCTGCTTCATCTCATAGGCGTCCATCATAAAACTCGCTGATCCACTGTCTACTTGACAGCAGCCACCATTTTGGCTCTAAAACAATTCACTCGCCCACAACAAACCTTGTTGTAAACAGCCAACAACCAGTAGCCCTTTTGGACAACAGTAGTTCAACTCCTGTCCTTATCACTTCCAAATATATCCATCCCGCAGCTTGTCGGGTGAAGATACCAACTCTCGGTATTATTTCAGCATTCTATCCTGGACTAATATTTCCCAGTAGGGGGTAACTTGTAAAGGCCAGTGTGGTCCTGAAGATACTTATCCATCCTACAGTAACCCTCCCGCAGATAACCAACAGCCAGAAGACCTTACAGACAGCAATTGACCTCCTGTCCAAAATTATCTAGGATTTGCTCATTACTTAACCCATTTGACTAAGAATCCCCTCTGTCCATACCACACTGTTTGAGGTCAGTCACGGAGGTAATCTGCGGCTCCCAGACTCAATATTTGAACTTCGACACCAACACTACCTTGGACCATCTAATCTTACAGAATATGGCAAAACTGCATTGAAGATTAGACGTAACACGTTCATCTATTAAGCCGTACAGGAGTAACTTTATGAATTACCAAATGTCTCCACTACACTTGTGGTTATACATTTTACTTAAAAAAAGGAGAGTGTCACTTATGTACATGATATCCTGTTTGTTGCCTTGTTTTTGAAACTCAGTGCTGTGATGGAGAACAATGATTTCTGTTGTGGTCTACTGTGGTATCTTGCTTTGTAAAAAGTGTGATGCATTACAGTATTGTAGACCCTTCTTTGCTTCAATTTACAGTATATTTCTGGCTTACATGTGAGTGTGTTGTGTTATGCATAATGAAGTATATTTTAAATGTGTTATAAGTTCTTCTCTTGTGAAGATTGCAACAATAAAATAATGTGGAAATACATGTGCTTAGTGTAATGCATTATGTAATGTTGCAAAGTACTGCAGAGTTTTGTGGTACATGTCGATCAGTTTACATTAATGTGTACAGTACACTACAGCTAAAAGAAACCCAATACTGTACTTCATTGGCTTATTGTGGTGTGCTAATGGAGTAATGTCAAGTGCACATCACAGTGAGAATGCTGTTGTGTGGTCGGGAAGCTTTGAAACTATTCCCAGGTGGATGCTATTTTCAGGCAAAACCCTTTCAGGTCACAGATATACAACTCCACTGGTCTGTTCAACCGAAATGGAAGTTCATCTCTTACTGTCTTTGTCGATATTGTATGTGCAGGGATATTCTTGTAAACTCTAACTCAGATTGTTTTTCCATCCATCCATCCATCATCCAATCCTACATTGCCCCAAGAGGAGCGTAGGAGCCCGGGGCTAGGAAGTTGGTCTCGACATTTAAGATGAGAGTGACCAGCCTCACTCATCCCTGAGTGGCATTACATGAGCAATCAACCCTAACCACCCCTTGGATATAAACCTTCACCGGCTCAATCCGACTGGAGAGCAATAATTACCCACTAAACCACCAGGTGCCAAAATTTGGTTATATGGTTACCACCCAGCGTAGTAAATGGTTTCCTGGTGTACAGGGAACCATTTGGCTTGTCACTCAGTGTAGAGTCACCCACAGGCACAAGGAAAAGGAAACTGCATATTTTTATTTTGTTAGCCATCATCAATTAACTATATCCCAAGTAAGCTGTAGAAACATAATGAGGTGCAATAGCATTTAACTTCTCTCTCTCTCTCTCTCTCTCTCCCCATACATATATATATATATATATATATATATATATATATATATATATATATATATTTGGGTATGTGTGTGTGTGTGGAGAGAGAGAGAGAGAGAGAGAGAGAGAGAGAGAGAGAGAGAGAGAGAGAGAGATTTTTTCTTGTACGCAAATGTGGTTGAATGCAGCTCCTGCATCTGCACTACTTCATTTCTGCTCAGTGCTTTCGATGCCTTGGGCTATGCTACGCTGATTTTCATTTAGACTTCTGGGTAGCTGTCCAGTTGTTATTGTATTGGTGACGTTTCTTTTCCTTCGTGGGAACATCTTCAGACCATTCTCATGGCTGGTGGAGCGAGATCTCATTATGCAGGGGTTTCCGACACTTGCTACCACGACAAGGAGGTTCCCGGGGGGGGGGAAAATCACACACACACACACACACACACACACACACACACACACACACACACACACACACACACAGAACGTTAAAATTAAACAACAATAATCTTTCATCAAGTATGAAACAGCAAAACAGTAACACGTAAACAAGCGATCAGTCTGGAATAGAAACCGTAATTTGTCAACGAGTTCACCTGCACTTTCCTCGAGTCAATGAGTCGTGTGTGTGTGTGTGTGTGTGTGTGTGTGTGTGTGATTTTATTTACCCTTTAATCTGCTAACATAATTTAGTGGTATGATTTCTGATACCTCCAAACAATATTTTTCAGCTTTGGGAAGACCTCTTGTAGCAAAGGGGTAAATGAAGGTTATATCTAAAGGCGCGATTCCACCGGGGCAAAATAGGCAACATGTAGCATGCGACTTGCCTGGCTTTCAACATGTATGTTGAATGCGGCATTCAACCATGATACATGTTGACTGCAACAAGTCAACATTGTTGTTTCATGTAGCATGCCACATGCCAGTGTTTATGCTGAATACCACAAAACCATTTCCACCGATTCAACAAAAACTGAGCCAGTTGTCAACACGATGTAACAGACAGACAGACAGATAGGTAGACAGACAGAGCTTAACAAAAAATCATACAAGTAGATACCGCGTAAAACATACATACACACACACACACACACACACACATTGCCGAATAACTTATCAAATGGTTTGAATGTATAGAAAGACGAGTGCTGAGTGCCCGCCGTCAAGAAGAAGGCACGAATGCAAAAATTTTATGATGTACCATACCTTAGCTTAACAAGAGACAGGAGAGAATAATGTAACAGATGAAAGATTTGCTAGTGTTGGCACAGTATTAGGACTGGCGGGGAGAGAGAGAGAGAGGGGGGGGGGAACGGAGAGAAGTAGGGAAGAGAGAGGAAAAGCGACAAAACAAAAGTCGAGAGAGAGAGTGTGTGTGTGTTCTTGGCTAATCCCCGCAGTGAATCTAGTTTAGCCTGGTTATTCTTGTATTGTTCCAAGCGTATATCCCATAGAACCACAAGTTTTCCATATTCTTCTATAAATTCTACGGTTTTATTCTTGAGACCAATTCATCTTGTTGCTTTCATCATCGAATCCTTCCCGCGACTGGTGGGAAGGCGGGCAACACTAGGCAACAGGCTTAATCTTGTCGCATGCGTCACGTTCTACGGGCAACTTGTTGCCACCTGTTGCATGCCACAAAGTCGCATGCTACATGTTGCCTTGTGTTGAACTGGTTGGAACATACTTGGCCTATGCGACAATGTAGCATGCCACATGTTGCCAAAATGTTGCCCCGGTGGAATCGCGCCTTAATGCAGTGTTTGTTAAACTTTTCTGCTGCAGCACACCCAGGTACAAGTTCAAGTCAACGTGATACCCCTCTCTCTACCAATTTTCTGTAGAGGAAAGAGAATGGCTGGGAACAAACAGCTGAATTCTCTCTCTCTCTCTCTCTCTCTCTCTCTCTCTCTCTCTCTCTCTCTCTCTCTCTCTCTCTCTCTCTCTCTCTCTATATATATATATATATATATATATATATATATATACAAATTGTTTAGTTATCAGACAAGAATCGTTCATTTATTTTCACGATGCCTTTCTGGACATCCAAAAGACCCCATTTTGATATCCCCTGGGGGTATCGAGCCACTACTTTAAGAACATCTTATCCAATGTCTTCATTCCTATAAGTCTCTTGAAGCTGATTACAACTGCCTGGAAATGGCAGGATAAAACGATTTAAGGGTTTGAGATCAGAATGACCAATGTGTCCAAAGTGTGTTTCACACTGGACGTGGAGCTTCCACGAGTAAAACTGCCTCGCAGCAGCAAGAAAGGCAGGGAAAAATAAGTTTAGTTTAAAAATTTGAGGGTCGTACCATAAGTTGCTCTGGAGATTCTGTAACACCATTTCTTTATCAATTTATTTTGTTCATTACCTCTCAGCTTCCTCTTTTATTTAGCTGATACAAAGTATGTCAAGAATGGAATGATATATATACTATCTATCTATCTATCTATTGCCAGACGCCATAATCCCGCATGGGGTGGCCAATGACTCTGAGTTATTTGTTTTACAGGGAGGGGCACTAATCCTCCACCAACCCACCTGACACATAGGGAGCACGTATGGTTTGGATATATGAATATCACCCAGCGTTGTAAATGGTTTCTTGGCTTACAGGAAGGACTTGCATGGCGAAGCCTGTTGTCACCGGTGGTTGAGCATGAATTACCACTTATCCCTCTATGAAGTTGCAAACTGGACACCAATTAATGAAGATCTGTCGACTAGTTAATAGGCCAGAGTCTCGTTCGGAATTAACCAGACAAATCGCTCCACCAACTAAAAATGGCCATGCACCACCACCCACCGAATCGAGAAAAATCATAATCATGATATTAATACTTAGTTCATTCATTCATTCATCATCTAATCCCGATGCCTCACTAGCAACGTAGAAGCCCGGTGCTAGGCAAGCTGGTTCCGACATTCAAGATGAGAGCGACCAGCCTCACTCATCCCTAGGTGACATCACACGAACAACAAACCCCAACCACCCCCTGAATATAAACCTGCACTGGCTCAATCCGACTGGAGAGCCTCAATCACCCACTAAACCACCAGGCACCAAAAAACACCAGGTGCCAATAGAAGTTCACATATTTTGTACTGATTTTGATCATTTTACATATTTCTTGTTTTGCACATGCATTTCAGCAATATCTGAGGTGTTCATGTGTTGAATAGATGGGTGGTAAACCTTCCCTTCCCTTCACTCTAATCCCCTCCTGTGAGGTGCTAATCGCAAGGCTTAATGAATTTTAGTAGCTGCGGTTCGGCCCATACACACAAATAAGTACCCTTATCTGGTTACAGCCTAAAAATACCATCTCTCACCTTTCTTTTCACACACACACCACCACCCAGACTACAAAAATAACTCGATACTTGCATAAACGCAATAAACATACAAGATGATTTTTTTTTTCTTTTTATAGAACCTCCCACATATATATACAAAAACAAGAAAATATTTAAAAGTCAAATAAACAAAATGTATTTCTTGTGAACTGTTGGTTACTAAGCTTCCTGTGCCACTTGGAATACGGATTTGAGACTGATAAACATACTGCAGGTGGCATAGGAGGCTATGTATCACTTGCTCCTTTGCGATTTATCTGGTAAAATACAACTTATAAAGCAACATTATTTTCCATGCTGTTTACATCCTATATGATATTTTTGCTACTGAATAGCTTCCCTGCGGTGATGAGCCTACATGTGGTGGTATTGTGCACCCTGGGTCTAGCAGATGCGGTGTCTACCCCTAAATCAGACTTTTTTATATTTCCCAGCCGTGGGAAGAACTGTGGTCCCACTAGGTAAGGCGCTGTCTGTCAGAAGGAGGCGCCGGATCCTACCATGCCTGTGAGACGGCCCCACAGAAGCAGTTACTTATGTATGATCAATGGATCTCCTCAGCTAAACAGAGAGGGTTAAACAGCAACAACAACAACATCAACATAGTTTGCGTCAATAACATACATGAGAAACTGAGATGCTCTGTTCAGTATTACTCGGTAAGTAAGACGTTATAACACCTCGTATGTCACTTATAAAATGGTCAAACTCACAGTGAACCTGCAGTTTCCACAAGTCAGTGAGTGGGGTTGAGTTTGGCAGCGGTGACTGTGCTCGACATGTCAGCACCCGACCCTGGTCTCTCACACTGGGGGTCCATCGCAGCTCACTCACACTCACATTACCATCATCGCGAACCTGTTCGGAATACCAAGTTGTGGCTATGAGGGGCGTGTTACAATTCTGGGACTTGATACCTCTTCATACTTATAATCTATCTCTCTCACAATCTTGACTTGTTTTTGTAGTAAGAACAAGAACATCTGAGCTATTCCCTTTCGTATCTTTTGGGAAAGCGCTAACTCAGACCTAGAAAGATAACACATTCAGGTAAAAAAACACTAGTAAAAGTCTGTGTGAAGGTCCACCTGTATTTCACAGAGCTCTTGAACCAAAAAAGCAAAAGTATCTAAAAAAAAAAAAAAAAGCCCCTCAAAGGACTTAAAACGTGGTAGGCTCTGGTGATCATCTACGGGGTTACTAGCAAGGTCCCTGTAACTCTCTTGAGGGCTCTCGAGGAGCTGGGAAGGAATAATATCAAACTGGCTCATCAATAAACCGATGTCTGTGACATTAGCGTTCCTAGGCCGACCCTTGGGAGGGTCTGGCCACAAACAACAGAAATTTCCATGCTCTACCGGCCTTGTCTTTCCTGTAAAGCAAAATGTCTAACAAGATTTGTTTATGCAGGAAAAATAAAAGTTTCTGTACTATATAATTCCTGGGACTGTAATATTTTCATTAGTTTGTTTGCGACTCCTGGTATTATTTGGTGATAAATTCTGTGTCAAAGCCCCTATCGAATGGGATGACCCGTTTATTATTATTATTTTTTTAAAGAGTTTATTTAACTTACGAACAGCCTCTCTTATTGACATCGTTAATGAAGGCAACATGTAACCTATTCAGTTTGACAATGTCGCCAAAGTTGAATAAACTAATAACCCGTTTTTGAGAAGAATAGGACAAGAATGACGTCCTCTGGCTAAAAAGGTTAAAATCTGTTTATCAGTGACTATAAACTGTGAAGAGACTGTAAACGCAAAGCATAAGTGAGTTTTCTGTAAATAAATAGTTTAAAAAAGTTTAACAATATGAAACAACAAAGTGCATAACCTCTGGCCCTCACGACACAAAACATAAAGGTTCTTTGCCATCACGTATGAGTTTTGATTCCCCACCATATATCTGAATAAAACCGAATAAATCTATACTTCTGATAAAAGTTTATATTCCTAAATATTTCGTTGTCTTAAAGGTTCTTATTAATTTGTGGAACTTATGAAAATGGAAAACTGTTGTCAATAAAAACGAAGAATCAGTCAATGATGTTGGAATTTCATAACAGCGAAGAGCAATGTACTACTTAGAAAGGCATAGTGTGAGAAGAGAATAGGAACAATGGATGAGGCTGCAATAAAAGAGAGTGGTAATGTGGTAACATATTTTGACAAAATGAACATTGATACAGATGGGATGATCGCTTAAAAATAATGATATTAACAGACTAACTATTGTGCCTTCACAAGTATAATACAGTTGCAATAAGAGGGTATAATCCTTCACTTCTACATGCCTTCATAATCGTCACGTATAGTCATGAGAAAATGTTTGGCAACACTTCTCTGCCGGCTGTGGCAGTGGAAGGATTCATATGAAGTATTCTTATGTGACAGCAATATGAAACTGCCACTAAACAAATATAAGGTTGAAGAATTCCCTTTATCGTTTGTGAAGAGCTGAGAAATATGGAAGGCCAGACAGTGCCTGCAGAGGACTGTCGGCCAAATTTAGCTTATGGCTGTACTCTTACTCAACTTTGTGTGAACATGCTATAGCATCTTATCTGCTGCTTTCCCTTCACTCACACTCTGTGTGTGTCACCTACCTGATGCCTCACCTGATGGGAGTGTGTGGTGAGGGGTGTGTTGTTGAGCAGCCAGGATATGCGAGGAGCGGGTCGCCCTCCCACCGCCTCACACTTTATGTCATAGGGGCGGCCAGCACTCACTGCACCTCTCTCACCAACGATACGCGTCCATAATTGGGGAACTGGAGGAGGTAGGCAGTAGTGGACTTAGTTCATTGGGTGTTAAAATATGGATCGAACATACTTATTTAGAACAACTACTCCACAATATCACACTTCATGTCATGGGGATCGACTGCATTCATCGCACCTCACTCACCTAGGATACCAGTCCATAGTGCGGTAATTGGGAAAGTATGTGGTAATGGAGTTAGAAATTAGGGGTTTCAAATATTCTTACACTGACACATACAGAGAACGTATACTCCACTATGTCACACTTTATATTGAAAGGACAGCCTACGCTCACTGGGCCTCTCTCACCAAGGATGACCGTCCATAAAGAGGACACTGGGGACGAGTTAGTGGTAATGGAGCTAGCCCATAGGGTGTTGAAATATGGATCAAACTGACACTTATATCGAACAGCAGCACCATAACTGCATACTTTTACCAGACCTCTCTCATCAAAAACTGGCATCCATGGTGTTGGAAATGGGCCAACAGGCGATAGTGTTGTTAGAAAATAGGGTAAATATGGATTGAACTGATACATGTAAAGAACAACTACCCCTCAACCTCACACTTCATCTCACAGGAACGAGTTGCAGTCACCACACCTCTCTCACAAAGGAAATGTGTCCGCAATAGTGGGACTGGGGGAGCAGGCAGTAGTGGAGTTGAAAAACTAGAGTGTTGACATGTAGCTTATTTATATATAAAGTACTATTACCCCACTACCTCTTACTTATATTGTAAGGACGGTCTACACTCACTGCACTAAACTCACCGAGGGTATGTGTGCATTGTGGCGGAATTAGGGTGGAGTTAGCTCATGGGGTGTCCAGGTGTGGATGGAGCTGACATATTTAAGAAATGTTATGTCACAGCCTGACACTGTATCATAGGGACGGCCCGTACTCACCACACCTTACGCACCAAGAATGCGTGGCCACAGTGGGAGAACTGAGGGAGGAGTTGGAGGCAGTGGAACTAAAACATAAGGTGTCCAGGTGTTGATGGTATTGATGCACGCAGAGAATATATCTCGGACAGTCCTTCCTTAATCTAAAAGTGAAGACTTTTTCGTCACCATCATCATCATTATCATCATCATCCTGAGACATTGTACCTAATGAAACAGGACAGACAATCATTCACACAGTTTGAAAGACGTCATCATTCAGAACATAATTATAATCTTTTGGTCAGACAGTGATGCATTTCAGTCTACCCATGCACTGGTGTACTGCTTCGAGGGAAAACTGCCAATATGGAGGAAGGGAGAGAGAGAGAGAGAGAGAGAGAGAGAGAGAGAGAGAATAAAACTGTATTAACTTACAGTTCATGTTAAGTATGACTGAGGCAGTGAGTGGCGTGGTGAGGTTGGTGTTGGAGGCACGGCAGGTCAGCACTCGGTGGAGGTCTTCCCGCGAGAGTTCATTCAGGGTCAGGGAGCTGGTGATGACCCTTTCTTTCTCCTGCTCCTCCTCACTCTCAATCCTCTCTTGCTCCTCCCGTTCCCCCTCACCCTCCATCCCTATATCCAGCAACTTCTCCCCGTCCCACCAGGTGACGGAAGGGGGTGGTGCTCCCCCTGTAACGCGACAGTTCAGAGAGAGGCTGTCTCCCACCAGGAAGGGTCCAATGCGGCCATTCACCTCGTCGCCTTCATCGCTGTAGATTTTTAGGCTCTCAGGTGGCACTGTGGGAGTGAGAGAGTTACTTGGTGGGTAAAAGTGAGAGATTACTGTAGTGGGGTGTTAATGGAGGTGCCCAATACTGTTACGTGGTGGGGAGACATAAGAGATCAAGACGATACATAGAAACGTCAGTACTATAGGGACTGCTCTGTAAATATTTGTAAAGAGAGCTATTTATTAAATAACTGTTAATGTAATAAGGTCCTAATGAAATATTACAGTAAAGTGGAAATATGTTATAGGAGAATAGGAATAGACATAGCAACGTCAGTATAATGGAATATTACAAAGTAAATGGAAGTGAATTCATTAAGGACGCATTTTGAGAAGATTGCAGTAAACACAGGGCATTTCTCTACAAGATAATTTCAATTTTCTTTTGCCACACTTCTGAATGCACATTTAAGCACAAACAGGAATGGTAGTTGCCGGTTGCCACCACACCTGACACGATAACCAAGCTAGTCCTCGTGGTGAATGTAAATTATTCTGATTTGGGTTCCTGGTTACAACCAGAGCCTGTGCAGAACTATCTCCTTATTTCAGTAAACCAGCTACCCCAAAACTGCTACACAGTCAAACTGGGTATCCTGGAGAACATGAGCTATTTGCTTTCGGGCTCTTAAGTATGTATGAGCAATCCATCCATCCATCCATCATCTAATCCTACGTTGCCCCATGAGGAGAGTAGGAGCCCGGGGGTAGGAAAGTTGGTCCTAGCATTTAAGATGAGAGTGACCAGCCTCACTCATCCTTGAGTGGCATTACGGGAGCAATAAACCCCAACCACCCCTTGGATATAAACCTTCGCCTGCTCAATCCGACTGGAGCACCTTTATTACCCACTAAACCACCAGGAGCCAAAATTTGGTTATATGGTTACCACCTAGCGTAGTAAATGATTTCCTGGTGTACAGGAAACCATTTGGCTAGTCACTCAGTGTAGAGTCACCCACAGGCAGAAGAAAGATGAAAGAATGAAGGAAAGAAAGACACAAGAGAGAGTGTAAAGTCACCAGCAGGCAGAAGAAAGAGGAAAGAATGAAGGAAAGAAAGACAGAAGAGGATGGATGGAAAGAAGGATGGAGGAGAGGAAAGGGCAGACACCCGAGAGCACATCATGTGAGTGGATGGTGAGTGCCCCCACCTACCACAAATGTATGAGCAATATTATTCATAATTCTTTGATGTATGAGCAATATTATTCTTAATTCTTTGACTTAAAACTCAAAATTAGTGGTAGGTGGGGGCGCTCACCATCCACTCACTCGATGTATTGCTGCTCTCGGGTATCTGCCCTTTCCTCTCTTCCATCCTCCTTTCCTTCCATCCTCTTCTGTCTTTCTATCCTTCATTCTTTCCTTGTCCTTCTGCCTACGGGTGACTTTACACTCCCTCTTCTGTCTTTCTTTCCTTCATTCTTTCCTTTTCCTTCTGCCTGTAGGTGACTCTACACTGAGTGACAAGCCTAATGGTTTCCTGTACGCCAGAAAACCATTTACTATGCTAGGTGGTAACCATATAACCAAATTTTGGCACCTGGTGGTTTAGTGGGTAATTACTGCGCTCCAGTCGGATTGAGCCGGTGAAGGTTTATATCCAAGGGGTGGTTGGGGTTGATTGCTCATGTAATGCCACTCAGGGATGAGTGAGGCTGGTCACTCTCATCTTTAATGTCGAGACCAACTGCCTAGACCCAGGCTCCTACGCTCCTCTTGGAGCAATGTAGGATTGGATGATGGATGGATGGATGAAAACTCAAAATATTTTGAATGGTGTTTGTAGTAGTGTTATTGATGATGATGGCAGTCATGATGATGACTGTTGTGACAGTTGTCATGATAGTTTGACAGTCGTGTTGGGGTGTCATCAGCGGTTGTAATAACCGTGGATGATATTGGTGACAGACAATGACAATTTTCTTTTATTGCTTCCATCAAGCAATGCCAGGTATGTACATGAAATATCAGTACTCTATGTGAGTATGGTCTTAAAAAATAATGGATGGTCTTTA
Organism: Coenobita brevimanus; assembly: GCF_032717465.1. Lineage (NCBI taxonomy): Eukaryota > Metazoa > Arthropoda > Malacostraca > Decapoda > Coenobitidae > Coenobita > Coenobita brevimanus. Next base: position 8,162,968 of record NC_137065.1, read on the forward strand.
TACAATGCTCCTGTTTCACTCCAACTCGCGACTTCTCAGGTGTTGCGGGGAAAGCTCACTCTGCTTATATATGTCCGTTTTGCGTCAGTTATTCATTTCGTACTCCCACTGCCACACTCACACCCACACCAGCAGACTGAGCCGCCTCTGCAATATTCTTTTTTTTTTAATAACAGAACGGAGGAAGGAAAAACAATAAAAAAAAATAATCCGTACACCAGATTACTGGTGTCCTCTGTTCATAAAATATCTGTAACAGTTAGACTTGAACAGCTGTGGGTTGAAATTTGGAGGGAAACAACTCTGGGGAAGCGAGTTCCAGAGAGATGCAGTTCGGGGAATGAAAGAATTTTGATAGGCAGAAGTTCTGCAATATGGCTGAGTGACATTCCAGTCATGAGTGCTACCAGATGGCCGAGTAACACGAGGGAAGGCATGGAGGGGTGGCACCATGGGCGCAACTTCGTCTGAGCATTTGCCAAAAAAATATCTGTAAAATAATGCAAGGGAGGCAACATTCCTTCTTACTTGCAGGGGAGGTAGTTTATTTGTAATGGCAGGGTTGTTAATAATTCTAACAGCTTTGTTCTGAATTTTATCTAGTTGTTTTAATGCAACCTCTCATTCCACAAGGGTGAGTAATATTCAAGCTGAGAGTGCACATGACTCATAAATTATAGCCAACTGCTCATCAGCGAAGAAGTTACGGACTCTGTACAATAACCAAAGTTTCTTAGAAGCGGTTATAGCAAGTGATCTAACATGAGAGGTCCAGCTGAGGGCATTGTTAAGTGAGATGCCAAGAATTTCAATACTTTTGGAGATGGGAATATTAGTAGCACTGAAGGTAATGTACGAAACTGGCAATATCTGTCTATTAGAAAATTGTATATATTTAGTTTTACTAGCATTAGAAGAGACAAGGTTGTTTTGTCCCCATTCACTGATTGTAGATAGGTCTTGATTTAAGGAGATGGCTGTACTGAGTTGAGAGGTAGAGATATTAGACTTTGTAAATAGATGTCTGAGTGTGAATGAACTATTTAGTGTTGAGTCATCTGCAAATGAATGGATGGAATTGTGGGTTACAGATAAGAGATCATTAATATGAACCAGGAATAGGGTTGGCGCCAGAACTGACCCCTGCAGCTCGCCGGCGTTAACTGAGTGGAAATTGGAATATACATCATCTACTTATATATATAAGATACCGCCAGATGAGTTTCTAGCGGAGGCCTATATATTGACCATCCTGTGTATAAGTGTTCCAAATGCAGCCTGTGACGTAATGCAAGCTGTTGTTCATACCCAGTCAACTATCTACTAAAAGATTGGACTCCCCCAAATACTTCGACAGCTACTCTGCTACAGTAACGACCCAAAAGTCTTTAGCATACAACCTTTACTTAAAGTCAAAAACTACTGAATCTGTGAATCACTTTAAAATTGCTAGGAACCATGGACAAACAGTAATAAATCACTCCAAATCCATCTTTCTTCACAACCAAGCATCCAGGCTGTCATACAGTCCTAATGACAACAGAATATTCTGGTTAAGTGTCCGTTCTTTCACTAATAACTTTAACCAGCCATCATCCATTCCTCCACTAAGATCTGCATATGGAAACACTGTAAATGACCACTGTGGAAAAACTAACAATTTCGCCTGCACGTTTGCCAGAAATTTTACCTAAGAGGAAGCCAGTCAGAATGTTCAAGTACTAAAACTTGACTCCCGAAATTACTTCACTAAAGATACAGACTAGTTATGAAGTGCTACTCAAATGTTCCCGAAATCTGACTAAAGTCAGAAAAAACTTACCGTCCTAATCACCACCGTCCCCTTCAGTCTCCTCGGACGTGCACACATCAAACCTAGTACTTCTCTTACGATTGGAAGGCATTCTGGAAGTCGTTGAACATCATCTTGTTCAGAACCTACTGCGTTTTTCTCCTGGATCTTCTCATTGGTGTCAAATCTTAGTCCTTTCAGCTGGATTTTCAATTTCGGCGAAAGAGAAGAAAATCATAAGGGCCAAATCTGGTGAATAAGGGAGATAGGGGACATCCGGCATGGTTTTTATGTCAAAAACTGCTGAACAACAAGGGCTGCGTGCTTGGGTGAACTGTCATGGTGAAACACCCATTTGTTTGTGCGCCACTTGTCCGGATGTTTTCACCTCAAGTCGCCAGACAAAATGAGTTGACAAGTTCCATACGATAGGCTAACAATATCACGAATATCGTGGATTGTCCTCCTGCGATCTTCGAGGATGGTTGCACGAACTTTGGCCTCTTTGTCAGGAGCTGAGCTGGTGAAAGGGTGACCAGAATGAGCATCGTCATCCATTGACATTCGTCCATTTTTAAAATGCTAAAACCTGTCGCAGGTTTGTGTAACCCCAAAAGCATTGTCATTAAATCGTTGTTTTAACATTTTATGAGTTTCTGCCGTGTACTTCCCGAGTTTCACATTAAATTTAATGCACACACATTGCTCTTTCACATTCTCGATTTTTCAGATCACAAAATTCGCAAACTAACCCAAACAGAACGATAAAATCAGACACACATACAGCAAATGCATCCACCCTGCACGATGCCACTTGACTCACTAACAAGCAAAAGGTGCGTGCACTGCCACCTAGCATCCACACAGCGTATGATGAGCGGTTTCCACCCTGCTTTAAAATTTCGAGAATTTTTGGGTAGCACCTCGCACATAAAATCTATCCTAGTCAATTTGCTAATCGACAATGCTCCTGGTCCAAAAGGAATTCCTCCACTAGTTCTGAAAAATTGTTCCCCTAAACATGCTCCTGTTCTAGTTAAAATATTCAGACCATGGATACGTACATCTTCATTCCATAATTATTAGAAACAAGTCAACATCTACCCATTTTCAAGAAAGGGAAGTATTTTTTTCTCTCTCTGATTACAGATCAATAGCCATCACATCTCTTGGACAAGTGTTTGACACTGTCATTAAATAAGCACATTGTTAAACTTGAATCCAACAGCTTAATTTGTGACAGTCAGTATGGTTTTCTCCACGAAAGATTCACTGTTGATATAATCTCATTACTCACATAACCATCAGTCAATTGACCAACACGGAGATACCCATGCAGTAGCCATTGATATTTCTTAAGTATATGACTGTGTGGCATCGTTCCTGGCTATCCAAACTCCCTTGCTACGGCATATCATCTTTTGTCCTGCTGATATCCTCATCTCTCAGCAACAAAAATATAAAAGTAAAGGTAGATGACGGATATTCCAAGTCCAGTCAATTAATGCCGGTGTGCCACAAGGTTCAGTCCTGCCTCCAACTCTGTTCCTCATTCATATTAATGATCTCTTGTCTGTCACCTATAATCTCATTCATTCATATCAGATCAATGCTTCACAATTCCCTTGCACTTAAATACTCAATCACAAAGTCTGATATCTCTAACTCCCAACTCAGCACAGCAATATCCATTAATCAAGACTTATCTAAGCTCAATCACCGAATGGGGACAAAAAAAAATGTCTCATTTAATGCAAGGAAAACCAATTATATCCAGTTTACCAAAAGACAGATATTGCCTGATTCCTAAAATGCCTTCAGTGTAACCAATATTACTGTCTCCAAAAGTATTGAAACTCTGGGTGTTTCGCTTAACAGGACCCTCAGTTGGACCTCTTTCATGTTAGATCACTTCAGTGAAACCTGGATTACTGTACGGAATCAGTAACTTCTTCACTGACGAGTAGTTCATTATAATTTACAAGAGTCATGTGCGGTCTCAGCTCGAATATTGCTCATCCTTGTAGAGTAGATGTGGAGATGTTGCACTGAAACAACTGTACAGCAATCAGAATAAAGCTGTATGAATAATTAGCAGTTCAGCAATTAACGATGAACTACGTACCCTACATTATAAGACGGAATGTTTCCTTCCTTGCATTATTTCACAGATACGTTTTTGGGCAAATGCTCAGACGAAGTTGCATCTATTGTGTCACCTCTCCACGTTTTCTCCCATGTTACATGGACATTGATTGCGCTCATGACCGGATTGTCGCACTGCCATACTGCAGAACGTCTGCCTTTCGAAATTCGTTTATTCTCCGAGCTACTTCTTATTGGAACCTGTGTCCCATGATTAGTTTCTGACCCAAATTCAACCAACAGCAGATCATATTCGGCTGTTAGTTTTTTTTTTTTTTTTCTATTTTGAGGACGCCTGTAATCTGATGTAAGGATTTTTCTATTCTTCCTCTGTTCACCTTCCGTAACAAAAATAATCCAACCCAACCCAACCCAGTCTTACCTGACTTAATAATTATAACGTAACTAATTATATCCTAACCCAGTCAAAGCTTTACCAGGGACTATTACCTAAACACTGATCGTTCTGCAGAATACGAGGGTAGAGTTGGTGCTGAAGTCAACCCCGCACAATTACTGATCTAACTCAGTCTGACGTAATCTGGGTTAATCTAACTTAATCTGACCTAATCTAACCCAGCTCAACCCAGACACCCCGTAGATAAAAGTATTTCAGAAGATACAGCAGGGCTTGCTCAAACCTAACTATTAATTAACCTAACCTTATCTAACCCAACCAAGCACCCCGTACACGAAAGAGTTTCGGAGGCTACTACACGGCCTTTGTTCTAACCAGACAATTATCCCTAACCTCTTTTGGTTCAGTTGAGGGCCAAGTGTAGTCATATTACAGGGTCGATTTAACTAGCTTTAGCAACCAAAGAGATTCACTTAGGCTTAATAGCATTTAGGAGTCGTAATCCATTCCCTCAGGCAAACCACTTACCAGTAAAAAACTTTCCTACTTCACAGTGTCCTATCGGGTGGGGGGTTCATAAACATATTTAAGTTTGATTCCGGCTTAATCCTGATCTGTTTTTAAAGAAACAACAAGGGAAGGAAAATGCAAATTCTTAAAACAGTTCTTATTCTTCCTACAAATATCGCTTACGAGAGAAGAGCTGCATGAAGATGTGTTGTTTTGCAGGAAGGAAAAGCAAATTGGATGCAAAATATTCCCGTGCCTTTAATTCTTCCTGCAAAAATAAATCCAAGCTAAGACTGGTAATTTACCGTAAATATGTTCGAGAATATCACTCCAGGTCTGTAGGTTGGTGGTCTAGTGAGGCAAATATATATCTAATATTACAGAACATTTGTACTAACCTGTCAAAGATCTCTACTGTCTTCCGGTTCAGTTGGTGGCCAAGTGTAGTAAGACTGAAAGAATGCTTTGATCTGTAACCATGGGGATTTATTCTTACCTAACAAATTAGGACCATGAAATTCCACGCAACCACGATGTAGAATTAAAGCAGTGATTGGTCCAGTTCCATCAGGCGAAAATAAAGCGCCTAATACCTACCAATAACACTGAGCCTGGTGGAAAATACGAGAGTCGGGTTGGTGCGGAAGTCGACCCTGCACCAGTAGTCCCCGGCGTCCCCCTCCTTCACCCTCTCCATTCGCAGTCTGGAGCCCTTCGCGTGGAAAGTGGCGCGGCTACCCAGTAGTTCCACGCTCTTCCAGTGGGTTGCAGGCCCGTTGTTACGCATGTCGTAGCTGTGGCAAGAAGAAGGGGAAGACGTAAATTTCTGCCTATTGATTGTGTGAAAGCAGTGAGACAGAGAGAGAGAGAGAGAGAGAGAGAGAGAGAGAGAGAGAGAGAGAGGAATATGCACTCAAAGAATATGTCGTATATTAACTCTTCCTGGATTATGATTTTTGTATCGCATACATTTCTTCCCACAAAAGTATCAACAAAACCACTCTCTTTCTACCTTGCCGCTCTTCAGTAATCAGCCAACCCTTCTGCATTTTTCTTCCCGAGAAGGATTTCACAGATATTCTATTTTTCGACATCCCCTAAAACAACCCAGTTACAACCAAGTTCATACAGAAGTCTACCTTAGTGTCGAATGTCTATTATCATTAGGAGATTTCCACCTTTTCTATCGATACTTTCACCTCCACCTAAAGAACATTCTATTCTATCTTCCCAGTACTTAAGTGTGAGGGGTGTGACACTATCTCATTTCCATGGGAAGGTGCTGCACTCAGACAGTCTATCTGGCACTCTAGCATATGACCTGGGTATATTACATAAAAACATTTTCTTCAGCTAACAAAATTTCGATTCTAGCCATCCTCCACTTGTGTCTAACACTAGTCATTCATTTTCTAGGGTAAACTATTTTTACCATACTCTCTACTATTATCTTTCTTTTCAGTTGCTTATGCAGTAATACTGATATATTGCTGCTGCCACTCTACCTCACTATAATAAGCTTTTCACAGTATAATTATGTATATAATGTAGGAGAATATTTCCTGCAATATTTAGGCAACAAGTTTTTTGATGGAGGTCTGGCCCAGTTGAAAATTAGACAATTAATCTTCCCAAATTGGCTAGATACTATGGTACTGTACATGAAAAAGAACAGTTCATAATTCACTTACATTCTTTGCAGAAAAAATCCCTTTCCAAAGAGTAAATTATGATCTGAACCAAATTAATGATCAAAGTATGGGTCAGTCAACAAGAACATTTATCAACTGTCAAGCTCCGTCGCGTGAGAGCAGGTGAGTGGGCTGAGAGGGTTGTCAGGGACGATATGGGTGGCAGGAAAGGTTGGAGTGAGTACTAACTGGATAAACGCTGGGGCACAAATCACGCTCCATGAGTTGTCTCCCAAACTGAAGTGAATGTCTCTACTTCACTACAATGGTCCTGGCCAGCTAGACAATGATCATGTTCCGGATGCCTGAATAAACAAAATGTAAGTAAAGAAGACTATCGTATATAAAGGCTTTGGAATATTTTAGGTACAAAACTAAACTTTCAAAATACAATAATAAACCTTCACAATACTTACAAAAATAATCTTCAAAAATAAACCTAGAGGCCTCCGCAAGGGGGAAGTCACACCAGCCTCGAGCCAATACATACTGCATCTAACGCAACTCAGAATATGATCGATAATAAAGCGATTCAGAACGCCTAAATACTGTTTAAGAGGTGCCCTTGTGAATAGGCGAACAGGCACTGTATTCTTTTCTCTTAGCTTTAGAACTTGTGACCATGGATGTGAAAATCATTGCCTGATAAAACATTCCACTTGTTGAAGTAATGATCATGTGGAATATTCGCAGTTTTCTTATTTCATTTCGAGAGATAAGGCAATGAATACGGAAGTTTGTAGCTGATCACCCGCCTGTATTTTTAGAAGCGTGGCTGTGTGAGATTATACAAACCGTTTCAGAACTTATGGATACAAGATTCAGTGCCAAAGGACCAAGGTCGTAAGGGAGATGATATCACTGCTGTGTTGTTTCAGAACATATAATGATGGTGGCATACCTTTACTTTTACCGAAGTGCTGGTCATGTGACGTTAGCGGCCATGAAGCGCCACCTTCCTCTATCCTCAGCTATCCTGATTAACTGCACATTGCTGATTCTTTCTTGTATATCGTATCTTATACAATCCATATACTTTAATCGTTGTCTTCCTCATGTTCTTCTTCCCTCTATTCTTCCAAGTAAACAGTTATTTTCAAGTTCTTTTACTCTTATAACATGTCCCAAAAATTCCACCTGTCTTTTCCTTATATTCTTCATCATTTCATTTTCCACTCCTGCCCTTCTCAGAACTTCTTCATTTGTTACCTTTTCTATCCATGATATTCGCATCATTCTTCTCAAAAACCATACCTCAACTGCTTGTAATCTCTCTCTCATTTTCTTCTTTACTGACCACGTTTCGCACCCGTATAATAGCGCTGATAAGACAAAACATTTCAACACTCTTATTCGTGTCCTCATATCCATGTTAAGTTAGTTAAAATTTTTCTCATTCGTCTGAAAGCTCCTTTAGCAATACCAATTCTTCTTACCATTTCTTTCTCACTTCCTCCGTCATCTGATATAACAGCACTAGAGTATTCGAAACTTCTCACCTGCTCTATATAGCTTCCGTGGGTATTAAGTTGGATATTTATCGCTTCTCTCCGTTTTGTTAGTACCATTGCTTTTGTTACCCTGATGTTAATCTTCATCCCTTTCTGCTGACATGCTTCCACTAATCTATCCACCAGTTCTTGCAGTTTCTCTTCCGAATCCGCTACCAGTACCGTGTCATCAGCATACCTAAGATTATTAATGTTCTTACCACCAACCTTGACCCCTTCCAATTCCTTCAATTCGTCCATTACAACTTGTCCGTATAAAGAAAACAAGTCTGGCGACAGAACACATCCCTGTCGTACTCCTCTTTTTATAGTCACCCACTCCGTCTTCTCCTCTCCGACTCTAAGAGCAGCTTTTTTATTCAAATACAGGTTTACAATGATTCTTATATCCTTAATATCTACCCCAACCATTCGCAACATTCTCACCATCTCTTCTTGCCTCACGGTGTCAAAGGCCTTTTCAAAATCCACAAAACACAAGTATAAATACTTCTGTCTTCCAGAGATCTTTCTATCAACATTCGCAATGCAAAAACTAGCATTTCTAGCGCCTTTGCTCCTTCGAAATCCATACTGCTCCATTGCCACATAGCTACTGTATTTATGTTTCGTCTTAATCTTCCCCCTATCACTCTTAACAATACTTTCCCCATCTGACTCACCACATTTACAGTTCTATGCTTATCACATTCCGGTGCTCCATTTTTCTTTGGTATGGCCACAAAAACACTTTCTCTCATTGGTTCTGGGATGTATCCAGCATCATATATTCTGTTTGCCAAAGCGGTTATTTTTTCTAACCCAAATTATCCGGTTGCTTCCATCATCTCACCACCACTTCATCCTCTCCTTCTGCTTTATTCTTACCCATTTTTCTCATAGCTTTCTGAATTTCCTCTTCTAAAATGACTGGTCCGCTCATTTCACAGTCAGTCTCGGGCTTGACTCCTCTCTCATCATCATAAAGCACATGAATATATTCCTCCCATCTCTTTAATACTTCTTGTTTATCCATTAAAATGTTTCAATTTTTATCTTATATTACTGAACTTCTAGCATTTCTTTTTCTTCCACTTATCACTTCAATAACTTTATACATCTTCCTAGTGTTAGTTCTCTGTAATATTTCCACTTGTTGGCATTTTTCATTCAACCATTCCTCTTTCTTCTCTTTGCAGTTACTTTTTATTTCAACAGTGAAAGACTGACGAAGAGAGTGTATGTGAGTGAGGTGGAGGGGGGAAGAGGGAGGGGGAGGCCGAGGATGAGATGGAGGGATGGGGTGGAGAGGTATATGAGAGAGGGGGGTGTGAGTTGGGAGCAGGGCAGTGAAATGGCGGGGGACAGGGCGACTTGGAGGCGATTTGTTTGTGGCCACCCCAAACGGGACTGAGGCGTCTGGCAATAGATAGATAGATAGATTATGTTTTTCTCTTCTCCTTTCCTCCATCATACCCTTATGCCTCAGACCTACCTATTATGTGGATGATACAATTGGTGTTAAGCCGTTTCAGATCTTGTAATCATGGAATCAGAACTTAATGCCTAAAGAATTACCTGTATATGGGCTTGTGAACCCCGATCTTGTACCAGAGGACGAGCCTGGGTGAGTCTCCTGGGAGGGGTGAGGTCACGTTGCAGGTAAGGTCAGCATCACCACCCGCTGCAGCCCACACCACTCGCGATGGACCTGTGGGTAGAAAGACAACATTTAGTGGAGTTAATTCCAACAGCCCAAAGATATCATATCTTATTTTTGTCTTGCTAACACCAGATGATCGTACCCACATTGGCTAAGCGAAGACAGGTGTTATATTTTGGTGTGTGTGTGTGTGTGTGTGTGTGTGTGTGTGTGTGTGTGTGTGTGTGTGTGTGTGTGTGTGTGTGTGTGTGTGTGTGTGTGTGTGTGTGTGTGTGTGTGTGTGTGTGTGTGTGTGTGTGTGTGTGTGTGTGTGTGTGTTTTAGAAAAATCAAACTGTTTTAATTCAATTTTAGTCAGACTTGGTGGAATTGTTAAAGGTGAGCCAAGGAGTAAATTTCTTGTTTTTATGAACCACCAATCGAAGATCAATGACACAGAAAAGGTCGAAAGCCAAGGCCACGGAGCAAGATCAACACACTGTTTTGGTGTCATTTGGATCAAACCTGGTGCATAGGTGATGGATCACCAACATAGATGGCGCAGTTTCTGAGTACAGTATATGGAAAATCAAGGTAACAAGCCAAAATCGACTTCAACAGTTTCCATCCACTGTACGAGTAGATTAAACTTTGTGGAAGGGTTCAGCCTAAAACAAGCATACAAAAATTAAATTTTTCAGAACAACCAGTCAAACATCGAGGTCAAAGGGAAGGGTTAATGTTTGAGGTCAGTAAACAAAGTGAGTTAAAACAGTTGTGGTTTGATTTAAACCAAGGTTGGTTAAAGGGTTAAGGGTAAGGCAAGAATGATGTAATTTGAATTTAAGAATAATCAACCAAATGTCAAGGTTACAGGGCAAAGTCAAACATCTGGCCCTGCCACTTGGTGGGCGCGGGTGTTGCACTGCCTTGGTGTTTCTTGTAATAATCAGTTTAGGAGAGCTATTTCCTATAGCCTATTCGATTGAATCTGAAGAGAGAATAACCTTACGCTTTGGAAAGCTGGTAGCTGATTGGTTGTCCGAGTGCATTCACTGGAAAAAATGCATTTAAAATAATTTTTATTATAAAGGTTACATTAACAGTTTCTGGCGATAAGACTGCTCATATAAAATGTATGTATCGTTACTTGCACATATTAATTTAAAAACAAAGCCTTACAAAGTGTGCCAGATGGCCTAGACCCGTGTGCAATTCTCATTTTCCTGCCAAATCAACATTTTCTGACAAAGCTTTACGAGTTCCTTGATTTTTTCCCGACATTAAGGAAAATTAGGGTAAATTATATGTTGTTACTGGGGCATTATGTAGATTTCGTAGAAGAATGAAAATTTTACATGCATCTAGGCCACCTGACAGACTCTGTAAAGCATCGTTTTTAAACTGATCTAAGTAAATAACGATAGACACATTTTATTTCAGGAATATTATCGTCAGAAGTGGTTATTGTAACTCTTACAATAAAAACTTTAAAGTATATCGTCAAATGCACTCGGACAACCAAACAGTTCCCAGCTTTCAAGAACTTAGGGCCCTTTTCTTAGAGGAGATCGAAAAGGCTCCAGTGAATGATTTGACCAAGTTATATCTAATCCTTCCAGTTAGCAATGATTCTCTTCAGCTGACTTCCAGTACAGACAATAATAATAATAATAATAATAATAATAATAATAATTAATAATAACAATGGTGATGATGATGATGATGATGATGATGATGATGATGTGATGATGACGTCATACTGGCCGAGTTAAGACAGGGATGAGAGATAAGGTCACGAGAAGGATGTGATAAATGGAGGTCCCAGAAGCCCTCATTTCACTTGGGAGATACTCTAGCAAATAAACACCACTCCAAGCCAGCTCAGTTCCTTATGAAGTTCCATAACAAATGGTGTTCCGCTGTGTCACTAACTGAGACACCGTGACGTATAAAGGCCCTGTCGGACGACTGAAATGGTTTGGGAAAGAGGCTGGCATAATCTCCTACACAATTTGGACCATAACAAAATTACAGTATTTACATTCTACACTTCGCTCGCTCTTTGTTCAGTTTGTATGCTATGAGAACAAGTGATAACTGGAGGCTTCCAGTGCAATGGATGCCACTCATAGATGGCCCCTTCACCTCCCTGAAAAAATCATGGCAACTTACCCGAACTAGAGTGAACAAATTTTCATCATCATAGCTCATAAAGAACTCCTGTACAGCCATGACACAAAAATAAATTGCATCTTTAAAAATGCACTAACTCTGAATTACCTGCTTCTGTAAGTATGTCTGCTCTGTTTCCAACTTTAATATCATCAGCAAATTTGGATATTTTTCAAGATAAACCCTCATCTATATCATTATATCATTTGTGTATACGAAAGTCAGAATAGGGCTCAGTATTGAGGTCTGTGGCACAACACTACTAACATCGTTCCAGTCTGATTCTGTACCATTTATTATGTGTCAGTATTTACGTCCCCTAAAACAATTATCGATTCACCCATGCATATTGCCTCTAAACCCATGTACATTCAGTTTATGAAGATGTTTTTATGGGGAACTTTCGATGTCATTGGATTTGGTTTCATCGTATGTACTGAATACAGTATATCACAGAAGAAATCCAAGAAAATCGTAAAGCAAGATCGATTATTCATAAAACCGTGTTGTGAATCTTTTATAAGATTATTAATTTTTAAGTGCTTAAGAAGCATTATCTTCCCAGGTGAGTCCTAGGATGTGCTGTAAGCATCGGATGTGAAACGACTCAAGCGGTTTGATAATACACTGGTAAGTGTTCAGGATTCAGCACCGAATAAGAGGGTGCAGAGGCATTCAGCCTTATACACTGAGACCTTCGTCTTGGTTCTCAAGTTGGTGTTTTCAAAGACTCTGGATATGAGACGTCCAAAAGAGGTGGAGGCAAGGACTTCTGCATCAGTGTTGTTTATCTGTGAGCACTTATCCAAGGAAGGCAAAATTCTCCACCCGTTTTGCATTTTAGTCATTTATCTGAAATGCGAGAGACTGCTGGGTTGCTTCTCTGAGATGTTATTTATGTTTTATTGACATTTATTCGAAGTTCCACTGCATGATATATCAGCTAGAGACGATGGTGAGACTCTTTTGTGGAGCTTCTATGGTATGTCCAAGGACGGCACAGTCATCAGCATACTACAGCTCTAGAAAATGAGCTACTTCAGCCTTTGATTGTGCTTCCAGGTGTCTGAGATTAAATAGCATACTCTCAAGACAGAACTGGATTTTTATTCCATCCATCAGGGTAGATCTGTTCATGGCTTAAAAAGGGGATTCCAGTGAGATAGATGATGAAAATGACTGTAGCCAGGACACATTCTTGTTATACTCCCACCTCCACGTTGAAGAGTTCGTATTTGCTCCCAGCTATGGACAGACGGGCATTCATGTTGACATGCAAGCTCTTCGGGATGGTGAGAAATTTGTTTGGTATTCCAAATTTTGAAAGAGCATTCCATAAAGTTCTCTCTTGATAATGTCAAATGCTTTTACAAAATCGATGATTGCATTATATACGTCACGGTTCTGCTTGTGGCATTTCTCTTGTGTCTGTCGAGCAACAAAGATCATAATTACAGGTGCTTCGTTCCTTCCGAAATCCTTATTGTGTTTCAGGAAATGTAGACTTAGTCAGAGGTTCTGTTCGTCAGTCTGGATAACATTATCTTGGCCAGTACTTTGCTAGCATTCACAACGAGGGAGACACCTCTGCTGCTGTCACAATCTGAGTGATCCTCTTTCATCTTATAGATGGTTACAGTATCAGAAGTAAGTCATTCACATGGAATTCATTCTTGATTCTAGATATTCAGTATGTGATCATGGAGGTGCAGGTGGAATATCTGGTCATTCTCTTTTATTAGTTCAGATGGTAGGCCATCAGGGCCAGGCCTTTCGTTATTTTATTGAGATCAGATGGCCTGAACAATTTCTGGAAGTGCAGGTGGGACATGAAGATCTGCCACTTGAGGAGCACCTGGAGCGTTATCAAGGATACTGCGCTCCGTCTGGTTTCTTCGATTCAAGAAGGTGTGGAAATGTTGTGCCCATCTTTCTAGGATTGCCTGCTTGTCATTCAGGAGCTCTCATTCAGCTGATCGAACAAGCGCTATGTTGTGTTTAGTTGCCCATAGAAGGCTCTTATGGGCTTGTAGAAGCTACCGGTATGTTGGTCATTAAAATCAGAAAGTCTTTGGAGCTCTTTTTCTTGTTCAGTCCACCATTTGTTCTCGTATGTCATGCAGGTTTCTCTAGTTTTCACTTCTGAGATCCTGGAAATCAGTTTTTAAGGTGAAGGAGCTAGAATGAGCCAACCAGTTATTATGTGATCTATTCCTCATTGCAAGACGATCATGTATACCCGCAGCATTTTCATAAAACCAGTCTATATGGGGATATGGGGATGAGTGGAAAAGCCTAAGGTTTCTTCTGCAGTGCATTGAAACAGTGTCTTAATGTTCAGCCACCCTGTTTCAAAGTTTGTCACATTATCGTTTGGGTAAAGCAGCGGGCAATGAAAGAGATTGTCTGCAAGAGTATTGCAGGAGGAGTTACAAGTTGCCCCATCCTTTAAAAAAAACAGATGTTTAGTCTCTAGGAGGATGGTCTACGGCGCATTTGTTGGCAGATGACTAGATGCAGTTTGTTATGTATGAGGTTATGGTCTGTTGAGCGCTCGGCAGCTCTCATAGCTCGGGTTATAAGAACTTCTCTCTGCTCTCGCTGCCTTACAATGACATAGTCAATTAGATGCCAATGTCTAGATCGTGAGTGCATCGATGTGGTCTTGTGTTTATTTTTAAGTTGTAAAATGGTGTTGTTGATGACCAGACTGTCTTCCCCAGCATAAGGAAAGCAGTCTAAGGACATTGTTGCTATTACCAACACAATATCAGCCTATAATGCCTTGCTAAAGGTGATTATCTTTTCTTACTCTGGTAATAAACTCTCCATGCAGGATCAGCTTGTCATTTTGTGGTACTGGGCATATGTTGGTAACCAGAGAGTTATAAAAGGAATCTTTGACGGTGTCCTTAGTCAAGCGTTGGGACATAGGCACTGATGAGTTGTATATTTGTCTTCAGTATGAGTGGTATGCAACAGGACATCAGCCTCACTGAAATACCCATAGGTGACTCTTGGATCTTCAGTTGTAGGTTGCTTTGTACTGCAAAGCCAACATCATGATTTCTTCTTACATTGACTGGGTATCCCCTCCAGAAATATGTATACTCTTCTCCTGCATTTATTAGGTTGCACTTTCCTAAGAGATGTCTCAGACAAGGAAGCTATGTCAATTTTATATCTTTCCAGTTCGTGGACAATAAGGACAGTTCTAGTGTGTGGTCGTGTGTCTTTGGCAGTATCAAGTAAGGTTCATTTATTCCAGATGGCAAGAGTCAGATGATTTCTTTATTTGTCTGTTTGTTTTTTACTGCAATGTGAGCTGCCTTGACAGAAGCGTTTTTCTAACCAGGTGGTGCATGGAACAGCAAATGTTTAGGTTACCTTTTCTAAACTCCTTCCCTTCAGGGGTAAGAAGTTGGGCATCCGTTTCCGGCTGTATGGTCGAACTGGATACTGCCAAAGGCATGACCTGCTCCTATGGCATCATTCCGGTCTACACTATGTGTTGCCAGTGCCGTCTATGTGCTGGACTCAAGCTAGCGAATTCCAGCCCCATCCATGACTTATCACCATCGTCCTGCCCTGTTGCCACAGGTCTTTTGATTTTAGTGAAAGGATGAAATGAGAGGCGAGTTTAGTGGTAGGCTGCGCAATGACTAGATTTGGTGTGATGGTGAGGGTGGGCAGTCCTTACCACCACATGACTTGGCCTTTCTCAACCTGTGATGATGGCATGAAGCTCACGACGACCATCTGCTGCCAAGGGTTTCAGGAGTATGCCGGGAGCTCTGCCTGCCATTCCCTGCCTTCCATGGGACTCCACTCACTTATATTTTTGTTTGGGGTTTACTACCGTAGCTTTAACTCACGCTATAGGGTAATCCTCAAGGCAGTGGGCTTGGGAGCACTTAGTCTGACCCCTCGCTGATGGCTCTTCCAGCAAGGGTAACCCTGTACTCCTGCCGAGGCCAAAGGGATCTCCCCCCACTGGAATGGCCAAGCAGACCAGATTTACAGAGGTACGCAAGACCACCAACACGACAAGGTGGTTCCCCTGGGACGGACAGATGGATGGACGAACGGACGGATAAACACACACACACACACACACACACACACACACACACACACACACACACACACACACACACACACACACACACACACACACACACACACACACACACACACACACACACACACACACAACTGGTGGACGGGAGTTCGCGCCTCGCTCAGATTGCGAAAAGTTTCACTGATGAAGTGGGTGGTTACTGTCCCCCTTGAGCAAGGGGACGGGTGTGTGCTTGTGTGAAGGTCACAGCCTTGCCCTTAGATCGGACTATATGAGCTCTCAGCTCCCTTCTGGGAGGGTAAAAGCTGACGATCACAACCATCAAGTGATCCTGACCGACCCGACCCGCTGAATTACACACACACACACACACACACACACACACACACACACACACACACACACACACACACACACACACACACACCTGCTGAACCTGGTTATCATCACGCATTTGTAAACTTTGCCATTCATCTCTTCATTGTCATCTCCCCCCACCCAACACTATTATATCCCACATCCCACACACTCCTCAGATCTGCCATCACTTAGTCATCATTGCCACTCCATTCTTCCCCTCGTCCTATGCTAGCGGTCTTGTGGATGATATTAAACCTTTATTTTCATTTTTCTTATTCAACAAACTGTCATCATCATATATGCTGCAAAACATCATCATCATAGTCGTCAAAATCTCCTTTCTCCTCCTCCTCATCATCATCATCAACATCCACGCTCGATGTGCAAGGACTGCGAGAGATCAAGAAATATAGCGCTTAAAGCTGAAAAGTGGGAGAACGATCAGAAGAGTGTCCAGTATAATGAACCATACAAGGCTTCCAATTTCTCAAGTTCACCTCACTGGCTATCGGGATAAAGAGGTTGGCGGTTGTACAATCAGAAGCATATTCAGCACGCAACACACGAGTCCTGAGCTAATTTCCTAGGCCGGCCATGAGATCTTTGGGTAAGGTCTTTCACTGGCTACCTCAAACATGGCACTGAAAGAGGGACCTGGATTATAAGGCGCCAGTTTTGTTAGAGGGAAGGTCTGGACTCAGCAGAAATAGACAGTCTTCCTTAGTATCTCGTGTGGTCGATATGTATTAAACAAAGCACTCATTTTTTTATAACTGTATTGGCTGTAGGACGGGGACAGTTTCGTTTTCTTCTCAAATTATCCAATGCCACTTCCATACGATGACGCAGACTATTCTTCGTTCATGTGGTGATGTTAAAATGAATAATTTGGAAAATGTGAGGAGTAGGCCACCTTGAGATGGTTTGGTTATGTAGAGAGCATGGAAAATAAGGGACTGATTAGGAAGGTATATTTGAGTGAGGCGCAGGGGGAAGAGGAGACCAAGGTTTGGGTGGAGGGATAGGGTGCGGAGGTATATGAATGAAGGTGGTATAATGTGTGTAGGGAGGGCAGCCTGATGGATGAAGACAGGTGACGAGGAACTATATTGTTTGTGCAGGTACGCACACCCTCGGAGATTAAGGCGTCTGGATACAAATATATAGTGTTTTTTCTTCATACAGAGCTCCGTACATGCTGGACTTTTCGTATTCAAGTCCAGTTAAATGGTAACAACGGGGATGTTTTAATGATAAGTCGATGGGTCACTGTTTTAACGAAATCCATAAAATCAGATATTCCATACTGCAACCAGAGAACAAACTCGCGTCCTTCAAACAACGGACCATTTCTCTAACAATTTAACTACCATATTCCACAAGCAGTTTAGTCAGTTTATACTAGATATCGAGGAAAGAGCTAAACCCGTGTAATTACTTCCATTTACTCCGGATATACCAGGGATACCCTAAACCTGGAGTATTATAAGTTTTTTTATGGTGATAATAAGTTTACAGTGGTGTGTGTGTGTGTGTGTGTGTGTGTGTGTGTGTGTGTGTGTGTGTGTGTGTGTGTGTGTGTGTGTGTGTGTGTGTGTGTGTGTGTGTGTGTGTGTGTGTGTGTGTGTGTGTGTGTGTGTGTGTGTGTGTGTGTGTGTGTGTGTGTGTGTGTGTGTGGATCCTTACCCTCTATGGCTCATAAAATCCAAAATTGTAATGTGGTTACAGTATATTAAACATTTTTACTCTTCAAATGACCCAGAATTCCCTGTGTTATTTTACAGCTCACCAGTTACTGAAGGGATGGAAACAGTTAAGATAAATGTTAAATGAATTATTGGATTATGCTACTATTCTCTGTTTGTTTGTTTTTCTGAGTTTGTGCCTCGATGATTGTTTGCACGTATGTAAGCAAAAAACAGTGTTAACTGATGGTATGAAAGCTGATCATGTTGGTTAAGCACTGAATAAAGGTGATATTAGACCACGATGAATAACGATTTACCACCACAGTGGACTGTATGAGTAACGTGATATTCAAGAAAGGGGAAAAACGGAAAATAAAAACATGATCCTAGGATAGCAACAATAAGGCTCATTACCACCGAACAGCACGAAGTACAATAAAATACAAATGCACACTCTACGCCTACAGATTATTTGATCACAATCAGTAACAAAAACATTGACGAGGAAGGCTGCTCCTTCAACGTAAGGAAATGTTTTCCCCAGCTACTGTCAAAAGGTAGAAAAGAAAGAAAAAACAACGTGCAAATTAAGAATTATTACAGAGAGATGAACAATTCCTTTTAGGACAAAATGAAAGGAATCTGCATCTATCGCTCTTGCAACAAACCAAGTTACAAGTCGCTCATCATCGTCTGCTTTTATATAGTAAGTGATCAACCACAAACATTTATTCACGTGCTTCTTGTGTTTACGTGATAAGCAATAAATATTTCATTCAATATTTCAATGACGAAAGTTACCTGAGTCACCAAAGACCCAGTAGCTGATACGACATGCCCTACCAGCACTGTTTTCATCGTCCCTCACCTGAAATGAACCCATGTCAGTCTGTCTAATTATCTATCGCCAGACACCTAAATTCAGGAAGCAGTGGCCACAAACGAGTCGCCCCCATGCCATTCTGTTCATTCTCCACCATCAACTACCTCTCTCAAACTCACACCCACCTCATATATCTCCACCCCGTCCCTCCATACTATTCTTGGTCTCCCCTTTCCCCTCCTCCGCTCCACCTCATACACATACATTCTCCCAGTCCATTTCTCATTTTCCAATCTATCTACATATCGTCACACGAAATTTTCCCTGCTGGCTCAAGAAAAAAACACCCAAACAAAAGGATTAGGTTTTCTGGTAACAATATCCAACTGAACAAGGTCATCATACCGGATAATCTACATTTGCTATGTCCTACTCCTTGCCTTCAACAGAACCAGCATTAGTCGGAGCACAGATATACTGCTAGGTGAGCAGGAACAAAAGGAAAACAGTGTCCAGCAGTCTGAAAGACCACCAGAGGGCAAAACGGCCGGATGAAGGACTGTCTCGTGTCCCAAACCGGACAAAGATTGCAGGAGAATCAGAGGACGGAAGGAATATACCTATCTATCTATTTGTCTATAGCCAGGCGTTTTTATCACGGAAGGGGTGGCTGCAAACGAATCGTCTCCGTGTCACCCTGGGAGATTATATCCACCTAGGGAAAAGTTGCATATTCTAAAGACACTCCAGTTTCGGCCCGATTCATGTTGGGGGGGGGGGGTACATGTTTGTTGACTTACCTTAAAGCACTGGTTTTCTCTGTGTGGAGAAGGACCCCTTGTTGTGGCATAGGTATATTCAAGCTGTTCCGTGCACTTGTTTATATAATCACTGTTCAACTGCCTCCCTATTTCCCCCAAAGAAAATGGTAGGCTGAAGAGGACAGTCTATGCCTGTAGTCCACTGGACTTTGGTGCAGATTAGTGTGCTGCTACTGCTGAATACGAATATAACTCATTCCTTTGAACATTTAATGGTATAATGTAATCCATACACCGAATACGAGAACACAAAGCATGCATATGAAAGACTATGCATATATCAAGCTCGTGCTCAAATCAGTGTCTGATGGGAGGTAAACCTTTCAGTACCATGAATATATATATATATATATATATATATATATATACACGAGGTGCCACCCAAAAGTTCCAGTAATTTGAACAAAGGGAGGCAACTATTTGCAGTTTTGCCTTTTGCTGCTAGAGGAGTCAGCAGCATCCCTTGTGCGTCAGTGTGGCCCCAGCCGTGTCTGTGAGCGGACGTTTTGTTGAGCTACGCTTACTACTGTAACGTGGTGTGTAGGTGGTTTGGCGGTTCTGCAATGGCGGACCTCACGGAACAAAGAACCTGCATCAAGTTGTGCTTCAAGATCAACAAGACGGCCGCAGAAACTCACCGGTTGCATCAGCGAGCCTATGGTGACAATGCCATATCCTAAAGCAGAACATTTTTCTGGTACAAGCGGTTCAAGGAAGGACGAATGTCCTTTGAAGACGATGACCGTTCTGGACGACCGTCAACGGCAACAAAGCCAGAAAACGTCAGAAATGTTCGTCTGGCTATCCTTGCAGATCGTAGACGAACTATGCACGATGTTTGTGATGTCGTTGGACTGTCGCACGGGAATGTGCAAAGCATTTTGTTGGACGTGTTGAGCATGAGTCTATGCATCGCTTCAAAATTTGTGCCAAGACTATGGAGTGAAAAGAAGAAGGCACATCGCATTGCAGTTTTCAGGGAGCTCAAGAATCAGGTCAGAGATGATGCTACCTTCATCTCAAAGGTCATAACTGATGAATCATGGGTTTATGGTTATGATCCGGAGACAAAGCAGCAGTCATCGCAATGGAAGTCTCCCAATTCACCCAGGCCGAAAAAGCGCATCAAGGTCGCACCAATGTCAAGTCGATGTTGATCGTTTTCCTTGATATCCAAGGGAATGTCCACAAGGAATTCGTCCCACCCGGTCAATCTGTCAGTGGAAAGTTTTACTGTGAAGTTTTGCAGTGTCAGAGGGTGAACATCAGTAAACGCCCAGAAAAGTGGAATAACAAGGACTGGGTCCTTCATCATGACAAAGTCCCCGCCCACACATTAATTGTTGTCCGGCAGTTCCTGGCTCCCACTAACACGGTAGTCATTCCCCACCCACCCTATTCGCTTGACCTTGTCCCCTGCGGCTTTTTCATGTTTCCCACCTGAAATTACGACTGAAAGGGCAACGATTTGACTCGGCCGAGGAGATCCAGACAGAATCGCAGGAGGTGCACAAGACCATCACATCCCTTCCAAGGATGCATGGACTCCCTTCCAAGGATGCATGGACTCGTGGAAAAAACGCTGGGACCACTGTATACTGCACATGCCCAAAGGGACTACTTCGAAGGCGACAGGTAAGGTATCTTATTTTCTACAGTACTGTAATTACTGGAAGTTTTGGGTAGCACCTCGTGTGTGTATATATATATATATATATATATATATATATATATGTCCGACTCTGGGCATAGGCTTCACAGCATGCTCCCAAAGCCCAATAGTCCTCCTGCATACCATGCACCTCCACATGTCACCATTTTGGCGCTAACACCCACCGTCCATAGAGAATACATGCTAGGGCTGACTCATACAGGACTGGTGTACTGGTATTAGCAGGGGTATTTTTACGACATGTCGGCGGGTATTTGGTGGATTGGTAAAGTCTGCTTTTATAAAATTCAAATCCTTAAACTGCTTTCTGCCCTAGCGGGGTCCATTAGGACTGCAGGACACCTCTCTACCAGTTCAGCAACAAATGGGCTATTTTGTTCATCACTGGAAAGGCCTCTCGTATTAAATGAGTCAATGATTACTATATCCAACCTCTTCATTCTGAAAACCTCTTAAACTGAAAAAAACCACCTGGGAGTCAAATAAATAGATTTAATAACACGTCTTCATGTTAAAGACCTTAATAACGTCATTTACTGTGAACTGTAGAAATGAAGGTGGCGGGTAACATGCTTTGTTGAACATTGATCATTTGCGTGCTCCCAGCGGGATCACGATGGTGACGAAGAAGCGTGTAAATTATAATATTATAAACAAGGAAGGCACTCAGAGAGAGAGAGAGAGAGAGAGAGACTTTCCCCCACTTAGTACTTAGCGAATAAGTCTCCAGGTACTCGTATTTTAGGAAACATTACTATTCTGGTCGAGTGGGGAGTAAGTAAAATTAACACGAGCAGAAATGTAAGTGAAGTGAATTTAATTATTTGAAAGGGTCGGGAGGGAAATGCTGCTGACAAAAATACAATTTATGAGAACATATTCGTTGCAACAAGTAGCAACTTCATTGCAGTACTATTTTTACCCGTCCCCGTCGCGGAGAAGCTCGGGGACGGGTAATGTTTTCACCTGGTTTGTCTGTCTGTCTGTCCGTCTGTCTGTTAACAACTTCACGCGAAAAGTACAGGTGAGACTTTGACTAAAATTACTGGGATGACGGGATATAACCTTTTGGTCACCTGATTAAATTTTGGGCCAAGTTGGGCCATGCCCCATGCTGTACGCCCAGAAAATTTATGCAAAAAATAAAAGTAAAAAATAGTTTTTTCGTCACAGCATAACTCCTTGCAAATTTGTGATATCGACATGAAACTAAAACCTAAAGGTGTATCTTTCAAATCTGCATCCTATGACATGCTTAATTACATCAGGGGGGTCACCCCCCCGTTAGCGGTAAGGAGATCAATGTCAGGTGGGTCGGGCCTAAGGGCATAAAATCGTCAATATTCACCCTATTTACTCTAAATGTGATATGTGACATCTCTGACTAAATAACCTGTTGTGTTTATGCGTCAGGACTTAAATCACTTCCGAGGACGTGTTTGGATGTGCCTTGGCACCGCTTCTTGTTTCTTATATTTTTCCCACCTACATGTGATTTTTAAAAATACAATTTTAAAGAAACCTCTCACTGTGAAGATGGTAGAAACAATAACCAGTAAAATCCCCCTCTGGGAAAGGTTGTGTTAGGGAGGGATGCTATCATGTGGTGGTACCATTCTAACTAGGCAACTAGGCTGGAAAGTTATACAAACGTCCTTCAACTCCCCCCCCATCCCCATAAAGGAAGATGGTTGACTTCAGAAGGAAAACTTCAGACCGTAGTCCATTGGGTTTTACATTCGGATTTATCTGCGGCCACAACAACAATGAAAGATCACAACACTGCTAAAGGAAGTCGTCTGAAGGTAAACATCGAAGTGAAGGGGATAAGATAACCAGAAAGAGATAAAGACTCCAGGATGCTGTTGTTGTTGACAATGATGATCAAACCCAGTCTGTTTTGCCGAGCAGATCCATCAACTTCAGATTATTAATTGCCCCTACAGGGCCATCTCATGCAGTGAACAGATATCCCGTTGCAGCTGACAGCATCTCGCCACAGCAAGGCAAGGGGAATAGTGTAGAGATTTGGTCCTGGATGAACGCAGCGTTTGCATCTGTCCACCCAGGTTTTGAGAATGCAGAAAATGATAGCCTTGTTATTTTTCATAGGTACAGGTACTAATGATGTGCGAACCCGATCAGTGGAGCTGACAGACAAGTACAGAAAGATGATCCAGCATTACAAGGAGAAACCTGACAACATTTTAATTTCAGGCATACTCCCAAGGACTGATAGTGAATGTCGTCTTCAGTAAGGCATTCAGTATAAATAATAGGGTCAAATCACTTTGCTTGCTGGAAGGCGTGGAGTTCACTGACACATGGAACCACTTAAACAAACTGGAACGTTATTTACAAAGGATGGACTACACTTGAATAACGTTGCTTCTGTCCGTCTCAGTCGTTTGCTTAGTAATGCAGTAAGTCTTTTCTGAAGAAAAAATAATGATCACAGGAGTCGATTGTAGATATCATACTAATAACTCAATAGGTAATGGAAGCTCCCTACATCAGAAAGGAAAACACATTGAAGCTCTTCTTGTTAATGTGCATAGTCTGCTTCATAAACTGTGTGATATAGAAGCTCTTGTCCTTACTTCAGATTATGATGTATCTGGTATAACAGAATCGTGGCTTAATACTGAACAAAGAAATTTTCTAGTGAGGTTTAAAAGAACTGGTTATCACATTTCCAGTGGTAAAAGGAACAGACCATGGGGCGGTGTGTCATTATATATTAAATCATGATTTTATCCAGTCGTAATTACTAAGCCATGTATTGAAACCACTGACACCATTTATATTCAGCTTAAAAACGAATCTCGTCATAAAATCACACTTGGGGTAATTTCTCATCCATCTGGTCAGCCACTTATCATCAACAATGAAGTTTACAGTCAGATCGCCAAAATCTCTCGTATGCAAAGCACCATAATATATGGTGATTTTAATTTACCAGTTCTGAAATGGGGAGAAGTTGTATCCTTGTGCACAGGGTTAGACCTACATGCAAACTTGCAGGAATGTTCATTCTATCAGTTTGTATATTGTTCAACAAGTACAGCTAACATCCTGGATCTTGTCTTAGCTATGTCAGAAAATTTAGTTGGTTACTGCACAAGAAGAATTTAGTACAAGTGTTCATCACATGGTTACATTAAACAATGAATTCAGTGAAGACAATGCCAAGGTTATTTGCTAGAAAATGGCCGGCTATAAGAGGGCAAATTTTACTAAAATAAAGACAAGTGACTGGCATCCCGTTGTCAAAACATTAGATACCGAAGATGCATGGAAATTTTTAACAGAAACTCTCGAAATTGCTGTCAACTTGCGTACACCAGTGCAGAACAGAAGGCCTGCCAAAAATTCTACTCCAAAATGGTGGAACTTCAAAATTAAACATTGTCTGGTAGCAAAAAAATCTGGCATATACAAAATGATACCACAAAGGGTCAAAGTGATGAAAACAAACATGATGCTCCTCAATGGAAAGCCGGAAAATTTATTAAAGAGGTAAGAAAAACCTCCAGGTCCATGTTGCCAGTACCAGCAAATCATATCCCCCTAAATTTTTCAGTTACATCGGAAGCAAAAATGTAATAACTCCAACAACTGGACCCTTAATAACAGGTAACAGAAACCACAATGATGAAACTAAGATGGCAAATATTCTTAATTCTTTCTTCTCATCAGTATTTACAAGAGAATATACACATATGATTCCTGCAGTTCCTCCAGTTCTATAGAAGAAGGCAACATAATCGATGATAAAATAGCTTGTGATCGTAAAGTGCTACTTGCAATTAGGAAACAAGGAGCGGTGCCAAGGAACAGCAAACCCGTCCCTGGCAATCATTTTAGTGCTGGTGTATAAACACAATATGATATCTAGTCAAAGATGCCACGTATCAAAGCTGGAGTACTGTAACTCGGTTACAAATTGACGATTTTATGCCCATTTGAAATTTTAGGCCCGATCCACCTAACACTGACCCCCCTACCGCTAACTGGGGGGGGCCCCCCCAGATGTAATGAGACCTGTCATAGGATGCAGATTTGAAAGATGCACCTTTAGGTTTTCGTTTCATGTCAATATGATGAATTTGAAAGGAGCTATGACTAAAAAACAATTATTTAGCCAATTTTTATTTTATTTTTTTACATTTTTTGGGCCTACAGCATGGGCCTTGGCCCAATTTGGCCCAAAATTTTATCAGGCGATAAGATCATAGCCCATCATCCCTGTAATTTTAGTCAAAACTGCACCAGTAGTTTTCACGTAAAGTTGTTAACAGACAGACAGACAGACAAAGAGACAAACAAACAGAGTGAAAACAATACCCGTCCCTGATCAGCTCTGGGGTGGGGACGGGTAATATGAAGACGAATGAAACATCGGGACCGGACAAAGTCTCTCCAAGTATAATAAAAGAACTACAGAATGAAATATCAAAGGCTTCATCTGAACTTTTGAACTTATCATTAAAAGCAGTTCGGTGCCACACGAATGGAAGCTTACGAACACAAACTCGACATTAAAAAAGGACAGCAAAGCACAACCTACCACTTAGTTTAACATCAATGATTTTCAAATTGCTTGAAACTATTATCAGAAACAACTTTGTGAATCATGTAGAAACAAATAATCTCATCAAAGATTCGCAGTCAGAACAATCACTCTTTCCTCACGAATATGTTGGACTTTTTCAACGATGTACTGAATATATACGACGAGACTAAGTCTAATGAGTTGTCTATCTCGATGTTCAAAAGGCTTTCGACAAAAATCCACACAAATGACTCCTTCAGAAGCTAAAGGCACATGGTTTCAGCGGCAGTGTGATCAGGTGGATCGAAGATTGGGTCATCGGACAAAAGCATAAAGTTGTAATAAATGGAGAAGAATCAGCCTGCATAAACGTTACATGTGGAGTGTCGCAGTGTTCAGTGATAGGTCCTATTCGTTTTTTATTACACATAAATGATACTGATGAAGGATTGCTTTCTAAGATTTAAAAAATTGCCAAAAATACCAGAAAAGGTAACAAAGCAGATACAGCATTGCAAAGACAGGTAGTTCAGCGAAATTTTGATCAACTGTTTAATTGGACCTAAGCATGGCACAAGGATTTCAATATTAATAAATGTAAAATGCTAAATATTAGTAGTAAAACGTAAGGGCCGGTCATAACATGAATTATGTCCATCTTGACAGAGTAAACCATTACAAAGACTTAGGAGTTATAATAAGTGATTTGAAACCAAGCAAACAATGTGCAGAAGCTGTTAAAAAAGCCAGTAATTTATCTGGATTCATAGGTAGAGCATATCAATATAAATCCGAATATATAGTCCTGACTTTGTAGAATACCTTAGTATGGCCGCACTTGGAGTATTG
The DNA here is from genome assembly GCF_032717465.1 of Coenobita brevimanus. NCBI lineage: Eukaryota > Metazoa > Arthropoda > Malacostraca > Decapoda > Coenobitidae > Coenobita > Coenobita brevimanus. Next base: position 8,189,619 of record NC_137065.1, read on the forward strand.
GTCACCGAACTATAATAATGATATGGAGAAACTAGAGGGAGCACAGTGAAGGGTGACAAAGATGATACCTAGATTGAGATATAAATCATAAGAGGAGCGTTTAGAAACCTTGAATCTCTTTACTCTAACTAAACCGAGGTTATGAGAAGATTTAATTCAAGTATTCAAAATAATTAACAGGACTCGACAATATGGCGATCAATAAATATTTAACAGTTTATTGCTCAAACTATGCTAGAGGTAAGAGGCTTACAATTATTGGCACACAATTTCAGTCACATAAAGCTAAGCATTTTTTTCTTTTACAGAGTTGTGAATATATGGAACAAACTGCCCTCGGATGAAGTAATCTGTAATACAGTACTAACTTTTAAAACTGCTTTGATAAATATCTGTCATCTAATCTCCAGCTAAGTAGGCCAATATTCACTCCTGAATAACACATTTCCGTCGTATAAGTAAGTTTTTTTCTTTTTTCTTTTTCAGAGCCAGGAAGATACAGCCTCAGTACAACATCGATGAATATTGCAGACTTCATGTTATTCTCCTTTTCAGACAGATAGTGTACAATAAAATTTCCTTTTACTCTTTCCTGTGAAATATCCATGATGGTTTTTGTGTTCTGCATGTTTGTATTTCCTGCCGGCTTCGACTGAAGGGTTTGGCGAGTGGGGGAGTGCCTTCCTGGTTTTCTATCTTTGTCATTGGCAGATAGATTAGTTTTGTCAGATGTAACGTTCCTTATAACAAACAGCCATGAAAGGACCAACACGTCTGTTGTTGTTTGGTTTCTTTTATATACCTATGTACTCCTTTAACCGGTGCACAACAGCAAGCTCCGGTTCACCCCGTTTTGGGGTCATACAGTTACCACTCAGCAATGTAAATGGTTATCTGGGTTACAGGAAGCCCTTAGGTTTGTCACTCAGTACAGAGCCACTTGAAGTGGAAAGAACAATTAAAAATGACAGCAAGGAATGTAAGAACTAGGAAGACACGAGGAAAGACAGAGACAGAATGAGAAACGGGAAGGGAGAAGTAGGTTGACTACATCGTGAGTGGAAGATGGTATAGCCACCACCTACCATCAAGATCAAGGTAAACCAACAAAGTGATAATAAATAAGAAGAAAAAACGTTTGGGTAAATTGTGGAAACACACACACACACACACACACACACACACACACACACACACACACACACATTCACACAAACGTAATGAGTATGAAGGGTTATAATTAACGCTAGTGACCAGACGTGGGTCATTAAGAAGTACATTCATATCTGCTAAATATCAGTATTTCTCTAGCGTCGGACTTAAAGTGGATGTTATGTCAAGGTTCCCTGTTGTACTACTAGGTGAACAGGAACAAAAGGGAAATAAATTGTCCAAGAGTCTTACCGGCACGAGCAGCAGTCCTCACTAACCATCTTCTCTCCATCTCCAGCATTAATAAGACAGCATAAGTCCTTGATGGTCTAATGAACAGAAAGAATCAGTCGGAGAGAGTTCTCCATTGGTGTTGAATACCTGGAAGTGACTCGAAGCAATTTATTCATGTAAGGCCACCAAGGGAAGTAGGTTGCTCATCTATATTAATATAATCTCTCTCTCTCTCTCTCTCTCTCTCTCTCTCTCTCTCTCTCTCTCTCTCTCTCTCTTTCTGTGTGTGTGTGTGTGTGTGTGTGTGTGTGTGTGTGTGTGTGTGTGTAATTTAGCAAGTCAGTTCGTGGCATCCCAAGCTTTGTGGCCGGAGGGATAGGTTGGTGGGTGTTTGGGTCGGTGAGCAAGGGAGAATGGGTAGGGTGCGTGGTCTGGGTGTGAAGTGGGTGAGGGTGGTGCGTGAAGTGGACGAAGTGGGTGGGGTAAGTGGGTGGGGTAAGTGGGTGGGATAAGTAGGTGGAGTGGATGGGTGAGTGTGGTGAGGCAGGTTGGATGGTCTGGTGGGGTGTGGGATTAGTGGGTGGGTGGGTTGATGTGTGGCTTCCCAGAGGACAGGCCAGGAGATAGCCTGATTAATCCGGGTGAGCAGGTAGGTATATCAGTTGGTCGGTGGGTGGGTTGGTGGCTGAGGGAACACAGGATCACTGTGGAATAGGTGTATGGTGAAATTTGGAACATGTGGTAAAATAGGTCCATTACGGAAATACAGTATAGTTCCACAGAGGATACTCCCTTGGTGAAATTAGGCCCAAGTGGGAATATAAGTCCATTAGATAGAAAAGGTCCATGTGGGTAAATTGGTTTTGGTGGATATAGGTTCGCCCCATGGTGAGAAAACAGGTCCATGGGAATAAAAGGCCATGGAGAGAATCGGTCCAAAGAGAAAAAGGCCCCTGGAGATAATATGGCTATAATGGAAAATAGATTCACTGTGGAAAGCAGGACCATGGGCAAAATTAGATCCATGGGGAATACAGTACCACAGAGGAAATAGGTCCAATGGGTAAGAAAGGTCCATGGGAGAAACAGGCCCATGGGAGATGTAGGTTCATTTGGGAAGACTGTCCTGTGGGGAAAATAATTCCATGGAGTAAACTAGTTCCATAGGGAAAACAGGTCTAAAAAGGAAATGGGTTCATGGGGGGAAAATAGGTCTATTGAGAGAAAAGAGAATGTACTCATAATAAAAAACTGGTGGGAGAGAATCAAATAGGGCGTGTATCAGGAGACGGACTTATGTGCTAGTCTACTCTTAAATGTACTGGATTACGGTAGCTTACCCCCGGGCCTCAACACCTTGAAAGGGACGTGACTGTTCCATTCACTGAACTTGTAACTTCATTAATTCCGATTTCATGTCGATTAACCTCCTTCTGTAAGCCCCTAGACTAATTCATACATTCAAAACATTTGACACCCTTAATAAACTCTTTTGTGGTTGCATCTTCCCTCATATTTCTTTTATCTACACCCAAACGATTTTATTCGGCTGCCAGAATGAAATTTGAGTATTAATACTGATATTAATCCTGTAGTGAAGGGACAGCCCTAATACTGTACTCCATCTAACGCCAGACGACTTTATTTAGCTAAGAGGGAGAAATGGGAGCCTGAGGGCTAACACTGGCACGAACCGCCTTATCAAACGGGGACAGCTTTAATATTCACTTCCAACTACCGCCACAAGCCATTTTACTGCAGAAAGTGAGTCATACGAAGTTGGGTTTGTTCAGTTTAAAAATGATTCTCGGAAAACACAGAATAACATAAAACAAGCTTTCATACAGCACCCTACTCATCGCAACGGCATGCATACTATACACTGAAACATAATATAACAGGTTGCTGATCTTGTTTGCCTTCAGTATCGGTACAGTCAATGTGATAAAGTTACCGAGATAAGAAGCTTAGTGCTGGACCTATATAGCGAGTGTTCTGATAACTGAGCTATTTTCTCTACTGTATGTTGTACGGTGTTCACTTTATATCAGCAAACATAAGTTTGATTTTATGTAAAACCAGAAGAAGAAACATAACCCTGGACACTTCGATAGCTGGCCTAATCGTAACAGTTTCATACTCAATTGTTAGCACTATTTATTGTTGTCATGGCGATATTTTCAATACCATATTAAGGCTTTTTGGTCAATAAGTATTAAATGCTTTAAATCTTTTTATTTTTTTCCTGCAGTTACTTAAAACAATGCATCGTTGTCCAGTTCTTTTTTAAGGCTTCATCCTATAACCAAATAAATAATACTTTTATGACAAAATGGCTGCAATATTCATTGTGGAAAAAGAAATTAATATATGACAGAAGTCTACAGCGACAAACGCGCGCTCTCTCTCTCTCTCTCTCTCTCTGAAAAGAATAAAAATTGAACATACTGTACAGTATTTATAAAATTAAAAAATCTTTACCGTGTGATCATCTGCTACGCATACGTTAATGCTGGTGCACACTTCATCTGACATTCTGGAAAACCTTCCTTTCAGATCAAATTATATTTCAATACGTGGTAAAGTTGTGCACAGTTCTCTGCTTAAAGGTGGTGTCAACCTAAACCCACTCTTGAGGACAGCAGCTTTATTCACCGGTCCGTGAATAGGCTATATTCACCTACACAGAATATTTTCCCTATTACAGATTTAAAATTTATCCCAACCAACTCTGATGGTGGTGCAACTGCATAAGGTACACAGTCCCTCATTAATGTTGCCTTAATATCCACAAGAGACATCGTATTCAATGGACAAAGTCGCTTTGTTTGGCGAGCTAATGGAGTCGGGGAAAATGAATTGTATTTCATGTGTGTGTGTGTGTGTGTGTGTGTGTGTGTGTGTGTGTGTGTGTGTGTGTGTGTGTGTGTGTGTGTGTGTGTGTGTGTGTGTGTGTGTGTGTGTGTGTGTGTGTGTGTGTGTGTGTGTGTGTGTGTGTGTGTGTGTGGTGAGAATATGACACTGAAGGACAATGAAGATAATGTATGCATATGTTTCGATATACTATATGGGTGTTACTACAATGTTTTATTTTTTTTTATCAACATTCGGACGTAGGCAAACGACTTTTTGGTAAGTGTCAGTTCTCCCCTTGAATACGTTCAATAATATAGCAGTAAACTTACATCCGGGATCACACACATACTGCTGGATGAAAAGGAACAAGAAGGAAAATGAGTCCACCAGTCTGACTTGCCCAGAACTAAAGGAAATGCAATGTCCACAAGTGTAGTGGGCGAGGGTTGCTAGGTGATGAGGGAAGCGGGAACTAGAAATTGGAAAACCAGTACACTAGGGACCCAGTGGTGCATGGGTTGACAGACCTGAGACAACTAGTAATTACCACAGGCCTAGAGCGCGTGTTAATTTGCACAAGTAAAGTTGGTCTGGTTACTGAGATACGTCGTCCAGAACCTGTGAAGCGTGGGGTGAAGCCAGCAGCGGCAGAACACCACTATATTCACAGAACCCCTCAATTCAGCCGAGAGATACTGTACAACTGCACGACGTGGTCCACAATACTGAAACAAAATTTATTTCAGTTTTTCGAGAATCGCGCCTCAAATTCAGCTTGATAACAAGCTGAATTAACCCAATTTGGTTGATTGTGCCGAGGCAATTGGAGGCACAGTGAGCTACCTACACTAAGCATAATTACTGGTACAGTGACCGAGTTGCACAGAGTAGGAGTTGCCCTTCTATGTGGCTTAGATTGTGACTGATGCTAACGCACTGAATAGCCATGTTGATGATAATGGTTTACTGCTCCACGGCAGAAATAAAAGGACTTTTGTGTAGGCTTGATTGTGGCCCTGATTGCGTGAGTATGCTAGCTGCCATGATTTTTTAAATTTCATTTTTGTGTTTATTACTGCTGGGTATTAAACACCGTATTGTTACCATCACATTGTTCTGTGTGTGTGTGTGTGTGTGTGTGTGTGTGTGTGTGTGTGTGTGTGTGTGTGTGTGTGTGTGTGTGTTTATTTTTGTGTGATTTCCTCTTCTCTGCTTCATATTTACCATGGTGTAAATCTGGACAAGGGCGTTTGCTACTGTATCATTTTATAATTTCCTTTGAACAAATATTCTAATGCCTTTGCTTTTTATTAAATCATAATGTCATTACAAATATGTTACCGATATTTTTCCATTTAGAAAATAAGTCATACTGACCCCCTTTTTTTTTTTTACGATGTTTTAGCTTTTTATTTCTTTCAGTAACTGAGTTCAGTGAAATACACCACAGACTTAGTTTTCGCCCAAGTAGCAAGGGCAGTCAAATACAAAGTTTGTCACGAAATGTGCCGTTCACTCACTGACTTACCATACTGTTTTAAAGGATGTGGTACAGGCCTTCTAGGGGGTCTGCTGATGTACCCACGAAAGTGAAGTTTTGCACAGTGGTAGACCATTACTCGGACCTGGTATTAGACAGGGTGCAATCCCGAAGGTCCCCTCCACCCCACTATGGAAGAGAATCCCCATCAACACCAGTGTGGAAGAATCTTTTTTTTTTTTTTATCTACGAACACGAAATTTTGTATAACGGTCGATCTTTACCTAGACCAGGCTTCATCAGGATATGACAACCCATCCCTCCATGGGGTGGCAGACTCCACAGGCAAAACCACAGTATTTTTTTTTTTAACGAACAGGAAATTCTGTACAATTAGAAACATAACCCATATCAATTTTTAAGCAGGGTGGGATCCTCGAAGTGCAACTCACTGGAGAAGGGAAAGAACGCTGATATGCACAACCATACTTTTTGCTAAAGAAAAGAGTATATTTCACAATGGTAGACCTGAACTGTGTTAGGTTGGTGTTAAAGATGGAATTCACTCTCACCCCTTCCCCACGGGGGAGGATGGCGCCCGGTAGGATAACACACTATTTTTTCTCGGGGAACAGGAATCATTGAACAGCGGTAGGTCTCCACCCGATCCAGGTTTTAGTCACGGCGTGACCCCAGTTAACACTTCCCCTAGTAAATGATTACTTCTTTTCCATCACAACAATGTGGGGATAGTTGCGACAATCAAAGGTGTCTCTTGTATTCATACATTACTGCCGGTCATACTTTCTTTGTGAAATTTCTGTATTGTATTTAATTAAATCGATCTATTAACTCTATAAAAAGAAGTAAAGGATCATTATATCCACATATGGATATTATTCTTCAAGGAGATTTCCTTATATGGGTAACATACAATTCTTTTCCTTGATACACGACACCCAAGATAAACAGAAAATGACTGAATTTACTGAAATCCATGCACGCTAAAATTGATCGTAACCGTTATCTGGAAAATCCAATCATATTAGCTTACAGATGAATAAACTTGCTACCATGCTTGTGTAATCCCTGCTGTACCACACTGATGGCTTCTGCCACTAGGCTGAAATACAACAGTGGCCTCACTTTGTGAAGGAGATAAAAGCACAGGAGAGGAATTGATAGACAAGAAATTCTGCCAAGATAAAAAGAAGCAGACCGTCAGCGACAAAACGAAAGTAATTACGTGTACATATTGCTGCAATTACTGATCTACGCCACGCTTAGGTTTTCAGATTTTCTAGAATAGTAACTACAGTAGTTTGGTGTCCATTTGCTGTAACTCCAAATAGTTTGAGTGTAGTGCTGTAAATTGGCATGCAGTATATAACAATGTACTGCTGCTCTATCCCATACAGGTAATTTGACCCTCGCACCCTCAGTCAAACTTCTGCATGTACAATACATTACTGTCTGGGGTTATGATATGACCTACGGTACATATTGTATCACATTCATGTATTTGTTTTGATGCATTAGGTGGAGGTTACTTCCGTCCACATTCCATTCACCAACCCAAAATGCATTAACAAACATGATGCAATATCTCACACAGGACAATGACCCTCTATCCCCATTTCAAACTCCTGGGTATACCTTACAACCTTCTTAATTCAGCACTTTGTCTTCACACGTTACGGAGGCACACTTCCCGGTACGAATGGGTCAACGGTCACTACGCTCCCAAGGTCATCATGCATGAGACCGATTTCCTACCACTGTTTTACTTATTTTGTTTTTGTTGCTCTTGCTAGACGATTTTTTAAAAATCTTATGACACGTATCTATTTAGAGGGGTTAGCTGCAGACTTCATTAACCCCCTTCATACCAGAAGTTCCCAGAGTTGCATTAAGTAGTCTGGAGGTAAGAATAATTAAGAAGTCGATGTAATGAAAGTATTCAGTGAAAGTTTCAAAATGTAGATGCTGAGAAATGTGGCAAAATGATATAAAAAGAAATGGGAACAAGCAAAAAATGAAATGGGGAAAGCAATTAAAATTGGAGCGAGAAGGATCCAGAAGAAAAAGAATGGAGCTACATAAAAGTGCTTCGAAAAATGGAAGGAATGAGGGACACCGAGTACTTTTTCAGAAATGGTTACATTTGGTAGGATATGGTGCAAGTATTTGGCACCTGTAACTGTCGGTCTTTTTAATCTCTAGTGTAAAATGTAAGCTACATGAGAATATAAAGTTAAATATTAAGCCGTTGCCGAATATAATTCTTTATCTACAACACGACCTGGTAATGTCAGTGTTATATTCAGGTCTGCTACTGTACCTCTGGGAAAACAGACAGCTAAAGAACTATTTGCATAGCATACAGCCTAACGCTACTGGAAACAAAGACTAGTACTCCATCCATCACCTGATCTTGTTTACTTACAGGCCACCTCAACAGCGCTGAAGATAAAGGCTTAAAAGATACCTATCGAACAGACAAAGGTCATTAAGGCAGACACACAGTTTTTGTTAAGGTCTAGTCTTCCCCTAAAACACGACAGCATATCTTGTTTTAACTTCAGTCTCCGATTATGCTGTTGGGCGAAAAGGGACAGGGGAGTAACAAAATGAATCCACCTGTCTGACCGTCCCCAATGTGAAACTATGGTAAGAGGCTTAATGCTGACGGTATTGATGACAAGTACAGTACTTTAGCATTTTTCTATATTCTCTGTGCTTCAGTGTCTGGTGGTTAATTTTGAATTTCTATTCTCAACTCCGAGTTTAAACGACTAACCCTCTGGACAAATTTAGGTCGTGCAGTATTCGTAGTAGATGATTCTATTATTATCTGTGTGATTTTGATAAGGTTCAGGTAAGTAATGCAAAATGAAATACCTCCCTCTTTTTTTTTTTGATTGGTAGTGATAGGCTACTCTGTGCGATATCAAGAGACTGAGCGTGACTCAGCACATACTCGTAATGAATAGCCTGCCTTAATTACCCTCTAGCAGTCGACAGGTAAAAACCTAAACCTTCTTCATCTGAATCTGAGTCAGGCAAGCCTGACCTCGTTCTGGCGATGTTACGAACCTGCATGATAAAAATAAAAAAAAAGGTACAAAATGTTCTGTCCTCATCATAGTATGTGTACCGGTACTTTTCTATTCATACTCGTACAAGAGAAAGTGATTAAATCCCTCTCATTACCGGTACAACACTTGTCCATTGTTCCAGCTACTGTTTGACAATGTTATTCAGCTGAGAATCAGACATAGCGGCCTGCGAGTGTCCCTGCCCAAAACATCCAGAAAATGTTATATCCCAAACACAGTACGAGTATACTCTTCAACTCAGACCCTGACAAGTGAGTCATCAAAACCCTCTCATGATCCGTACAGCTCACGTATTCTATTCCGGATAACACCAGGCGATTTTGTCCAGCTATGCGTGAAACAAAGGAGCCTGAGTGTAAAAAAAATAAATGTGAATATGATCCATCTTAAAAATAACATGCATTTCCACTGAAACCATTATAAGTGAGTCATTATCCTTAACAGATACAGTTCTAGTATTCTATTCCATCTAACACCAGACGATAATTAACCTGCTGAATCAAAGGAGCCCTAGTGTAAAAAAAAAAAACTATGATAATATTCCAACGTTTATCACAATATGCTCAAACACTCATGGTCTTTTCATGGAACGTCATTTCAATAACGTGCAAATATTCCTCCACTTATTTTTCTGTGTAAATAAAAATCTGTAACTCAATCTGTGACCCTGTGTTTCAGTTCTGCCTCGTTATCTCCAGCGTCCTCTTCATCACTGACATATAAAAAATAACTTTCCTCTCCTAAAATGATGTTGAATTTTCTTTTTCTTTGCCTCATATGTTCCTTGTGACTAATTCCTTTCGGCAAATTAATGTTGTGTTTTGAAATATATGTATCCCAAGTTTTTTTTTATGCTGACGAATTTTGTTGTGAATATTCATTGTTATTATTTATATTCTGCTCTTTCCTTGCTAAACAAGCCTTCGAAAATCTTGACCCTTTGTTTATATTTTGCCCTAAATGGCTAGGAATCCTACATTTTTATTTATCATTCAGTTCTCTAGTACTATGGGAAGTGACGTAATTGATGGCTAAACAGGGGTGGTTAATATATGACAAGGAGCTATAAAGCATACAGTCATGGAATACATTACTTTCCCAATTTTGTGTGAAGATTAGTAAAGATTTGTGAAATAAAGCTTAACCAAAGTATTAACTGGACTTATGCGTGTCTCAGATTGTTTGACTTTTCAGCGATGCGTTCACCAAAACCTTAGGAAGCTAATTTATTCACTGACTGCACATACACTGGCATTTAGATTCTAGGCATGACACGGTAGAGGTATGATACACGTTCTCTCTATGAAAACAGCTGTAATGACGATGGCTAGAAGACAACAACAACACAATATAATTAATAAAAGATAAATAAGGATCAACACAGCTGATCAAAATAACCATGGAATACAAATACTGATTCATGTGTGTGTGTGTGTGTGTGTGTGTGTGTGTGTGTGTGTGTGTAAAACATAGAGTACAGTTGAATACATTAAAACAAATGGGGTGAGGGTATGATAATTAAAACAAATTATGTCCATGTGCCATGGAGCCAGACACTAACTAATTTGGGGATGAAGGTATTTTGTGCTTCACGTCAGTTGCTGGAATCGATAGGATCGCAGTTAGGTTAGGAACTGATACTCTACCTCTCCTTTACCTCATACAGTAATAGACTACATCTTTCCATCTATCGTGTAATATCTTATAGCCCGAAGAGCACAAAGGCGACGAGCGGCGAAAAAAAAAAGACCTAAATCCTTCTAGGACATATCCAGTTGCAGCGCCTAAATCCACAAATCAAGCAGGCGTCCATTGGGGTATATGGTTACCACCCAACGTACGAAATGGTTTTCTGTACCGTGATACACAAACGCACTCAAGATCAATCCCCTGTGATAACTCAGGTTTTAGACTGCAGGAAGGACAAGGCAATCGAATCTTCATGTGTCTCCTTATTCTAGCTTTATTAATTAATGACCGTTAAGAGATTAAAATTGCTGGATGTTATAACTGTTCTCTGTAGGAAGAGCAGGAATTTGAGTGCAAAACGCTTTCTTTTTCTAGTTCTTCCTGTAAAAAATTATCTAAGTTACAACAGTGAATCAGTCGTAAACATGTTTGAAAATCCTAGGCCTGGGGTTGCCACTACTAGAGTCACTTATCACAACGCTGAGTGAGAAGATGCTGGCGTCTTCTCCAACCAATAAACTTATATATCATCATCATCATCATCAGCTAATGCAAGTCCACTGCTGAACAAAGGCCTCCCCCAATCTTCTCTGAGAATTCCTTGACAGAGCCAGTCTCTGCCAGGTTTTGCCCGCAAACTTCTCTGTTTCGTCTCTCCACCTGCCTAGCTTTATTTTTATGCTACTCTTGTAATCTCTTGGGATCCAGTCAGTCTGTCTCTTGCTTCTTTGATTTTATCTTATTCTTGCTACGTGACCGGCCCACAACATTTCTGTTCTTTTGTAACTTTTACAATGTCTTTAACCTTAGTTTGCTGTCTCACCCAAGCTGGTTTCTTCATTATCATACATTCCCAACACTGACTTCTCCACTGCTCTTTGATAACGGATTACATTATTTTCTATTGATTTTTATTAGTTTCCAGGTGTCAGAGTCATACGTTAGAGCTAGGATTATACGTTCGTTATATTCTTTTCGTTTCATGCATAACCTACTGTCAAGGTACTTTCCATGATGTCTTTAGGTTTACAGAAAGCTTTCCATCCAATCGTAATGAGTCTTTTTATTTCGTTTTCATATTCATTCGTTAGTTTTAGTATTTGTCCTACGTAATTGTACTCCTCACTTTTTTCAAGAGTTTCATCGTTTATTTTGATGACGTCCTTTGGTGTTTTTGGATTGAACAATACTTTAGTTATGCTCTGGTTCATATTTAGCCCTACTTTGAGCCTTTCTCTATTTCTGTCTCTTAACATTTCTTGTAGTGTCTTTGTTGTTTCTGAGATTAGGACAATGTCATTTGCAAATGGGAATTATTTTACGTTTTCTCAATTCATGTTTATTCCTTTGTTCTCCCATTATAGATTTCTGAAAAAGCTTTCAAGGTATGCTGTCAATAATTCTGCTGAAACTGTATCCCCCTGGCACACGCCTTTTTCAATCTTAATTTTTCCAGAATCCTTATGTTGCTTAACTTTTTTTTTACAATAACAAAACAGAGAAAGGAAAAACAAACGAAAATAAAAAAAATTCATACACCTGATTGCAGGTGTCCTCCATTTACAAAAAATCTGTAACAGTTGGACTTGAACAGCAGCAGGTTGGAATTTAGGGAGGAACCACTCTGGAGAAGCGAGTTCCGGAGAGATGCAGTTCGGGGAATAAAAGAATTCTGATAGGCAGAAGCTCTTCAATAAGGCAGTGTGACAATCGAGTCATGAGTGCTACCAGATGCCTGAGTAGCGCAGGGGAAGGCGAGGGGAGGCGGCACAATGGTTGCGACTTCGTCTCAGCATTTGCCGTAAAAGTATCTGTAAAATGATGCAAAAGAGGCAACATTTCTTCCTCCCTGTGGGTGAGGCAGTTTGTTTGTAATAGCAGGGTTATTAATAATTCTAATAATTTTGTTCTGAAGTTTGTCCAGTTGTTTAGTTCAACTTATGCACCTCCATTCCACATAAGTGAGCAATATTCCAGCTGAGAGCGCACATGACTCTTGTAAATTACAGGTAAATGCTCGTCAGTGAAGAAGCTACAGACTGTACAATAATCCAAGTTTCTTTGAAGTGGTCTTAGAAAGTGATCTAACATGAAAGGTCCAGCTGAGGGCATTGCTCGGTGAAGCACTGAGAATTTCAATACTTTCAGCGATAGGAATATTAGTAGAACTGAAGGTAATATTTGAATCAAGAAACATCTGTCTATTAGTAAACTGTATATATATTTGGTTTTCTTGGCGTTAAATGATAGCACATCCCTCTTTGTACAGGTTTTCGAGCATTTTTACAATATTTTCGTTTACTTCTTATTCCAGCAATGACTTTACAGTTCCTGTGTACTACACTGAGTCGAAAGCTTTTTCGTAATCGACCAAACCTAAGCACAGTGGTTTATTTTATACTGTAGTTTTGAACTTCTGCATCCGACAGCAACTATGTTACAGTTCCATCTGGTTTCAGCTGAAAAATTAGCTACTGGTACTGTTGTCTTTGATGCCTACAGTTCCTTATGTCTTCATTTCTCTTCACCATCTTCTCTCTGCATTTAATGACTTCACCATTTTTGTTTGCAGTGATGTAAAACGTTGCTTTCGAACCTGTTTCAGCCTTCTCCCTTTTTTAGTGGTTTCATTGCTCTGCTTCATGTTTCTCTTTCCTTTTCTTCTCTCTGTCTCTTGTTGATATGCATATTTAAATTTGCTCTTCTGTTTCACCTTTCTTTGTTTTTCTTTTCATCTCCTTTCCTTCATATGCTCCATGGTTGTTTTTTAATACCTGTTGCCTTTGGTTGTATTAGCTTTCCTTACTTCCTCTGCCGATTCCTTTAACTCTTTTGTTAGACTATCATTCAACTCATCACTGTCACACTCAGTATAAATTTGAGCCTAAAATCTGTTTTTTTATTTGTAACTGAAAAGCAGCTTGGATTTCACATACGTTAATTGGACATACCTTTTTATTTTTTTCTTTCACGTCTGACATTGAATCTGGCTGCACAATCAACCATTTTATGAACTTTTCCAATATTTACAGTACTTTGGTGATAACTGAGACGGAAGTTATCGTGTTGTTCTTATCTGCTATAATGAAGTCGATTTCGTTATTTATTTATTTTTTTTTTTCCACTTGGCCTTTTCCAGTTCCATTTTCTCCCTGTTCTTTTGTGGAAGAATGTGTTCGTTATCCTCCTCTTTACATTTTTCAGCAAAATTTACCACAATTTTTCTTCTGTCACTCCTCTCTCTTACTCCTAAGTTTCTTATACATCGTTCTTCATTTATCGATTTCCGTAAGTATAGTATAGTCCTGGTCTTTTCTTTTTCCGTAGTCTGGGCGATGTCGTAAGAGAATGTCTCTGTTTCTTCATCTGCGCTTTGAGAGGTGGCTGGATATACTTGTATTACTTTCAGGGTCTGTCTTTTGCATAGTTTACAGTCTATGATATTCTATAAGACACAATGTTGAATTTAACAATGTTCTACCCATGATTTAGATAACCTACACCACTAACTCTAAAATTCTTCTGTCGTATAATAGTAGGTTGCAGTCTTGAAGCCGTATTTAATTATATTTTCTTTAGATCTCGCTTAGACCAATAATATCCTAATTAATGTTTTCTTATTCGGTCATTAAGGTATCACATTCGCACAGTAATCTTCTGCATAGGTTCTTACACTTCACGTGTAGATTTTCATGGATTTCTGTTGTTTTATATCCTAGTCTCTGATTTGCCGTGATATGGTAGTGCCTACTCACCTTCGGTGGCATACTGCCCATAAACCCAGGAGACAGTGCGACTGGATCTAAAGTATACGATGATGCAAGACGAGAGCCAGAAAATTCATTGCCAGTAGAATTCATGATTGGTTGGGGGGATTGTGGCAAATAATCTAACCTCCCTGCCACCTAGTTTTTGGTGAAACATTTTTTGTTACTACATAATTCAGTATAACTGGTGGAGCCCTATATATCCATAGGGAGTCCCATGGCCTGAACCGACTAATACTCTACCTCATATACCTATGAGGCAAGCCTCAATCCCCCACAGGGGGACGTGTCAGGTAGTAGTGGGATCGTGCTCCTGCAGATCATATATATATATATATATATATATATATATATATATATATATATATATATATATATATATATATATATATATATATATATAATATATTTATAATACGTATATATAATATATATAAAATATGTATAATATATATACATACTGTATATATAAATATGTATATATATAAATATATACCCTGTATATATATATATATATATATATATATATATATATATATATATATATATATATATATATATATATATATATATCCATCCATCCATCCATCCATCATCCAATCCTACGTGGCCCCATGAGGAGTATTATGTATATATATATATATATATATATATATATATATATATATATATATATATATATATATATAAAACATATATATATAATATGTATATATAACATATATAGCCTATATATATAATATGTATATGTATAATATATAAATATATAATATGTATATGTATATATATATATATATATATATATATATATATATATATATATATATATCTCCAGGGGCATGATCCCACTGTTACCTACACATATATATATATATATATATATATATATATATATATATATATATATACAGGGGCATGATCCCACTGTTACCTGGCGCGTCCCCTGGTGGCGGATAGGGGAAGGCCAAGCAGATATACAGATATACAAGGTACCGGCTTAGACGGGGCGGACCATGGGACCCCCTATAGATATATAGGGCTCCACCGAATATAACGAATAAGGTGGCAGAAAAATTACATCTCACCAGACACTTGTGGCAGAGAGGTGAGATTATTTGCCACAATCCTCCCAACCAAACATGAGTTCTATTGCAAAGTATTTGATGGGCGTTCCTGTTGGATTATCGTTTACTGAAGGTCCAACTGCACTGCCTCCTGTGCTTACGGGCAGTGTGCCACCGAAAGTGAGTAGGCACTGTGTTGACAAGTTAGAGACTGGGTTATTAAACACTCTTAAATCCATAAAGATCTATGCATACACTATAAGAAGCCTCGCTCAATATTACAAGCTTGATAACTTAATGGCTGAACTGGAAAACATTAGTTGGGATATTGTAGGTTTTAGTGAGACCCACAGAAAAGAAGAACAAGTAATTCAGCTTGATCACAGTGGCCACCTATTGTACTACAGAGAAAGGGAAAATGAAAGAGTTAGTGGTGAAGGATTTCTAATTAACAGAAATCTTGCAGACAGCATTGTTAAATTAAGCAGTGTACCTGACAGAGCAGCTGTGGTTGTAATCAGACTGTGCAAAAAATATACCCTGGAAGTAAGACAAATATATGCACCAACTTCTCAGAAGCTCAGATGAAGAAACTGAAACATTCTATAATGACATCTCCCAGTTTATGGAATGGGAAAAGACCACCTATACTATACTCATGGGAGACTTCGATGCAAAAGATGGAAAATCAAAAAATGGAGAAGCATGTATGGGAAAATTTGGAGTATGAAAGAGGAGAAATGCTGGTAAACTTTGTAGAAATGTTTAACATGAGAATAATGAACACATTCTTTCACAACAGAACAGGGGGAAAGTGGACCTGGAGAAGCCCAAATGGAGAAACAAAGAATGAAATCGACTTCATTATAGCAAATAAGAATAACACGATCACAAATGTCACAGTTATCAACAAAGTAAATATCGGAAGTGATCATAGAATGGTGGGTTGCACAGTAAGATTCAATTTCAAAAGTGAAAGAAAGATGATGATTAAAGACAAAAAGATATGCCAAATAAAAGTCAATGAAAACAAAGCAGCCTTTCAGTTGGAAATAAGGAACAGATTTCAGGCTCTTAGTAATGCTGAACCTGACCTTAATAAGCTGAATGACAGACTAAAAAAGTGCTAAAGGAATCAGGTAGTAGGAATGTCATAAAGACTAAATGTCATAAAAGACTGTGTGGTTCCTTTGTGGTTGAGTCATATATATATATATTATATATATTTCAGACTTGTGGACGAGCGGTTTTTATATCTTGGAGTAGCTTCCCATTTGTCATGTAGTGACAGGAGAGGTAAAGAATAGTATGGGACTATGTTTATTTGTCTTGGAAATATTAACAAGTCTCTCACACAGAGCGTAAGTATAGAGTCCCGTCCCGCTAGCTATCTCTCTGTCTCGCTCTCTCTGTCTCTGTCTGTCTCTCTCTCTCTCAAGTTGTCAAGCCCTTCTCCCTGTGACCTGTCTCTTCTAAGGCCTGTCTCCTTCTCGACCTGCCTCTTCTGTGGCTAACCTCCCTCTCAGCTCTCTTTCCTAAATTCTGGTGAAGCAGGGGTGTCTCACGTGTGTTCCTTGTGAGTGGAAAGTTCTAGCAGCCTGTGTGTGAGTATGTGTGTATGTGTGTGTAAGGTCACTAGGCGCTGTCGTGTGCCTATCAAGCATTCCTCGAGTTAAGAGTGTGTAAGCATGTTTAGCACTGCTCGATTCTCGCAGACACAATACCTTCTCATCATCTGACTCCCTGCTTCTATCTGTCTCTCTATCTATCTATTTATCTATCTATCTATTATGATTTGTAATTATAATATGTAGTCCTGACATCTGCTCGGCTGCGCGAAAATGGCGTACCATCGACAGTTAATAGTCCTAACATATTAATACACATTATATACACATTATAATGAACTTATAAGCAAATTAAGTGAAAGACATAATATTGTAAAAGTAACATAATTGTATGAATATTGTATACATATATCATTCATAGTAAATAGTGATTATTCAGTAATATTACATTTTAAACAAGTTGTATACATATTTGAATAAATGCAATGGTTGTTGTATAACACTTTGTAAGACGTGTATGTACAACAGACGTACGCATATAATTGTGCAGTGGTAATACTGCTAGGTTATACATTACATAGAGTTATCACTTTAGTAATGTCTAATATTTCTCCTAACTTGTATGATGATACTGGTAATACAGAATTGTGCTATAATTGTATGACTTATAATATTGTACTAACATTGTGGTACTACATAATTGTAACATCTTATGAATTGTTACAAAATATTGTGTTAATGCATAATTGTGTTGGCCTTATAATTGTAGTTACATTTTGTTAATGCAACTATTACATAAGTGTCTTGGCCTTATAATTGTAGTTAAGGTTACATAAAAGTTACATCTTGTTAATGCAACTGTTAATTGGCAAAGTGTAACATAATGCAATCGTTTGTCGTTACATAATTGTTACATATCGTTCGTAGTTACATAATTGTAGTTAAAGTTACATAAAAGTTACATCTTGTTAATGCAACTGTTACATAAATTGGTACATATTGTTTGTAGTTACATAATTGTAGCAAGTGTAACATAATGCAATCGTTTGTCGTTACATAATTATAATATGGAGTTACATAATTGTTACATATCGTTTGTAGTTACATAATTGTAATAATTGCAGTCCTAACATATGCTGCGGTCGATGATAGTGATGATGTGTCATGCCACTTGTTTGTGGAGACAACAATTTGCTTTTTTGTTTGTAGTTTATGTGGTATTTTGACTTATGTAGTAACACTTACACTTATTTTCATTTGTTTGTTATGTGATCGTACTCTATTTCTCTCTTTTCTTTCCTACTTTTTTTTTTTTTTTTTTTGGTATGTATTGATTTTCTATAGTTTGTTTTTCTTCGCTTGTGTATGCTGTTTCCATGTTGTTCATGGTTGCATAATTGCTGACTAATTTCCTTGAGATACTTTGTTAAAGTTTAGTTTATATTGCACAGATATTATTGAAAATGATATTATATAGTCCCATATTTTGTTATTTTATATAAAAAACTATATATACACTATATACAGTATTAACTATATACACTGACTTGTTGTTCACTTGTACCTATCGTGGGTAATATGTGTGTCAGCACTGTGTGGAAATCATTGTCTTCACGATTGTGTTGAAGATGTTCACTCTTGCTAACATCATTTGTGTTGGCCTTTTTTTTTTTTTTTTTTCTAGTTTACCTTGTAACTTAATTTATATGTTTCCACTAGGTAGCTTTAATTAATAAATGTTTAATGCAGTTCTTTTAATTGCTCACTGAGTAACTGTGATTGTATATTTTCTTTATCACTTTGTAGATATAATAATGTATAGTTGTATATAATGAAACACGTATTTTATGTAGGTATAAATGGTAACACTCGTTGGTAGGAAATAAATGTTATAATAAATGAATGAATATATACAGTGTAGAATATTTATTGTTGGTGATTATTTAGTGTTTGAGTTATGCAGACAACTGAAGTATGTGTATTTAAGCTGTAACTATACAGCACGTTTTATATGTTTGTGCAGAAGCTTCTTGTCTATCACTGTGTATTGTATAAATGAAGTAACTATGTAACTCACTAATTTTTACCGTGGTGGAAATGGTGTGAGTTGTGTTGCACGTGGCGATAGCGTTGTCCTTCGCGGGTTAACGTGTTGTCGTCTCAGCACATGGTGACGTCGGCTTCCCACACTGGTAGCTGTGGTGAATACTGAGTAGCGATGCTTAAGCTGGGTGAAGAAAGGTAAGTCGCGTTATAAATGTGGCTCTGGTGTTTTGCTGCGTGTCTTGACCTCTGTGTCAGGCGTAGGCGGGAGTGAGTGGTGGGGGATTTTGTGTGCTTGTTGGTCTCTCCTCTTCTTTACTTGCTTTGTTTTATATTCTTCTTGTTGCTGCTTGAAGTTACGTGAAGATTATAGAGTTGTTTTGTAGACTTGTAGACTGTTTGCATTGTAGGCTGTATTTTGTAGGGATTCAATGTAGAACTGAAGCTAATCTTGTAGAGTCTCGCTTGCTTTTGTAGAAATTTGCTTTTAATTCGGAGACGATGTCCGTAGATTCGCTGGTTCGTCGTAGAAAATGCAAGATCGTATCAATATTTTGTTAAACTACTTGCAAGGCGTCCTGTGACCTCTTTCACCTCTGCATCAGCATGATGATCGGGGAGGCGGAGGGGGCTGGGTGGAGAGAATACTGTCAGGAGCTGGTTGTGAGAGGTATTCTTTTTGTTTTCAATCTTGATATTTTGTAGGAATTCAATGTTGATTCGTATACGTTCGCTGCCACCAAATGTCATAAAGACTAAATGTCATAAAAGCCTGTGTGGTTCCTTTGTGGTTGAGTTATATATATATATTTTAGACTTGTGGACGAGCGGTTTTTATATCTTGGAGTAGCTTCCCATTTGTCATGTAGTGACAGGAGAGGTAAAGAATAGTATGGGACTATGTTTATTTGTCTTGGAAATATTAACAAGTCTCTCACACAGAGCGTAAGTATAGAGTCCCGTCCCGCTAGCTATCTCTCTGTCTCTCTCTCTCTCAAGTTGCCATGCCCTTCTCCCTGTGACCTGTCTCTTCTAAGGCCTGTCTCCTTCTCGACCTGCCTCTTCTGTGGCTAACCTCCCTCTCAGCTCTCTTTCCTAAATTCTGGTGTAGCAGGGGTGTGTCACGTGTGTTCCTTGTGAGTGGAAAGTTCTAGCAGCCTGTGTGTATGTGTGTATGTGTGTGTATGGTCACTAGGCGCTGTCGTGTGCCTATCAAGCATTCCTCAAGTTAAGAGTGTGTAAGCATGTTTAGCACTGCTCGATTCTCGCAGACACAATACCTTCTCATCATCTGACTCCCTGCTTCTATCTGTCTCTCTATCAATCTATTTATCTATCTATCTATTATGATTTGTAATTATAATATGTAGTCCTGACAGGAAAACCTGATACAACCAAAGCCAAGAAGTGTTCAGAAAAGACACTTTTGCTTATGAAAAAAAGAAAGGAAAGTAAAAACAAAGAAAGATGAAATAGAACGAGCGGAATTAAATAAGCTTATCAACAAAAGACAAAGAGAAGAAAAAAGAAAGAGAAACATGTATCAAATCAAAGAAACCATCAAAAAAGGAAAAAGTCTTAAACAGGTCCGAAGTAAAATGGCACTAAGAAAGCAACAAATTACGTCACTAAAACACAAAAACGGTGAAACTATTAAATGCAGAGATAAGTTGTTGAAGAGAGTTGAAGAATTTTACAAAGAACTGTATGCATCAAAGACAGTAGTATCAACAGCCAACTTTTCAGCTGACACAATGAAATACATGAGGTAACACCAGATAAAGTTAATAATTCTCTAAAAAATATGAAAAGAGGTAAAGCTCCGGAAGAAGATGGACTAGTAGCAGATTTACTGTTGGATGCAGGAGTAGAAGTACAAACTAGGCTTGCTCACTTATTTACTCAGTGTATAAAGAGGAAGAAAATTCCCAAAACATGGTGTAATGCAACCGCTATTTTACTTTACAAAAAAGGTGACTCAAAGGACCTTAGTAACTATCGACCCATTAGCTTGCTATCAGTCATTTACAAACTCTTCACTAAAGTCCTTACAAACAGTATAACTACAAATTTGGAGGAAAACCAACCTTGTGAACAGGCAGGATTCCGAAGCAGGTACTCGACTACTGATCATCTACACACAATGAATCAGCTAATTGAGAAAACTACAGAATATACTAAACCACTGTGCTTAGGTTTTGTTGATTACGAAAAGGCTTTCGACTCAGTGGAGCACATAGCAATTATAAATTCATTGCGAGAACAAGGAGTGAATGAGAACATTGTAAAACTGCAAGAAAACATATATAAAGAGGGAACTGCTACAGTTAAATTACATAAGGACTCAGAGGAAACTAAGATTGAGAAGGGCGTGCATTAGGGAGATACAATTTCACCAAAGTTATTAAATTTACAGCATGCCTAGAAAGTATTTTCAGAAAGCTAGACTGGGAAAACAAAGGAGCGAACATAGATTGAGAAAAGCTAAACCATTTAAGATTTGCAGATGACTTTGGCCTAATCTCAGAACAGCAGAGACATTGCAAGAAATGTTAAATGACCTGAAAAGAGAAAGTCTTAAAGTAGGGATGAAGATGAACCGGAGTAAAACTAAAGTAATGTTTAATCCTCAAACACCAAAAAGCGTCATCAGAATAAGTGGAGAAATTCTTGAAGAAGCCGAGGAATACAATTACCTGGGACAAATACTAAAATTAACGAAAGATAATGATAGCGAAATAAAAAGACGCATTACAATTGGATGGAGAGCTCTCTGTAAACATAGGAACATTATGAAAAGTAGCTTGCCAGTTTGTATGAAACGAAAAGTATATAACGAATGTATAATTCCAGCTATGACGTATGGTTGTGAGACTTGGAAACTAACAAAATCGATGGAAAATAAACTAATTCGTTCTCAGAGAGCAGTGAAAAGGTCAATGTTGAGAATATCTTTAAGAGACAGGAAAAGATCAACTTGGGTGAGAGAGCAGACTAAAGTCAAAGATATTACAGAAGTTATAAAAGAACAGAAATGGAGGTGGGTAGGCCATGTAGCAAGAATAAGGGATAATCGATGGAGCAAGAGGTTGACTGACTGGACACCAAGAGATCGTAAGCGTAGCAGAAAAAAGGCCAGACAGGAGGTGGAGGGATAAGATAGAGAAATTTGCAGGGAAAACGTAGCAAAGAGTGGCTCAGTCAAGGAATTCGTGGAGAAGGTTGGGGGAGGCCTTTGTTCAGCAGTGGACAGGTAATGGCTGATGATGATGATGATGATGATGGTATATATATATATATATATATATATATATATATATATATATATATATATATATATATATATATATATATATATATATATACCACAAACAGATGAATTTGTTCATTGCAACTTTACCTTTGTAAATTATTACCTCTGCTAACGAAGTTGGAGGAAATTATGTATTCACCCGTGTCTGTATATCTGCGTGTCTATTAGCTCAACAAACTGTTATCAGATTTCGATCAAATCTGGTGGATAGGTGGGCAGTGAGTAAAGGAAGATTTCGTTAAATTTTGGAGTGGATTCGGTCTGGACGCAGGGAGCCATAAATGTTACTGGCGCTGGCAAAAGTTTGCATCGCTTAGATTGTTTAAGAGGTCAGACTACGTCCGTAGACTTAGCTGAATATGTGACACCATAAAAGAACTCGTCTGTTAGAAAATAGTAATTGCACCAGTAGTTTATAAATTTAACTGGCGTTGACGGAGGTATGCGCTGTCTAGGGGCATTTTAGTTTATATTCTGTTCTACAAGAATTATATACTGATGTCATTCAAGTTATTCTCCACTGCATGTTTATCATCTTGATTTTCTACTCGAGGTTTAGTGTTTGTATTCCAATACTACTATATGGAATGGAGGCACCGGTATCCTCGTATATGCTAAGCAAAAGTATTGTGAGGTGTGAGTGTCCTGATGGTGGGGATCATGCTAACATTGAGACAAGCTCTTTATGGTCGTTCAATTCTGAATTAAGGCATCTGGCAATAGCTAAACAGATGGGCAGGAGAAAAAATATAAGAACTAATCCACGCTGCTTTCACCCATCCTCATGTACAGATACATTGCCACTTGTCAGTCCAATCTGTGTTAGCTGTTTTTCCTCCCACTATGCCTAGTTCTGATTTGTTTATGTTTTCAGTGTTCCTAGGATTCTTGTGTTGTTGTTTGTCACCCAGTTACTGTGATTTTACCAGCTCCTTTCTCTGGCTGATTACTAAAAAAAACTGCTAACAAACAGTCCACTATGACCTTCTTGTAAAACAGTTCCTACACACAACGAACTCATCTATTGTATATTATATTCATAATACAGACAATCGTTCTACATAACCGCAACAAAAGATCTCGGGGTTGAAATGGCCTGTTTCCTGCAGCCTGCCAGGTTTAAGTCAAGATGAACCCAGGACAAAAATAACGACAAACTATCATTTTAGCGTCTGTGCTGTAATTTCTCCACGCATTTCTGTGTCATACTGATGTTTCCCATCTCCTACCTCCCATTCTTATAACATTCGTTTCCTGATACCTCTGCAGTCAGTTACCAAAATACCTGTATTACCTCTTTGCAATATTTGTTTCTATGCTTTTCAAAACAGTCATCATATTTTCTGAAGGCGTTTGGTAAATAAACTGAAAAACTCTCTTCGCCAGAACAAATTTAATATCGAATTCTAGCTAGCGCCGGACGTTTGTGTTCAGCTAAAAATTGAAAGGGAAAAAATGTAGCACTCTAATCCATCTACAGTGTAATGCAAGACGATTTTGGTCAGCTGTGAGTCACAGAGAGTCACGATATTGTAAGTTACTGCTGGCATGACTAATCTCTAATGACTGGAACAATTCAGCAGGCAGCAAGAATTAAGCAAAAATACCCACCTGTGTACTAAAAAAGATTAATAAAAAAAATAGCAATCTTACATGCTCCTTGCGGCCCTATCGGTCCACCTAGCTCTTGTTCAAATGAGAGCTGCCGCTGAATCGCAGTTCGCTTTGCTCGTACCCAATCATTTATGCATGAACGCAAGAGCAAAAAAAAAAAAAACACGGAAGATCCCCGACGCATTCCACATAATATAAAAGCAATGGGAACAGTCAGGGGTCAGAACACCATTTAGAAACTTTCAATCGACATGGATTTGAAATGGGCCCATCTGTGACCTAATTGCGACCATCCTGCCAAGTTATATAAAAATCATTTTTCAAGCTTCAGCTGCGCTACACACACACACACACACACACACACACACACACATTCCATCTCTAGTGATCCCAGTTCCACCCAGTCCCACATTTGCGACTTAATACTAGCTGGTATGGATTTATTCATACCAAGTCAACAGTTCACTAAAAGATCGAACTCTCCAAAATGGTTTGATGGCAACTGTGCCAGAGCAACAGCCCAGAAGTCATTAGTATATAACTCTTACTTAAAAAAAAAAAAAATCTGACTCACTCTCTCAATTTAAAATTGCTAGAAATCATGCAAAAGCTGTAATAAATCTAGCTAAAGCAAACTTTCTTCAAAAGCAAGCATCAAAACTACTTAACAACCCTAATGACAATAGAATATTCTGGTCAACTCTTAATTCTTTCAATAATAACTTCAACAAGTCATCTTCCATTCCCCCACTAAAATCTTCAGATGGCAACATTACAAATGGCCTGCGTGTGAAAGCAAATATTCTTGCCAGTACATTTGCCAGAAATTCCACCATAAAGGATGACAGCCAGGATGTCCCAGTACTAGAACTTGACTCTCCCGAAATTGTCCCACTTAAAACACTGACAAGATACTTAAAATCCACCCTAAACAATTTACCTACCAACAAAGCCCCAGGCCCAGATGGAATTCCGCCAATTGTTTTGAAAATGTGTTCCCCTGAACTTGCCTCTGCTCTAGCTAAATTATTCATACTATGCATACGTACTTCTTCATTCCCAAATTCATGGAAAGAAGCCAATATCAACCCAATTCCGAAGAAAGGAAGTTCTTCTGACCCCTCTGATTACAGACCAATAGCTGTCACATCTTCCCTTGGTAAGGTATTTGAAACTTTAATTAAGAAGCACATTGTTAGACATCTTGAATCCAACAACTTAATTAGTGATAGACAATATGGTTTTTGCCACGAAAGATCCACCATTGACATACTCAATCTCCTAACTCATACCATCCATCAATCAATTGACCTACATGCAGAAACTCATGCAGTAGCCCTTGATATTTCTAAAGCTTTCGACAGCGTATGGCACCGTTCCCTGCTGTCCAAACTCCCTTCCTATGGACTACGTCTTTTGTTCCTTTGATTTCTTCATATTTTAGTGACAGGAAAATAAGGGTAAAAGTAGATGATGTGTATTCTGATTACCACTCAACGCTGGCGTGCCGCAGGGATCAGTTCTGGCGACCACCCTATTCTTGGTTCATATTAATGATTTCTTATCTGTCACCTACAATCCCATCCACTCATATGCAGATGACTCAACACTACATAGTTCATTCACACTCAGACACCCATTTACAAAGTCTAATATCTCTACCTCTCAGCTCAGTATAGCTATCTCCCTAAATCAAGACCTATGTACGGTCAGTGAATGGGGACAAAACAACCTTGTCTCATTTAATGCTAGTAAAACTAAATATATACAATTTACTAATAGACAGATATTGCCAGATTCGTATATTACCTTCAGTGCTACTAATATTCCCATCTCCAAAAGTATTGAAATTCTCGGTGCCTCACTTAACAATGCCCTCAGCTGGACCTCTCATGTTAGATCACTTGCTAAAACCGCCTCAAAGAAACTTGGATTATTGTACAGAGTCCGTAACTTCTTCACTGACGAGCAGTTAACTATAATTTATAAGAGTCATGCGTGCTCTCAGCTTGAATATTGCTCACCCTCGTGGAATGGATGTGGAGAGGTTGTATTAAAACAACTAGACAAAATTCAGAACAAAGCTGTTAGAATTATTAACAACTTTGCCGTTAGAAATAAACTACCTCCCCTACAAGTAAGAAGGAATGTTGCCTCCCTTGCATTATTTTACAGATATTTTTATGGCAAATGCTCAGACGAAGTTGAGTTCATGGTGCCACCTCTCCATGCCTTCCCTCGTGCTACACGGGCATTTGGTAGCGCTCATGACTGGACTGTCACTCAGCCATATTGCAGAACTTCTGCCTATCAGAATTCTTTCATTCCTTGAACTGCATCTTTCTGGAACTCACTTCCCCAGAGTTGTTTCCCTCCAGACTTCAACACACGGCTGTTCAAGTCTAACTGTTACAGATATTTTATGAACTGAGGACACCAGTAATCTGGTGTATGGATTTTTTTTTTTTATTCATTTGTTTTTCCTTCCTCTGTTCTGTTATTTGAAAACACACACACACACACACACACACACACACACACACACACACACACACACACATTACAGTACATTAGATTTCGTGACAACTCTTTCTCATACCTCTGGAAATCACGATACGAAAACTGAGTTACTTTCTTCCAGACGATTTTATTCAGCCTTGGAAAATTTTCCAGTAGTAAGAGTTAGCTATAAACATCATTAACCTTTTTGCTTCAAGTAGTCATTCCTAAGTTGAATAGAATCCTCCCCTCAGCTGAAGAAAATCGTACAAAATTTTTGAGGATACACGTACACCGGTGAGCCGAGGGATCTCCCTTACATTTTATTCTTGCTTCTTCATGTTGATTTTATTTGGTTTCGGGAGGACTTTTCCACTTTGAGATGTTACCTATGGCCCATAATTATCCGTATTGCACAAGAGGCTATTTCTAAGTTAAATGGAACTGAGTAGAAAAACAATAAATACCCCTTTCACTCTATCCAAAATTTTCATCTTTTTGTTTCTTATTCCACACAGTCCATTGAAAAGACAGTGCCACGGCTCTAAATGTTTCTCCATAGCTCAGTTTTGTGATTGGCGTCACTTTCCAATGTTAATCTGCTGTTGCCTCTTAACACTGACGACGGTGAGATGGCAGTTTTAGTACATGTTGGAGTATGAAAAGTAAAATACAAGACACCATCAAATGGAAAGCTAATTTCCTCTAACCTTCTCAGAGTCATTTCCCTCTCTACTGACAATCTGAATATAAAAACTCCAAGGGAAATTAGTCTCAAATGAGTGAAGTGAGTGGCAGAGTAATTATAAGACTTAATGCAGTGTAATTACCGACTCGGCAAATGGACCTGCCAGAGTGAGTTATCGTGTGAGGAGGCATCCTTGTGATTACCAATTAATCTCTTCACACACACCGAAATGTAGTCTATCTGAGCAGTTTCTTTTCGGGAGTATCTGGGCCAGGTTAAGTTACTCTTGATTCTTTAAGGTCAGGATTCCTTTAGGTTAACTTATATATAAGTTAATCTATTGAGGTGAGTTGCGGTTACTGTTAATGTAAGGTTTAGTTAGGTTAGTCAAGGCTGCTAAGGTTGGATAAGGATGCTCTGTTAAGATATGGCTGTAAGTTTCTATAAATTATTTATTATGGCTTGGGAAGGTTAGGATAAGTTGAAGAGACAGTCTTGTTAATACCATTGCCTTTCTCAATACCCAGTCTGGAGAAGTAGGAGGTTACAAGACCCAAAAAAATTATGATAAATTTTCTGTCCTAGGGAAGATTTGCTTTTGCAGAATGACATAGAATGATTCTACATTTTCCTCAAATAACCTTTCCTTTGAAAACAAACAATATTTGTGACAGGGAACTGATCATAAGTTTGTTTGTGCACTTGGGTCCTCTTCTTCCACCTTCTTTTATGAAGTTATTATATATATATATATATATATATATATATATATATATGAATCGATATGTCATATCACAATGTGAAACACTATCAAAGTATGTAGTGTCTGATGGAGACGTACACAGTTTCTCACTAGGAATGTCGGTATACATGATGTATATCAAATGATCCTGTTGTCCCAGAGGACCAAAAATTTCGTGACATTCAAACAAGTGGGGAAACCAGCTCAAGTCGGTTAGTCCACGTTAATGGAAATGTATGAGACGCTTGTAGACAACACACACACACACACACACACACAATGAACTGTATATAGTCCAGGAACAGCAGCTATAGCAGGTAGACAGCCCGAGAGAACGACAGAAGGCAGAATGAAACCAGGGGGCTAGGATAGTACGTTAGCCATCACGTTACGTTACTATGTCCATCACATCACGAAATAACTGTGTCTCAATAAAGATCTGTAACCGAAGAGTGTCTATCCATATCCTACAATCCTACAACTACATATTTTGGTAGCAACGATTCTCCACAGGGGCAAGAGAGACAGAGAAAACCTAACCTCACAACGAGCTATCCAACGCTTCACAACTATATATTTTGGTAGCAACGATTCTCCACTGGTTTTCATCCATCTACCTGGCTACCTAAATACCGTACTTCCCTATCTATCCTTAATAACACTGGTGGCAGCGTTGAGATATGCTTCATATGCATATAGACAGCAAGTCCCTCACGTATATAACTGACTGCTGTAGACTTGCCACTGTTATGTATTATATTGCTATTGAATAAATATTTACACACACACACACACACACACACACACACACACACACACACACACACACACACATAGAGAAACATAGAATTAAATCGACTTCATTAGGGCAGATAAGAATAACACGATCACAAATATCACATGTATCAACAAATATAGGAAGTAACCGAAGAATGGTGGGTTGCACAGCCAGATTCAGTTTTAGAAGTGAAAGGAAGAAGGTGATTAAAGAAAGAAAAATATGCCCCCCCAAAAAAGTAAATGAAAACAAAGCAGCTTTTCAGTTAGAAATAAGGAACAGGTTTCAGGCTTTAAATAATGCTGAATGTGACACTGATGAGTTGAAAGACAGACTAACAAAAATGCTTAGAGAATCAGCGGAGGTAATAGAGAAACCTAACACAACAAAAGCCAAGAAGTATTCAGAAAAGACACTCGAGCTTATGTAAAAAAAAAAAAAAAAAAAAAAAAAAAAAAAAAAAAAGGATATAACAGTAAAAACAAAGAAAGATGAAACAGAACGAGCGGAATTAAACAGCCTTACCAACAAGAGAAAAAGAGAAGAAAAAAGAAAGAGAAATATGGATCAGATCAAAGAAACCATCAAAAAAGGAAAAAGTCTGAAACAGGTCCGAAGTAAAATGGCACTAGGAAAGCAAGAAATTACATCACTGAAAGATAAAAACTTTGAAGTCATTAAATGCAGAGATAAGATGGTGAAGAGAGTTGAAGAGTTTTACAAAGAAGTGTATAGCCTACATCAAAGACAATGGTACCAATACCGAACTTTTCAGCTGACAAAGGTGAAGTACCTGATTTAACACCAGACGAAGTAAATTCTTCTCTTTAAAATATTAAGAGAGAAAATGCTCCTGGAAAAGATGGAATCGAAGAAAATTTACTGTTGGATGCAGGAGTAGAAGTACAAAACAGGCTTCCTCACTTATTTACTCAATGTATAAAAAAGAAGAAATTTCCCAAAACATGGTGTAATGCAATACTTGCTATACTTGACAAAAAAAAGGTGACTCAAAAGATCTTAGTAACTATCAACCCATTAGCTTATTATCAGCCATTTACAAACGCTTTACTAAAGTCCTTACGAACAGAATAACAACAAATTTGGAGGAAAACAAACCTCGTAAACAGGCAGGATTCTGAAGAGGGTATTCAACTACTGATCACCTACACACACTGAATCAACTAACTGAGAAAACTACAGACTATTATAAGCCACTGTGCTTAGGTTTTGTTGACTACGAAAAGACTTTCGACTCAGAGGAGCACATAGCAATTATAAATTCGTTGAGAGAACAAGGAGTGAATGAGAAAATTGTAAAACTGCTCGAAAACATAATTATATATATATATATATATATATATATATATATATATATATATATATATATATATATATATATATATATACAGTATATATATAGCCTAAGGATTATGAAAAAATTAATACTGATAAGGGCGTGCGTTTGGAAGATATAATTTTACCAAGATTATTTACAGCATGCCTTGAAAGCATTTTCAGAAAGCTAGACTAGGAAAACAAAGGAGTGAACATAGATGGAGAAGAGCTAAACCATTAAAGATTTGCAGATGACATTGCCCTAATCTCAGAAACAGCAGAGATATTGCAAGAAATGTTAAATGGCCAGAGCAGAGAAAGCCTCCAAGTAGGGCTAAAGATGAACCGGAGTACAACTAATGTTTAATCCACAGACACCAAACAGCGTCATCAGAAATAATGAAGAAATTCTTGATGAAGTCGAGGAGTACAATTACATGGGGCAAATACTTAAATTAATGAAAGAAAATGGTAGCGAAACAGAAAGAAGTATTACAACTGCATGGAAAGCTTTCGGTAAATACAGACACATTACGAAAAGTAGCTTGCCAGTTTGTATGAAAAAAAAAAAGTATTAAACGAATGTATAATTCCAGCTATGACGTATGGTTGTGAGACCTGGAAACTGACAAAATCGATGAAAATTAAATTATTCCATTCTCAGACAGCAATGGAAAGGTCAGTGCTCGGAATATCTTTAAGAGACTGCAAAAGATCGACTTGGGTGGGAGAGCGGACTAACGTCAAAGATATTATAGAAGTTATAAAAGAACAGAAATGGAGGTGGGCAGGCCATGTAGCAAGAATACGGGATAACCGATGAAGCAAGAGGCTGATTGACTGGACACCAAGAGATTGTAAGCGTTGCAGAATAAGGCCAGACAGGAGGTGGAGAGGTGAGACTGAGAAATTTGCTGGGGAAACGTGGCAAAGATTGGCTCAGTTAAAGAATTCGTGGAGATGGTTGGGGGAGGCATTTGTTCAGCAGTGGACTTGTAATGCCTAATGGTGACGATTTTATATATATATATATATATATATATATATATATATATATATATATATATATATATATATATATATATATATATATATATATATAAACAAATTATGGCGCCTGATGGTTTAATGGGTAATTAAGCTGCTCCAATCGGATTGAGCCCGTGTAAGTTTATATCCAAGAGATGGTTGGGGTTTATCGCTCACGTAATGCCACTCAGGGATGAGTGAGGCTGGTCACTCTCATCTTAAATGCCAGGACCAACTTGCTTAGCCCCGGGCTCCTACGCTCCTCATGGGGCGATGTAGGATTGGATGATTAAACTGTATATATATATATATATATATATATATATATATATATATATATATATATATATATATATATATATATATATATATATGTATTAAAATAATAGAACAGAGGAAGGAAAAACAAATGAATAAAACAAAAGAATCCATACACCAGATTACTGGTGTCCTCTCTTCATAAAATATCTGTAACAGTTAGACTTGAACAGCTGTAGGTTGAAGTTTAGAGGGAAACGTCTCTGGGGAAGCGAGTTCCAAAGAGATACAGTTCGGGGAATTCAAGAATTCTGATAAGCAGAAGTTCTGCAATATGGCTGAGTGACATTCCAGTCATTGCGAAGATGTGTAAAGGATGCAAGAGTGTATAGAGGTTGGGGGAGTGGACTTTCTGACCACTACTTGGTGGTGGCCAGAATTAGAATGCAAGTAACATGGAGGAATAGAAGAAGGGAAAGACGAGAGGAAGGAGTAGTTGCAAGGAGAGTGGAAAGGTTACAAGAGGATGAGAAAAAAGCAGAGTATAAGAGAGAAGTGGAGGAACGATTGGGCAAATATGAATTGGAGAAGATGGGAGACGTGGAAGGTGTGTGTATGATATTTACAGAAGAAATATGTGCAGCATGTGATGTGGTGTGTGGAAGGAAGAGAAGACGGAGGGGGGTGCAAGGAACAGCGTGGTGGACTGAAGAGGTGAAACAGCCTGTGGCACAAAAGAAGAAAGCATACAATGAATGGATGGGAAATAGGGGCGTGGAAGAAGTTGAGAGGCGGAAGAGAGAGTTATATGTGGAAAGAAAGAGAGAGGTGAAAAGATTAGTAAGAGAGAGTAAGAAGAGAGTGGATGAGGAATTTGGAAGGAATTTGAGTGAAAAGTGGAGGGACTGTAAGAAAATGTTCTGGAGAGAAGTGAAAAGAGTAAGACAGGGTGGAAGTGAAGTTAGCAGGGGAGTGAAAGATAAAAATGGTAGATTACTAGTGGAGAAGGGAGAAAAAGTGAACAGATGGAGAGAACACTTTAAGGAATTGTTGAACGTAGAGGATGGAAGTAATGCGAGTATAAGTGGCTGGGGAATGGCTGGGAGAAGGAGGGAGGTGAGAAGACAGGAAGAAATCAGTAGGATAGAAGTTGTGGAAGCAATGAAGAAAGTTAAATCGGGGAAAGCCCCAGGAATTGATGGAGTGTGTGGTGAAATGCTGAAGCATGGGGAAGAGATAGTAGTAGAATGGATGTGGAAGATGTGCAGATTGGCCTGGGAGGAAGGTAAAGTCCCGGAGGATTGGAAGTCAGGTATAATTATTCCCTTGTACAAAGGAAAAGGGGAAAAAGAAGTGTGTGGTAATCATAGTGGCATTTGTCTTCTTAGTATAATAGGAAAAGTGTATGGTAGGATACTTATAGCCAGAGTTAGAGAAAGAACAGAAAAATTAGTTGGAGAAGAACAGGGAGGCTTTAGGAAGGGAAGAGGTTGTGTAGATCAGATATTCATTCTTAGATCTTTAGTGGAAAAGTTTCTAGAGAAGGGAAAGAAGTTGTATGCGGCTTTCATGAATTTGGAGAAAGCATATGACAGGGTGGATAGACAAGGATTGTGGAAAGTGTTAAGAATATATGGAGTAGATGGGAAGTTGTTGAATGCTGTGAAGAGTATGTACGATAGTGCGAAGGCTGCAGTGCGTGTGGATGGTGAACTAGGTGATTTTTTCTCTTTGAAAGTTGGTTTGAAACAGGGATGTGTCATGTCTCCATGGTTGTTCAATCTGTACATGGATGGGGTAATAAAAGAGGTACAAGGTAGGCTGGTGGATGTTGGAGTGGCCCTGGTGAGAGAGGGTAGTGTTTGGAAACTCCCTGTACTGTTGTTTGCAGATGATACTGTGTTGTTGAGTGAAGACGAAGGGGAGCTGCAAGGTTTGGTGGATGAGTTTGAGAGAGTGAGTAAGAAACGAAATCTAAAGGTGAATGTAGGGAAGAGTAAAGTGATGGTGTTTGAGAGAGGAGAAGTTAGTGAATGTACAGCGAGGTTGGATGGTGAGGAATTGGAAAATGTGAGTACGTTTAAATACTTGGGTAGTGTGATGAGTAAGGATAGAGGTTTGGAGGGTGAAGTGCTTGAAAGGGTACAGCAGAGAAGAAAGGTTGCTGGTTCTTTGAAAGCAGTGATAAGAAACAGGGAAGTGAGCATGGAAGTGAAAAAGTTACTACATGACAGTATTGTGATACCAACTCTAACGTACGGAAGTGAAGCTTGGACATTGTTGGAAGGACACAAGTCAAGAGTGAGAGCAGTGGAAATGAGTTATTTAAGAGGAGCCTGTGGAGTCACGTGGAGAGACAGGCTGACGAATGAGGATATAAAGGAGCGTTGTGGTGTGGATGTGGATGTGATAGGAAGCGTTATGAGGAACACACTGAGGTGGTTTGGCCATGTGGAGAGGATGGAGGGTCAAAGACTGACGAAGAGAGTGTATGTGAGTGAGGATGAGGGGGGAAGAGGGAGGGGGAGGCCCAGGATGAGATGGAGGGATGGGGTGGAGAGGTATATGAGAGAGGGGGGTGTGAGTTGGGAGCAGGGCAGTGAAATGGCGGGGGACAGGGCGACTTGGAGGCGATTTGTTTGTGGCCACCCCAAACGGGATTGAGGCGTCTGGCAATAGATAGATAGATAGATAGATAGATAGACATTCCAGTCATGAGCGCTACCAGATGCCCGTGTAGCACGAGGGAAGGCATGGACAGGTGGCACCATGGACGCAACTTCATCTGAGCATTTGCCATAAAATTATCAGTAAAATAACGTAAGGGAGGCAACATTCCTTCTTACTTGTAGGGAAGGTAGTTTATTTGTAATGGCAGGGTTGTTAATAATTCTAACAGCCTTGTTCTGAATTTTGTCTAGTTGTTTTAATGCAACCTCTCCACATCCATTCCACAAGGGTGAGTAATATTCAAGCTGAGAGCACATATGACTCTCATAAATTATAGCTAACTGCTCGTCAGTGAAGAAGTTACAGACTCTGTACATTGATCCAAGTTTCTTTGAGGCGGTTTTAGCATATGATCTAACATGAGAGGTCCAGCTGAGGGCAGTTAAGTGAGACGCCAAGAATTTCAGTACTTTTGGAGATGGGAATATCAGTAGTACTGAAGGTAATATACGAATCTGGCAATATCTGTCTATTAGTAAATTGTATATATTTAGTTTTACTAGCATTAATGAGACAAGGTTGTTTTGTCCCCATTCACTGATCATAGATAAGTCTTGATTTATGGAGATGGCTGTACTGAGTTGAGAGGTAGAGATATTAGACTTTGTAAATGGGTGTCTGAGTGTGAATGAACTATGTAGTGTTGAGTCATCTGCATATGAGTGGATGGGATTGTGGGTGACAGATAAGAAATCATTAATATGAACAGGGTTGGGGCCAGAACTGATCCCTGTGGCACGCCGACATTATTTGAGTGGAAATTGGAATATACATCATCTACTTTTACCCCTATTTTCCTGTCACTAAGATATGAAGAAATTATAGGAACAAAAGACTTTAGTCCATAGGAAGGGAGTTTGGACAGCAGGGAACGATGCCATACTCTGTCGAAAGCTTTAAAAATATCAAGGGCTACTGCATGAGTTTCTCCATGTAGGTCAATTGATTGATGGATGGTATGAGTTAGGAGACTGAGTATGTCAATGATGGATCTTTCGTGGCGAAGACCATATTGTCTATCACTAATTAAGTTGTTGGATTGAAGATGCTTAACAATGATCTTATTAATTAAAGTGTCAAGTACCTTACCAAGGGAAGATGTGACTGCTACTGGTCTGTAATTCAGAGGGGTCAGAGGAATTTCCTTCCTTCAGATCTGGGTAGATATTGGCTTCTTTCCATGAATTTGGGAATGAAGAAGTACATATGCATAGTCTGAATAATTTAGCTAGAACAGAGGTAAAGTCAGGGGAACACTTTTTCAAAACAATTGGGGACTGCAGCACGGAGGCAGTTTGAGCTTTGTTGTATAATAAATGATAATTTGGTTGTATATATTGTTTTTATTATCTTTGCCTATCATTGCCATGATGAGAACATAATTCTGAAGTTGAGCATAAAGCACTGTTTTCAATAGCCTATGGAGAGATTCATGAGAATCACGATGACTACGTGTACAGTCCTTGTGGTCCTTAATGTGTTATACATGGCGTTCTGCACAGTAATGCTGGACGTAAGGAGGTCATGCATGAAACCTATAGTCCTTCTGTTTCACGAAGGCGAAATGCTGTGGCTGCGATAATCATGTCAAGAATGCGCATCTGCCAACACTTTCATTCTAAATAACTAATATCGTAACCTTCGCCATAAATTTCCAGTTATTCTTTTCCCGATGGCAGTTTTTTCCACTTTCATGTAGTAGGACTGTAGGTGATAAGGGAGAAATTCCTATGGCACTAAAAGTTTGTAAGAAGGAATGAGGTTAAAAATATGAGAAAGAATAGATAAACAGTACTACAAAAGGAAAGGAGGGAACGGGTAGTGAGAGAAGGAGAAAGCAGGGGGGAGGATGTGTGAGGTTGCCAGCCTACTTGAGAGAGACTGCAATATATGCGTAAATTTAGACCAAATTTATTCAAAACGTCAAATAGCGGCGCCAATTAAGGTGTAACACCCATTATTAGACAAATGCATATTGAAAGAGAACAGGTAATTAAATAGATTAATGAAAGGAATATTTGTTGACAAACATGGTTATTTAAAGAGAAAGTTAAACTGCCTAATGCCTAAAAAAAATTTAGGGCGTAGGAGAAAGTGATAAAAAGGGGGACTTCAAGCACGAGCGATAATAGGAATACGGAAATAGCTGAAGAAAAAAGTTATGACAAAATTGGTTCGGGTCCGAAAGACCGTCCAATATCTTTATTTATTGCCTAATATCCAAAGGATAATAATAATGAGTAGGATACCAAAATACGGTGGTGAATAATAGACAGTGTTTTTATTTAGTAGATAAAATGCAATATATGCCGCAGATATTATAATAATTCATTTTTTGTAATTTCTTTTCATCTAATCACACTCACCTGTCTTACCCTCCAGCAGACTCTCGTCTCCGCTACCCAACCTTTCGTCTCCCCCTCTCACCAGCCAGACTGTGCTGCTTCTTCACCCTCCCACACTACCCCCTATATAACTCCGCCCACATTTCTCCCCTCCTCACCCTCCCACATCCCCCCTCTCTCCACCTGCAACTGTTACCAGAACCACTGAGACCCAAACCAAGTCGCTGGTGGATGGGGTGTGGCCGTTTCATCTGTCCGGAGCTGTACATGGCCAGAGATCGCTTCCAGAACATCATGGGAAACCTGCACTTTGCCGACAACGATGTACCTTCCCAAACCGACCCACTCCGGAAGATCCGGGAGATTCTGAGCAGAATGAAGGATAAGTTTATGACATTCTTCCACCCCTTTCAGAAGGTTGTCATTGACGAATCCTTGGTTTTGTTCAAAGGACGTCTTAGGTTTGTGCAATACATTCCAAGCAAACGTCATCACTTTGGAATCAAGTTCTTTGTACTGTGCGACTGTAAGACGGAGTACATCCTTGACTTCGTCATTTATTCAGCCAGCACTGTCGATCTTGATAAAACACACCCCCTTGGCTTCTCAGGCTGTGTAGTGAAAGTGCACCTTGAAAGGTATTTTGGTGGGAATCATGTGCTGTATACAGACAACTACTATACAGCACCAAAACTTGCGAAATACCTTCCAGAGCACGGCATCGGCTCCTGCGGCACTGTGAAGAGTAATCATGCCCACTTCCCTAAATTCCCAGAGGCAGGAACCGCGCAGCAAGGAGACGTGCACCTACGCAAGTCTGAGAAGATGCTGGCAATACGGTGGCATGACAAGAGGGTCGTGCACATGCTCACCACCGTACATAAGAGGGAAATGACAGACAGTGGGAAGGTCGACCGTAGGACAGGCGAACCTGTGAGGAAACCTGATGCTGTCTTAGACTACAATATCAACATGCGGCTGGTGGACAAGTCCGACATGATGATTGGAGAGATCAACTGCCTCAGGAAGAATACTACGTGGTACAGGAAAATTTTCTGCATTTCATAGACATGACCATGTTGAATGCCTTCATCCTGTACAAGATGAAGGTCAAGCCACCCAAGTCCTTCTCCCTGAGGTTGTTTGCCAGGACTTGTGTTCAGCAGCTGCTTGAAAGATATGGTAGGGTGACAGCAGCAACTCCAAGGCGCCATGCAGTAACACTTCCTGACAGACTTGAGCAGAGGGCGTACATGCATCGGCACAGACTGGTGCAAATGCCTGCCACAGGCAAGAGGAAGGTTGCGATCCGCAGGTGCCAGGTGTGTCCACATACCACCCGACGCACACCTGAGCACAAATGCACCTCTTGGCAGTGCGCTGAGTGCCAGGTTCCCCTCTGTGTTACCTGCTTCTTTGATTACCACTGCCAGAAGCAGTTCTAAAAGTGCAAGTGGGAAAGGAAAATAATGTGAAAATAATGTGTAAATAATATGTAAATAGCAAGTGAAAGCAATGGATGTACAGTACATATGATTGAACAGTGTAATATAGTTTTATGTTACTGAAAGTGACAGTGAATAACATAGTGTATGTAAAATAGAAGTGTAAATATTGAAAATACAATAGAAAATGTAAATAGAAATGTAAGTAATTAGTAATAAAAGAATATGAGTACAAATACTTATGTTATAACAGTGAATGTGAATCCGTGGCTCTCTACATATTTTACTGAATGAAAAATTGAATGACTTCAGTGACAATAAACTAATACTACTGAAGGAAACTTATGGATAAAAACTCCAGATATATATGTTATATAGTAATAGAAATATAAAGTGTGAGGGGTTTTATGAATAATAAATGACAGAATACCAATAGCGAACTAGCGCAAGTGGGATGGTCATACGCGCTCGTAATTTTCATTGCTTTCACAGTGTTTTTTTTTTTTTTGGAGTATGGATCCCAAACTACTTGATAATCATAGAGTAGTGTTTATAGTGTTAATACCTGGCTGTGGTAATCATATTACGGGTTGTCGGGAAGTGTAAAGTGGAGACTTCGTTACCCAACTTCAGAGGTCTCCACACGTCCAACGGTAATCGACGAAGGCTCAACAAACATTCCAGGAGAAAGCTGAAGGTATGTGCCATATGCATATGTAATTTTAATATTCTAGGACTAATAACTGATTTTTGGCAAGTATTTTTTGAGAGTCTGTTGGAGCCCGAATAACCCCAAGGGACACGCAAACCACTGGGAAACATGCCCGCGGTGTAAGGGTTAACAACACTTCACAGTTAGTACACTTAATGCTTGCTAACACTTCACTTATTACACAAGTACTGAAAATAATCTTCACTGACAGTAATTACACTTCATACACTTCACTGTTTTCTCAAGATCCAATGATATACAAACTTCATTAACTCGTCATTGATTGCCACTGTTTTTACAAGTACCGATAGTATACAATCTTCACTGACACTGCACTACACCAAAACCAATTGCACTTCAGACAAACTGACCTGAAACCCGACTGAACTTCACTCAAACTGAACTGAAACTCGACTAAACTCGTAATAATCTCTACCCCATCTTATATAAACTTGCATTGCTCTAGAAAGACCAACTTCTCAAACATTTTCGGACGTGCTGGTCTTGC
Source organism: Coenobita brevimanus (assembly GCF_032717465.1). Classification (NCBI taxonomy): domain Eukaryota; kingdom Metazoa; phylum Arthropoda; class Malacostraca; order Decapoda; family Coenobitidae; genus Coenobita; species Coenobita brevimanus. The sequence goes on from NC_137065.1 coordinate 8,228,590, forward strand.
ATCAGCCCCTAGTAACAACAGTTACCAACCAGGAGACATCAAAACATGCTAGAGGGGTCTCACATTACATAACACTCTACATCATTTACCATACGAACTTGAATTACATACTTTAACAAGCAATCACTTAAATAAAACAATATAAAGAAAAAGAGCATAAAAATAAATGAATGTTTAACTTGCGAAATAACTACACTTACAAACAACAGGCAAACTGGCAACTCTGATGACTCGTACAGGAACTTACGGCCAGAAACGCCTCGAAGGTACGAGACTACCTAACTGGCAAATCTCCCTACATAACACTACCCCCTCCCTAGTTCTTTGTCGTCCCAACAATACTGCACAGTATATACAAACATAAACCCTAATCCTAACGAAACATCCAACTGTACACAAAATAATCTTTCAACTTATCAGGTTTCTTCTATGCCGCTTCCGATGATGTCCTTGTTCCTCCACACAGTACACTCCTCCTGGAAGGTCTTGGTCCTCTTCTTGACACAGCACACATCACAGGTCCAACACCACTCTTCAACATCCTTTCGCATGCCAATCCAGTAGAACTTGTGTCGCACCTGGCTTGGAATTGTCTTCACTCCTAGGTGCCCACTAGTGATCTGGTTATGGGACTCATCCAAGATCTTCTTCGGAACCACCAGTTGCCAATACTTGCTGTGGCCATCGGGTGTCTCCCACTGATGTTCCAGTAGTCCGTTGTTCAAACGAAGAAGGTCCCACTGACTTCAGCAGCTCCCGGTTGCAGGGCCCAACTTGGAAACTCCTCCCCATGATGGTCGCATTGCATACCACTGCAGCCACTCCAGCACTGGTTGCAAATCCACACCCTCCATCTGCATCCTTCCCAGGTCTTCTCCGTCCGACGCCGACTCCGTCACTACAGTACAGCAGCATTTCTTCCTACAATTCCCATTCCTATTGCGTTGCATGTCGTCTGTCCTTCTGTCTTCTAGTACACTGTTCATCAACGTTCTCTTGCATTTCTTCAGTGGTGGGTCTTCTGCAACCTTCTTCTTATCATCCCAGCCATTCTAATCCGCAAGTAACTCAAACTGTGCACGGTAAGCTTCCCAAGATACTCTACCATCAAATTCCTGAGGTTTCTTTTTAACTGGACCCCTAGTATAGCCAAGCACTTCACTGGTTTGGGGCCTAAAAACTGGGGCATCATAATTAAGTCCAGGGGCTGGATTCACTAACACGGTCGTAATTTCAGGTGCCTGAGCAAGATCTGGCACCTCAGATTACGCTCTCCTGTGGTGCCATATCTCTCACCAGAGTTTGATATTCACTAAGATTTTTTACGGCGCCGTACCCCGGTCGTAAGTTGTAAGTGCCTTAAATCGGCCGTCATCAGCTGATTTCTGCTCAGCCAATGACAGAGAATCTTAGAAGTGAGGCTTTGTCATGATCAACCAATCATGGAGCGAACCCCCATATCAGCTGTTTTGTCTCCCTAATGTAAACACAAGCGCAGAGGGGAGAGCATGCACAACACACAAAACACAGTCCTCAACCCAACAGAAGTGACATCAGAAACTAACTCGACATAAGTTCTTTTAGCGAAATATATAGTGGAAATAAAAACTCCAAGTCCAACAGAACAAAACGAGAAACGTCCTAACCTTTCAAGTGACGAACTGTCAGTGGTATTTCTTTACTAGCCGTTTCTTTAGCGCGCAATCTTACCATACCCAGTGGATTTGTGCTATCATATATTGTATGCCTGTATGTGTTTTATTGTGTGCAAATGAATATTACCGAATCTTGCTGAACATACTGAAAGGAGGATTTCGTTTCCCACCTGGATGCTGGGTTAAGTTAGGTTAGGCTGGGTTGGGTTGGGTTAGGTAGGTTAGGTTAGGGTAGATTAAATTATTAGGTACAGTTAAGCTAGGTTAGGTTAGGTTTAGTTAAGCACTTAGAGTAGGTTGTTTCCTTCCACAACTATTAATATTTCCGATCATACAGTCATAGTCATATTATGGTTATTATTCATTTGCACATCAAATGAGGCCTCAAAACACTGATGGGAAAAAAAAAAAAAAAAGGAAAAACAAAACACCAAAAATAGGAAACGACAATAAAGGAAATATTTACCCTCTTAGTTTTGATTAATGAAGTCTCCAAAACAAAAACATTTTTTTTTTCCTCACTAGACACAAACATTACAAAGTAAGCAAAGATGCTAGCATGGGAAACTACTACCTATAGGGTGAATAATGTTAGCAAATGTGAAAAGGGAGAGCAATGAAGTGAGGAAGAAACTTCGTGATTTCAGATCACAGGTTAAGGGGAAGGCAGCCAAGGCAATGAGGCAGGCAAAGAAAACTTAGGGTATTTAAAAAAAAAAAATGCATATTTATGTTGTTAGTTACATAGTGCCTGTGAGGATGTAAGCTGTTCGTTCTAACTTACCATATCAAACAAACCTAACCCATTCATGAGGCGTTACTGGTAGAGGTAGGGTTTGATTATAAACTTTCGTTAGCTTGATCATAAAAGTCTAAAACTAAGATGTCATTTCATTTTTTTTTTTTTGGGGGGGGAGGTGGGTTATGTTTTTGCATTAATAACTAAGAATCATTTGGTATTGTAAGCAATTTCCTTAGAAAAACTTCCCATATCTCAGAGGATAAAACTGATCCCATAAATCAGTAATAATTTTGCATTGGTGTAATGTGGAGCATTCATATTGTTAAAGAAGTCGTTCCTTTTGATTTTCCTTGTTACCTTATCCAGTATATTGATGCATGAAATGGTTTGTATCGCATAGGCTTTGCTTAGGTATTGTTTGTTAGGTTTATTTAACACCTTAATTCCACTGCCAGGTCTGAAAAAAAGTTTTTGTCTTCATATAAGTTTAATCACCTTAGTATATCAAAGCGCCATTGTTTAGCACATCCATTATCAACCCATGAACTGCCAAAAGTCTGATTTCATGTCGTGGAAACCCATAATACCGTTGCAAATGCTCATCAGGCACATGGAGAGGGTCTAATGAGTCTCTGAACCTTCTCTCTCGACGTAAATGTCGGTGAGCTAAATTCATAGCCACAAGCTCCATTGCTGTACAGTAAACATCAGCAGCTAACTGTCCAAGCGGCCCCAGTGGAGGCTTTCCCGGTGGCATGTTTATTTTTGACACATTCATATTACCTTGCAAAGAAATAAGTATTGCCAGAGTTTTTAGCAGCACTAAAAACGATTGTGGCACATCCTTTATCTTTCTGTCTGTTCAATTTCTTCTTTTACGACGTTGATTAGAAGTGAGGAGGGACAAAGGCAAACGATAGGCCGAGTGGTTGCATACTTGATAAACACAATGACTCCGGGTTGTGATGTAGATTAAGGTATGTCCCCCAAGCGCTTAACTTCAGGCGCCAGATCTTGGTGCGAGATGGCGGCGCCCATGCTTAGTGAATGACTGATTCTGCCTCAGCACCGTATCTTTAGGCGCCGTTAGAAGATCCCGCGCCTTAAATGCTTAGTGAATCCAGCCCTGGACTTAAGCTTTCTGCATTCTGATTGTTCAGCCCTGCAGTGCTACCTTTAGATGCTTGGGATCCTTTAAGATTCACCATACGCTGTCCATTCCCTTCATATGCTCCCTGAACACTAACCTGAGGCTCAGCAGTGCATTATTTCTCTACAGCCTCAATTATCTCACTAAGTATCTTCAACTGGTCATCTACATGCTGTCTGCACTCCACCACTATTCCCTCACTAATCTTCAGCTGGTTGTCCACATGCTGTCTGCACTCTGTCGCTATTCCCTCGCTATTTTTCAACTGGTTTTCCACATGCTGTTTGCACTCCGTCACTATTTCCTCATTAACTGTCTTCAGTTGTTCATCTACATGCTGTTTACACTGTTACATTATTGCTTACCTCATACTTCTTGCTGCTCTAGCTTGGCATCTACTTCCTCCTTAAGCTGTTGCTGTTCTTCCTTGATTTTCCCAATGAATGCATCTGACTGTCCTTGCTTGGTCAGTTGTAATTCCCCCTGTTGCTCCTCTGATGCCTCTTGAAGTTGTTCATATCATTCTTTTTGTTCTTCACGTTGTGCCTCTAGTTGTTCACTCTGTGGCTTCAATTGTACACTTCGTGCCTGTAATAGTTCTTTGAGTTCTTTCTCCGCTTCATTCAGTGAATGTATTTGTTCTTCAATTTTGTTCCTGAGCTCTTTCTTCTTTTCACTTAGGGCCTGTAACAGGTCTTGGAGTTGTCGAATTTCTGCTTGTACTAGCTCCAAAATTGCCGCCAATGGCACCTCATCCTCCTGCCCAGCTGGAGATCTTGTTTTCACACCTTCTGCTTCCACGTCGAAGGTTAGACTCACTGCAGCCCTGAAATAATAATCCCACACTCCTGACACCAGTGTTACGTCCCAGTCCCCACACTGCCACAGGCTTCAACAGCAGTGGTACTGTACATGAAGGACGTTGCCCAGTGAGTTGTTCTTCCTATGGTCAGCCTTTAGGTGTGCAGTGCATATGGTCAGCTGAGGAGAAAATAAACACTGGTTTCTTAAAGTTCACTGTGTTAATTTCCAAATAATTCCACTTAATGTTTTCAAACTTCACTGTTCTCATAAGCATTGGAGCTATACCCATTTTACTGATTGCAGTTACCTTAATGTTTAACACTTCATAGTTAGTACACTTGATGCTTGCTAACACTTCACTTATTACACAAGCACTGAAAATAATCTTCACTGACAGTAACTACACGTCATACACTTCACTGTTTTCTCAAGTTCCAATGATATACAAACTTCAATAACTCGTCACTGATTGCCACTGTTTTTACAAGTACCGGAAGTATACAATCTTCACTGACACTGCACTGACACGCAGTGCACTACACCAAAACCGACTGCACTTCAGACAAACTGACCTGAAACCCGACTGAACTTCACTCAAACTGAACTGAAACCTGACTAAACTAGTAATAACCTCAACCCCATCTTATATAAGCTTGCATTGTTCTAGAAAGACCTACTTCTCAAACATTCTCGGACATGCTGGTCTTGCATCAGCCCCTAGTAACAACAGTTACCAACTAGGAGACATCAAAACATGCTAAAGTTGTCTCACATTACATAACACTCTTCATCATTTACCATATGAACTTAAAATACATAATTTAACAAGCAATCACTTAAATAAAACATTATAAAGAAAAAGAGCATTAAAATAAGTGAATGTTTCACTTACAAAATAACTACGCTTACAAACAACAGGCAAACTGGCAACTCTGATGACTCGTACAGGAACTTACGGTACCAGAAACGTCTCGAAGGTACGAGCCTACCTAACTGGCAAATCTCCCTTCATAATTATATATATATATATATATATATATATATATATATATATATATATATATATATATATAGTATATGAATATTGAGCTTGTTATATGTTAATCTTGAGATTTGGTTCTAGTTACTGTGTAGTCGAAGGTAGAAGTTAAAGATGGATACAGGGAGTTGATTGTAGTTTATTATCTTCAAGGAAGAGTTTAAGTTGAGCAGTGCATGTATTACACAGGAACGTAATTTAGCAGCTAAGTCTCGTCGGACCCCTGTTCTTTCTTCCTCTCTCGACAACCTTTCTGTTCTATGGCTAGCCCCTTTCTGACTCTCTAATTCTTCCAATCTTCCCTAGGAGGGCTGGTGTTTCATGTGCAAGACGCATGTGAATGTTCGAGAAGCCCGTGTGTCTGTGTGTATGTAGTGTTTCTGGTGACAGTGTTCGTGTGGCATTCCGTACAGAAATGTGGACACATTTCCTTTCGTCAACTCTAGCTGACACATTTCCTATTCCCACACCTTGGCTGATGTTCCTCTCTATTACACTGTCTATCTATCTATCTATCTATCTATCATGCTATGAGTTGTAATATTATAATATGGAGTCCTGACATCGTTCGGTGACGCCAGCTGGCGATCCTCCAACAGCAATCATCATTGACATATGCTAATTTCTTAATACAAAACATTTTTTATAATATTGCATAGATATAATATTCATGTTAATATTGCAATGATCCAGTAATATTTTAGAAACATACTACAGTTTAAACAAGTTGTATACATAACTGAACAAATATATTATAGTTAAAATGATTACAGAATATTGTATGACATTATAAAATGTGTATGTATAACAGGGATATGCATATATGCAAAAAATAGTTCAAAGTTAAGATTATAGTAAGAGCTAATAATATTTTATATAGAGATAATGATACTGGTATACTTCTATGCGTTTTTCCATTTTTTTTCTAATTAATATTATCTACAAAATATGTACTCCTCATTCAGGGGGTTTTACTTGAATCTTTACCTCCACTAAATACTGACTCCAAGTTTGCAGTTCTTGCTTGCATTCTGTGCATTGCGAACAGCACTACTGCAAATAAAATAGAGAAGATTATAAAGACAGTAGGTGCTGTGCTATACACATGATATGGGTTGAACATACTCAAACTCAGATCTTCCCAGGGCTTCATTGTTTCACTGATTAGTTGCATAGTTTCAAACTTAGGTGAAGTCAACTTAATACTTGTGCTCATGTTTAAGTCCATATTAGGTAGATGGTGGAAATATTTGTGTGTGTGTAGGATTGAGGATGGTGTAGTAATTGATGGTGGATAAAGTGGACATGGATGGTGTAAGTACTACACAGTAGTCTGGTGCTATGCATAAGCCGGATACTGAAGTATGAGATGGTGGTATATCTGGACAGATTATATAAACTGATGTGTTATGAGTGAAATAAAAAAAAATGTGAGTGCCCGATGCACTGATGGTGTATAAGCTTATCTGGAGCAAAAGTGAAGTCGCAATGATGAAGAATGTCATGATTTCTTATGATAGCCATTGCACAAGGGACTGTTCCAGTAAGCTGAAAGGTGAAGATGTAAGCAGGACAAAGGTGAACAGCATGTAAGGATGTACGGTACTTTCGTTCAATCGTTGATTCGCTGGCAAAAGTGACAGTGTTCCGTCTCTTGGAGACCATGATGAGTTCGGTGTCTGTGGTGATGTTAATGTTGATGATGACCAAAGTGTTATTTTAGAAAGGAAGAGGTGTATTTGGTATACTGCGAACAGGTCGTAAGTTTTGAATGGTACATGAACTACTACTGATGTTGGTGTTAGTGTTGCTTCTAAATATGGGTAATACAACATGAAATCTCTACCACGAAACAAAGGCTTCAAACTATGTTTATGTATGCCTTGGATAATTATCTGATGTAGCTCATGAACTGGAAATAGGTCAGTTGTGATCCTACCATTACCAGCATTTGCAATTCCTTGCGTAAGTGCTCTGTAACGAACTCAAATGTCATCTAGCTGGAGTATAATTGCGCCAATATGTTCCGTGATGATGGAGAAGTGTTGGAAAAGTGTATGTTCCCTTCCATGGCATTTATTTTGTCTACACCCTGGTAAGCTATGTTTTCTTCCTTTTTTAGATTTTTCACGGTTGTCTTCATTGCTGAGTTTTGTCCGGCCGACGAATATGTTTTGATATGTTAGTACCTGAGCCAGTTTATTAAATTAGTTGTTTATTTCTTGAAGGTCTTCCTCTGTAGCTAATCCAAAGATGTTCCAAAGAATTGCACCACCCAGGTCAAACAAACCGCGCTTTTGGCGAGCACATACGATGTTGTTCGGGTCGCTCAGTACCTCTGTTCCATGAGATGGGAGATACTGAATCATGATGAGCATAGTTGACTTCGCCTGTTCTATTTTGCATTTCGCTAACTTCACTACTTCATCCACTTCCTTTGTATCATGTGCTTGTGAAACATAGTCTCCTATCATGAAGTCCAGGGTCCTCATCGGTTTGGCGATGTTCTCTAAATAAGTAGGCAATAAGTATAAATAATCCAAACTTAATTCAGTACTCATGACATCTTTTACGACTGAAGTCGTGGCCGTTGGAGCTATAAGGCATCCTTGCCGTACTATGTGTTGGGGGTCTAAGTGAGCATATCCTCTTACTATGTAGAGGAGAATCCATGGTATAAGTCGCTTCATCGTTACCTACAGAAATATATATATATATATATATATATATATATATATATATATATATATATACACTCTCTCTCTCTCCCTCATATATATATATATATATATATATATATATATATAGAAAGATAGATATATATATAGATATATCACTATCTCGCTCTCTCTCTCTCTCTCTCTCTCTCATATATATATATATATATATATATATATATATATATATATATATATATATTAATTTTCTAATGTAGTCATGCTGTGGTCGATAATAGTGATGATGTGCGTTACGGTTGACTAACGGAGAACAATAACTTGCTTGTTATTTCATTTATAGAGATTTTGGAACAGTTGCACCTATGTTTGACTGTTTGGTATGCGACCTTAATTTTTGTAATTATTGTTGTTTTCTTGATTGATTTCATGAGTTATGTTTGGTTGTTTGGTGGTGTCCGAGGTTGTATAATTATTGGATAATTCCCTTGAAACTCGTTTTAATGGTCAATATGATCTTGTTTCTCTTCGCCACTTGACAGTGACCTAATTCCAACTTTGTTTGCTTTTATGTTAATTACTCTGTATGGGCCCTCAAATTTCGGGGATAATTTATTGTCTCTCGTATGAATGATACCTTAAACAATGTCTCCTAAGCTGATAGGCGATTCTTTTGCCTTTTTGTTGAATGCTTCCTTCATTTCTTCCTTGGACATCGATAATTGTTTTTTCACTCTTTTATGTATGTCCTGGAATTCACGTTAACGGAGTTTAGAGTAATCATTGTAGTTGTATATGGGCAGATTTTCACCTTCTAGAATTTCATATGGTAGTTTTTTATCTGCCCCATATATAATGAAATGTGGTGTGTCTCCTACAGATTTATTTATAGATCCATTAATTGATGCTTCCACTCTGGGAATCCAATCATCCCACCTTGCATAATTTTCATGGAGAATGTGTCGTAGTACATCTAATACTTTTTTGTTTTGTCTCTCTACTAACCCATTGGATGCTGGGCGATAGGCTAAAACGTTAACCTTTTTGATATTGTATTGTTTACATATTTCTTGCAAGATATCAGAATTAAATTCACCTCCACTATCGCTTATTAGTACCTTTGGGGTAATGAAGTGACATACTACATTATCTATTATTGCCTTTGCTACTGTTTCTGCTGTTTTATCCTTAATTGGGGCTAAAATTACATTATGGGAATAATGATCTGTTGCTACGAATAGGTATTGGTTATCACTGTATGATGATGGTATCTTGAGTAAATCAACCGCAACAACATTCCATGGTTGATGTACAGGGTACTTAGCTATAGGTGCAGGTGTGATTGGGTATCCTTTTTGTGTTGCACATTATTCGCATCTGTCTATATGAATGTTTATATCTTTTCGTAATAATGGCCAGTAATATAACAACTGGGCTTGCTTGAACGTCCTATCCTTTCCATGATGTCCTGCATGTGGGGTATTGTGTATCGTTCGTAGTACTTGGGGTATCAGGTCATTAGGAACCACTAATTGTTTGTTATTTCTTCGGCATTTGTTTGTCCTGGGTTGATCCTGTATAAGGCATTATTGATTATTGTGAATTGTTCTAGTGGTACATGTAGTTTGGGTAACTGTATGTCATCTCCACTTTCTAACTTGTATATAACTTTAGACCATGTTGGATCAAGTCTTTGTGTTTTCGCGACTTCATCATGGTTTGGGATGTTTCCTTTGAGATCTAATGCCGCAACATGAATTGTTTTGGGGTTCCTGGACAATGCATCAGCTACTAGATTCATTTTGCCTTGTATGTAATGAATGTGTACATTGTAGTTTTCTATTGTACATTTCCATCTTGCTCTCCTCCCATAGAGGAGTTTTTCTTTAACCCCTTAACCGTGGGGATGTTGCAAGCGCTCCGTGCCTGTCCCGCGGGAATAATCGCGCTCCGCCTGACTTTTTAAAAATATTTGCCAAAAATCAGTTACTCGTCCAAGAGTATTATAATTATATATGCTTATGGCACATACCCTCAGCTTTCTCTGGGGTGTTTGTTTAGCCTTCATCGACTAACGTACGACTTGTGGAGACTTCTGAAGTTGGGTTATGAAGTCTGCACTTTACACTTCCCGACACCCCGTAATATGATTACCATTGCCTGATATTATCACTAGAAACACTATTCTATGAATTTCAAGTAGTTTGGAATCCATACTCCAAAAAAAGAACACTGAAAGCAATGTAAATTACGTGCGCATACGAGCTTTCCACCCATGCTTGTTCCCCGCTGGTATTCTGAGGCAGAGCTGTCATTTACTTTTTATAAACACACTCACACTTTATATTCCTAGCACTTTATTACAGTTATTTATATATACAATATTTATCCATAAGTTTCCTTCACTACTTGTAGTTTATTTTCACTCCAGGCATTCAGTTTCTCATTCAGTAAACTAGCTTAGAGGGCAAAGCTTTCACTTTCACTGTCTTTACTCCAAATCACACGATTCACTAGAAAGATCGTAGTCACTGTCCATCATTGTCATGGATAAATTAGCCAGTTCACGTTCCACAGCAGAGTCACTTAGTCCTTTACCCTTTCCCACACGAGGTTTAGTAGGAGTAGAGGCCACAGGGCCCTTTGCAGTGGGTGCAGAAGCGACGGAAACGGAGAGGCGCAAATCCGACATGGTTTCACTATGAAAGACGACAGTAAACTGAATGATGTAGCGTATTATGGGCAGGGAAGGGTTGACAATGTCTGCGTGATGACAGCTGTTGATTTATATGCTGTGAAATGATTGGCAGGAAATCTAGACAATACATAATAAAATAGGTAGTTCCAGGTGAATGTAAATATAACTTAGGCTTCTCCCATCCTTTCTTATACATGTTTTTATTACGAGAACAGGTCATATGGCATATTTGAAGGGTAAATCAACGGAAAATTAGCGAACGAGTGCATGTGGGGTGTTGCCAGGTGATAATTAGCTCATTCCAGGTGTATGGCAGTATCAATTACCTTTTCTTTTTTTTATATATTATTTTATACAAGAATAGGGCATAGGGCACATTCCAATGGATGAAATGAGTGGAAAAGCCTGGGCAGGACTTGCGTAACGCGGAGGAGAGGGTAATGGAGGCGAGTCAAGGACAGGGGAAAAATGGCTAAATTGTCAACAATGGATGGGAGTACAGATGATGTATATGGGCAGCGAAGGGTTGACAATGTCAGCATGGTGACAGCTGCTTATTTATATGCTGTGAAATGATTGGCAGGAAATCTAGACAGTACATAATATTTCAGGTAGTTCCAGGTGAATGTAAATATCACTTTGGCTTCTCCATTCCTTTCTTATACATATTTTTATTATGAGAACAGGTCATATGGCATATTTGAAGGGTAAATAAACAGGGAAAATTAGCGAACGAGTGCACGTGGGGTGTTGCCAAGTGATAATTAGCCCATTCCAGGTGTATGGCAGTATCAATTACCTTTTCTTTTTTTTAATTATATTGTATAAGAATAGGACATAGGGCACATTTCAATGGATGAAATGAGTGGAAAAATCTGGGCAGGATTTGCGTAGCGTGGCGCGCCTGGGCAGGCGGGAGGAGAAGGTAATAGAGGGGAGGTAAGGAGGGGAGTCAAAGACAGGGGAAAAATGGCTAAATTGTTAACAATGGATGGGAGTACAGATGACATTCGTTTCGTTTCGTTTCGTTTTTAAAGGCTCCAACATGCTTGCATGTGTTGGCCTTGGTCACCTAATGGCGGCTCTCCACGCTGCACGATCCATTGCAGCCTCCCTGTTCAGTCCCTTAACCCTAAGGTCACACTTAATGACCTCGTCCCATGTCTTTCTCGGTCTACCCCTCATAACCCCACCCCCAATATTAACACTTCTCACCTTCCTCACCCAATTATCATCCCCATCCTCTGCACATGTCCAAACATCTCAATCTACCTCTCCTCATCACAACACCAATACACTCCAGTACCATCCTACCTCTCAACTCTTCCATTGTAAACCCAGCCCCTCCAGGCCTTGGACGCAGGGACGCACTGCACATCCACCTAATCATTGTCATTTCTGTACGTCTGAGCCGGCGAATGTCTTCCTCCTTCACTGCCCAGGTCTCACTGCCATACAGTATTACACTCCTAACACATGCTGCATACAAAGACCCCTTAGCACGTAGGGAGAGCCCTCTCAATATCAGGGGAGGCAAGAGCTCCCTGAACTTCTTCCAACCACTTCTCACTCCAGCCCCACCTCCAGCACACAACATGTCTCCCAAATAACAAAACTCTTCCACACACTCAAGAGATTCACCAGCAAGTTCAATCCTTTCACGTCTGACGATCTGCACCTGCTCACCCTGGCACGCCGTACACATAAAATCAGCATTATCTCGCAGTCTACCTCTGATACCACTACATCTCTTATGCACCCATTTATCACACACACCGCACAAGATGGAATTACTTCCCACGCCCTTGTGGCAAACTGCACATGGCCACTCTCCCTCGTCTTTGACAGTACCGCCACCAACCCTAGATATCATCACTTTTGTTTTATCTGCGTTTACCCTTAAACCCTTTTGTCCCATACCATCTCTCCACTTCCTAAACCTTTCCTCCACCTCCCTTTTATTCTCTGCAATCAACACCAAATCATCAGCATACAACAACTCCCATGGGAGTCCGTTTCTAAAGTCACGTAAAAGGGCTTCAAGTACCATGATAAACAACATGGGACTCAAGACTGACCCCTGATGCACACCAACATTCACGGAAAACTCATCACTCAAATCTCCATTCATTCTCACCTGGGTGTGAGCACCCACATACATGGCCATAACCACCCTAACCAGCCACTCCTCCAAGCCAAGCTTTCTCATTGCCCACTTCACCACCTCTCTAGGGACTCTGTCAAAGGCCTTTTCCAAATCAACAAAAACAAAATAAAGATTCCTTCTCCTACCAATATATTTTTCCTTAAGCTGTCGAACAATGAATATGGCATCAGTGGTCCCCCTACCTGGCATAAACCCAAACTGCATCTCATCAATATTCACTCTTTCTCTAATCATACCTTCTAAAACTCTCTCCATTACCTTCATTATCTGATCTAAAAGCTTCATACCTCTATAATTTCCTCTTTCCAGGGCATCACCCTTCCCTTTATACACATTTACAATTACACTCTTCAGCCAATCATCTGGGACAACACACTCATAAATAATCCTATTTATCAGGTCAGTGACTAAACTCACCCCTATATCGCCTGAGGCCTTCAACATTTCAGCAGTCAACCCAGACACACCTGCTGCCTTCCCCACCCTCATCCTGCCTATTGCCTCACTCACAGTAGCAATATCAATCAAAGGCCAAGGGCCAGACACTGGATCTGCTGGCTCCAAACCTTCCCTGTCCCAGTCAAACTCCTCATTCAACAACCGGTTATAATGCTCTCTCCATGCATCTTTAATATCCTCACTTTTCACCACTATAGCTGGACACTGGCAGTACTGACAGATGATACAAGCCACCACTTGAAAGCCTGGGCGAATTCAAAAGAACACTGAATCACAAAAGTGACGCCCCGCGGTATGATCCCTTGTGCCCAAGCATCACGAAAGTGACACCCCATGGTTAAGGGGTTAAACATACCCACTAGGGGTTTATGGTCGGTGAATAAGTGTATTTTGTAACCATATACCAAATCTCGAAACTTTTATAACGCAAAAACCACTGCAAGTGCCTCCAAGTCTGTTGTGCAATAATTTTTCTCTGCACCTTTTATTTGTCTGCTGGCAAATGCAATTGGTTGATTCTTTCCTCTCTTATCTTCTTGCATAAATACAGCCCCTAATCCTTTAACAAATGTGTCTGTGCAAATAATAAATGATTTTGTGAAATCCGGATAGGCCAAACATGGTGCATTTGTAAGTTTATCTTTTAATTCATTAAATGCTTGTTTTTGTTCTTTTCCCCATTGGAATATAGCATCTTTTTTTCAGTTGTTGGAATAGAGTTAAGGATATATGAGAGAATTGTTGTATATATGACCTATAATACCCTGCTAGACCAAAAAAATTTCTAACTTTGCCTATCGTAGTGGGTTCTGGGAAGTCTCTCACTGCTTGTATTTTATCATCGGATGTGTGAATACCTTCAGCATTTAGTTTGTGGCCTAAGAATTATATTTCCTTAAAGCAAAATTTTTAAACTAACATCACCAAGCTTTTGTAAGAGTAGGTCTAATTTCTGGAGATGTTCCTTTATATCGTTAGTTGCGACAATTATATGATGAAGATAAACGAATATTCCTTATCCTAGAATTCTGGACAATACATAATTCATCAGGCATTGGAAAGTGCCTGGTGCTGTCTTCAATCCCATTGGCATTCTCCTGTATTGATAATGTCCTGTATTTGTGGAAAAGGCAATGTATTTACACGACTCCTGATCTAATGTTTTTTTTATTGTATCCATTAAGCAAATCTATTGTGGAAAATACATTAATTTGTGGTCCAATATTCTGCAGGATGTCACTTAGCAATGGCATGGGAAACCAGTCTGGGATTGTGTGATTATTCAGTTTATGGTAATCTACTACCGCACGCATTTCTCCATTTCGTTTGGGCACAAAAAACAATGGGGCATTCCATGGGGAGACTGATGTCTCAATAATTTCAAGTTTTAACATTTCATCGACATACTGGTTTGCGAGTGTACGTTGAGATTGTGGGACTCTATAGGCAGGTACGAAAATCGGTTGTGTTTGGGTGCACGTTAATCTTGTGATTAATCAGGTTAGTGCACCCTAATTGTTCTCCAGGTAAAGCTATGGTGTCCCTATGGTTTTCCAACAATGTTAACAAATCAGTTTCTTTATCAAATTCACCTGAGTGAATTAAATTCTCTTTTATGCTTTCTCTATCTGTAGATTTTATCTCACTTGTCACTCCAGCTAAAACTATTTCCGTCACGGGGGAGGGATATTTTTCAATATTAACTATACAAGTCCCCTTTTTCAACTGTACTTCCCCATTCATGTGATTGCTTAGGAATATCTGAGTCCTTTTACTTTACATAATTCTTCCAAGATAAGAACAGTACTATTCTTTAATTTGCTCTTTATGGTTACTCTTATGTAGGAGTTTGGAGGAATAACTAAATTATTGGTGAGATGGGCGGGAAAAACTGACAAGTCAGTACCGTTACCACGGTCTCTAGTCCTGGGGGGGGGGGAGGTGAGTGGATCTATACACTCATCTGTTTGTGTATGTTTGTTTAAGCTTTTAATATAACCAATTCTTTCTGGTTCTGTTTTACTAATCGGTGAGGACTCTGATGGTATTTCTTCTATGAAATCATTATCAAAGTCTATTCCATTCATTTGTGGGAGTAAAGTTATTTGCTCTGTTCTCATGCATCTTAAGCCCAGCAACATATTAGCTTTTATTGCTAAGTTTTCAACAATATAAAAAAAATGCAGAAACTGGTCTTGTAGTCTCTGTGAAACTGATTTTTAACCGTATCATACTTTTAACTTCAATTTGTTTGCCATCTACTGTATATAAGTCTAAATCAGATTCTTCCAGAAAAGTTATTTTCTTCTTATTTCTAAAAGTTCTATCTATTTCTTCTTGTGTTTTTAAGGTCACTGGACAGCCTGTGTCTAATACTAAGGAAACGTTTTGATCCTCACATACAGCTGATATCATGATACACTTACTTCCCAACATGCCTCCTATGTGAATTTTAGAGTTGCTTTTCTTTATGACTGATCTTTTTTTTTGTTGAGACTTGGCCTTCCCCCGATTTGAAAATGGAAACTATTTTCTCTACTCTCTTACAATTGCTGGTCCAATGCCCTTGGGACCGATGATGTCTACAGTATGGATCATAATTATCCTTGTCTTTTGTTTATCTTCTTTTGCTTTGATAAAGCAGTCATTCTTTGTGTGTCCTGGGTTAGCACAGTAATAACATAGAATGGACCTATCTCCCGACTGTGATCTGCAAGATGACTTTCCATATATAATGGTGTCTGTGGCGAGAGATCTGCTCGGACTACGCGGAAACTTATGTGACTGCCTGTGGCCTGGTGTTTGAGAACGTTGCCTCGAAGCGTTTGGTTGTTTGTTCTGTCTATTTTCGGGTCGCGATCGATTTTGTTCTCTGTGTTGGGTAGTTGTAGCTTTTTTCACAGCTGATACTGTCTCAGACACTCTCATTCTACTAGAATGTGATTGTGTTTCGGTCACCCATGCTTTGCTACAATTCACCTCTACCTCGTTCATTAAGCCTAGCAAGCACATTCCTGGGGTGTACGGGATCGTCTTGGCTATCTTGAGGGTCCTATCAGGTAATTTACACAAGGTAGCTACATAACCAATGATGTCTACAACAAGCTCTGGTTGCATCTTTCCATTTTGTGTTATCCAGTTTGAATTTTCTAAAGCAGCTAATAATGTTCTTTTAATAGTAGAGACATCAGCTGTTATTTCACTGAGCACCTAATTTGTGGTGTGCTCCCTTACAAGACCCACAGTCTTATGTAATTCTGGGATTATACATGGCAAAAAGTTTATACCTCCAGAAAATTTCTTCAAGAATTCTATTTTATACTCATCATATGTCTTAGCTCGAAGAAGCTTGTCCGATTTAAGTGAATCTCCTGCCGGCCATCTCTCCTGATTAATCCATGAGGAAAATATTGCAATTTTTTCTTGTTTATCCGTTATGTGCCTTTCTACGAAGATCCGTTCACACTATTTGATCAATGAAGTCACAACAATGCGATCTTTTTCTGTGCCTGAGAATTTTGGGGCTGTTTTATTTTCATGATATACATAAACATGAGGTGGGGATGTTTGATTTGTGGCACTGCCTGTGGTGTTTATTTTAGATGATTGCTTTGTAAGGTTCTCTTGGTGTTGTTTACCGTTATGTGAAGGAATAGTGGAACAGGTTTTACCTGAGTTATGAACTCTGTTTAGTAAATTTTCATAGATATGCAAGTCAGAGACAAAGTCCTCACTCGCTACATCAGAGGGGGTTCCCAGTCATCATCATTATCATCTAGAAATGAGGTATTTGTTTCTTTATCTTTAGTTTGTGGTGAATTTTGTAGGGTGGGTGTGTTGTCCTGTTGTTCTAACTGTGGTTCTGCAGTGGCTGTTAACTGTGTATCATCTGTCAATAGCACGGGTGGTGACGAAAATATCCTGGTCATATCACTCAGCTAAAATGAACTCATGTTGCTAGGGTATAATGTTATGAAATATGTCTTTTATTTATGTCCTAACGGAATAGATGAGTAAATGAGTTGTAATAAATAAAAGATGGTAAATGTATAAATGTATATGTAAAAATAAGTAAAGGAGGTGATTGTACCTAATTTAAAGCACAGAAGAAATGAGTAAAATATAATTACACCCACTATCACTCAGAGAGGCGTGTTCATATGTGTCAATCTCACAAGGTAAATGCAGAGTTGATAGAAGCTCTCCCTCTTGATAATTCTAGGGTTGTGTTGATGGACGATATTACTCCCGAAATTCCATGGCTTGGTGATCTCAGTGTTGATTGCAGTGCGAATTAACCTCAGTGATAGAAAACCTCACCATACAACGACCAACTCCCACTCAATAGCTGTTGGAAATAAATGAGTACGAGTAGGAATGTGTGAATAAGAATGAGTAATGAGCAATGGGTGAGAGGTGCGTGGTGTCAAACACACGATGATTGACTTAGAATTGGTTCAGCAAACACACATGGTGACGTCGACTTCCCACACTCTGGTAGCTGTGGTGAGTAAATGAGTAGCAATGAGTAACCTGAGTGAGGAAAGGTGAGTAAGATGAGTTGTGAATATGGGCTTGGTATTTGCTGTCGTTGCCTTGACCTTCTTGCGCTCTTGCCTCAGCGGTGGAGGTTAGGGGACAGTTGGAGAGAGCTGTGGGGGTCAGGGGACGTTGCTGTGTACTTGCTTTTCATTTGCTTGTTTTGTTTTTCATTCTCGATGTATTCTCAGTCCATTCTTCTTGTGACTTACTCGTTGCCGCTACTTGTAGGTCCGTGTAGAAGATTATATTGATGTCTCGTAGGCTTGTTACTTGTAGTTAATCGCAGAGATGTCTTGTAGCTTGTATTTTGTAGGAATTCACTGTAGATTAGAAGACGAGGTTCGTACTTCTGCTGCCACCAACCTTATATGTGAGTACCGAGCTTGCAATACGCTAATTTTGAGATCTGGTTCTAGCTATCGTGTAGTCGAAGGTACGAGAAGTGAAAGACGGATACAAGGAGTTGATTGTAGTTTATTAATTTCAAGGAAGAGTTTAAGTTGAGCAGTGTATGTATTACACAGGAACTTAATTTACTAGCCAAGTCTCGTCAGACCTCTCTTCTCTCTTCCCGTCTCCACAACCTTTCGGTTCTATGGCTAGCCCCTTTCTGACTCTCTAATTCTTCCAATCTTCTCTAGGAGGGCTAGTGTCACGTGTGCATGACGCATGTGAATGTTCGAGAAGACCGTGTGTCTGTGTGTATGTAGCGTTTCTGGTGACATAGTGTTCGTGTGGCATACCGTACAGAAATGCGGACACATTTCCTTTCATCGACTCTAGCTGACACATTTCCTATTCCCACACCTTGGCTGATGTTCCTATCTATTACACTATCTATCTATCTATCATGCTATGAGTTGTATTATTATAACATTGAGTCCTGATATATATATATATATATATATATATATATATATATATATATATATATATATATATATATAATATATATATATATATATATATATATATATATATATATATATATATAATATATATATATATATATATATATATATATATATATATAATATATATATATATATATATATATATATATATATATATATATATATATAATATATATATATATATATATATATATATATATATATATATAATATATATATATATATATATATATATATATATATATATATATATATATATATATATATATATAATATATATATATATATATATATATATATATATATAATATATATATATATATATATATATATATATATATATATATATATATATATATATATATATATATATATATAATATATATATATATATATATATATATATATATATATATATATATATATATATATATATATATATATATATATATATATATATATATATATATATATATATATATATATATATATATATATATATATATATATATATATATATATATATATATATATATATATATATATATATATATATATATATATATATATATATATATATATATATATATATATATATATATATATATATATATATATATATATATATATATATATATATATATATATATATATATATATATATATATATATATATATATATATATATATATATATATATATATATATATATATATATATATATATATATATATATATATATATATATATATATATATATATATATATATATATATATATATATATATGAGGAATATCAACACCAGTGCTTGTAGGAACATCTTTAATGGTGACGTTTTGCAATATCTCATTGCATCATCAGACCTAGAAGTAATAATTTATTTTAGCTATGGTAAAAATATTTATGTCTTTGATCAAACTTTGCATTGAAAATAACTAAGAAATATTCTAAGGCAATTGGATATCCTACTTAAGTCATCAAAAAATAAAAACATTCATACACTAAAATGCACAAACCAGTGTAGTGAAAGCAAGTACATTCAGATAAATTTCAAGATAAGAATACATTCAAACCTTTAAAAACACAGCAGTTGAACAGAAGAACTATTGTCACCGATAGTGGATTTGTAGAGGTGTGCATAAAGTGTCTCCATGATGGGGAGGTCAGAGCTGTACTGGCTTTTAGCAAGAATTGTGAAAGAGGTTCGCTTGACAGGGTGATCGTGTGTGTGTGTGTGTGTGTGTTGTCTGATGGCACTAAAGGGTGGTTTTGTGACTGGTTTGCCTGTACGAGCTGATGTACCTAAGTGTTTGTGTATGCGTGTTTTTAGATGTCTCTCTGTTTTTCCGATATATGACGCCTGGCAGCTATCACACGTATATCTGTAAACAACAGAGGACTCTAGGTGTATGGGTACTTTATCTTTGATTCTCAAGAGAGTACCTATTTTTCTCGTACTGAAAATGACTCTGAACTCTATTTGTGGAAATGTGTAGCTGAGTAGTTTGCGTAGCTTGTTTCTCAGGTGAAAACTATGTTTACCTCTGTAATCGAGCTTAAAGTAAATAGTGTGTTTCGGGACAGTTTGAACTTTTTGAGCCACAGGGGTTAGTAACTTGTTAATAGCTTTCCCAGTGTAAAGGTCAGAGAAAAATTTAGGGAACCCGTTGTTACAAAGCATATTTCTTATGTACTCTAATTCCTTATGAAGCTGAAAATAATCTGAACAAATATGGTAGGCTCGGTTAGTCAGAGTTGTTATCAAATTACGTATAAAATTTATTGGTATGAATGAGCTGAATTTCGTACATAATCCCGTGAATGCTGGTTTCCGGTAGACATTGGTAGTAAAAGTGGTGCCTGTTCTGGTGATATCTATAAATAAAAATGGAAGCTTCTTATCCCTTTCTGTCTCAGCTGTGAATTCGATGTTTGGATGTCTCGAATTAAGGTAGCTTAAAAATCGTGGTATATGATCTGGAGATTTAAAAAGTAAAAAGGTGTCATCTACATACCTCCTATAAAACAAAAGCTTAAAATCGTCTGGCCAATATTTAATCCAATTCTTCTCATGGAAGCTTAAGAAAATGTTACTTAGTGTTGGGGCAAAGGGGTTTCTAGGTCTCACTTTCTACTAACCAGAGAAAATAACTCTTTATTACAACCTTCATCTGTGGAGGTGTGACAGACAACGAGGCAACGGCAGAGCAAAGCAGGGAAGCTAATGGGAGAGCGTATTTTGGGTCATGTCGCACTTACACTGTAAGTAGGCGGTCTCATCAAACTTGTGTAAGTAGCCACGTTTCCTGAGCTTTGAATTTGGAAACATTTCAGAAATGGCTGGTTAGTCAGGTAGCTCTCCTTAAAATTACACGGCATTTGTGAAGAAATTTTTCCAAGAAGATAATGAAACTCTTGAACTTTTATGAGCTCACTGAGTGTTACCAGAAGCGGTTAACCGTCCTAATTGTAGTACAGTATGCAGTTACAGAAAAGACAAACATTCATGGTATTGTGAGTGCTGGACACCCTTCAACAAGGTACGATTTCTGCATTTTGCAAATTAGGTTTGAATGCAATAAGGTGATTGATGTTGCCGGGTGATCTGTGGGGAGCATGAGATGACGAATATTGTCAAAAGGGTCTGGGGGGCAAAGCCTCCAAGGTAGAATAACCGATTTTCTGCTGTTTTTGTTGTGATTCGATCTATTTCTACCATCATTTATTTCGGTTATTAACACTTAAAAGCCGTTTTTCCCCACTCAAAACCCTTGATTCCTCCCCATCCCATCAGTGCTGGGAACGCTACTAATATAAAGTAGCAGCGCTCCCATTCCCGTTCCTAGCTCGAAAAAGTAGTGGCGTTACTGGTTTCGCTACATGATACGAACTGTAGCGGCGCTCCCGCTCCCGCTACTTTGGATAAGAATAAGGTAAACGAAGGAAAGATTAACAAAAATCTGCAATACACTACTGTATATACTGTTTTCTATAATATTAGTCAATCTGAGTGGTTATGTTGTGTACCAGTAATGTCAGTATATACAGTACTTATATTGAAAAAAAAAAAAATCATATACATGTCGGTGTCACTTTAATGAAGCTTAGAGCCGAAGGTACAGGAAAAAGATATTTAATGTATAATGTAACAAATGTTCTTTTACACTGTTACATAGTATACCTACTGAAAGTAACATACGTAAATAAAAGGCAAAAAAATGTGGCCTACCATTGATACATATTATACAGATTTATTATAATTTCAATTATACCTATTTAAGATGTGTACGAAAACGAAAGTAAAAATGAACTAGGGGTTTCGCTACTTATACAATAGCAATTTTTTTTTTTCCATTGCTTTAAACTGAAAGTAACATACTGTTACGAAATAATAACGTAGTGGGTAAGAATTACTCTGAAAGAGAGAGTGGGGGAGAGAGCGGGAGTTAGAGACGGGGATAGTTAGAGGTGTGTGTGTGTGTGTGTGTGTGTGTGTGTGTGTGTGTGTGTGTGTGTGTGTGTTGCCTACATCTAGCTGACATCCTAATTTATCTTTATTTAATTTAAATGATCGATAAGTAACTAGCAAATTCCTGTCTAATTATTGCACATTACTAATAAATAATAATAAGCTACTGATGTAATGTAGAACAAACATCATTAATTGACAGAATTGACGAAAGTATTATTTTTCGTCATTAATAAATACAACCAAACCGTCGGGATATCTGTATGTACTCACCGACTCCGGACCTGTATTCGTTGCGTGGGTAGCGAGGAGCTCGGTAACGCGGGAGTAAAGCCAAATAGTAGCGGCACTCTCAGTTTCGTTACTGGCTAAAAAAAAGTAATGGCGTTACCACCATCGCTACTAATAGCGGCGCTATTCCCAGCTTTGCATCCTATGTTATTGCCAAGGGATGGGAGGGGAGGGCGTAACTCAGAAACGGTTGATATGGGAACAGGTTACCACTAGAATATGATGTTGGGTAAAAAAGATTGCTTCAGAAGGGTGCTACAGAAAGGGTGTGCAAGCAGAGTTCTGTCTTATTTTGGCACTGAGCTACGTGAAGTACGGTGCAAAAGGGAGAATTTCTGTACCAAGTTAGTGTGAAAGAACTATAGTTGCTACCATATTTCATCTGCAGAAACTGAAAATGGCTCACGCTCAGTACTGCCTCATTTGAGGTCATCTACCTTACAAGGATCTTCGTAATCACAGCTCTGAATACTCTGTTCACATACTTATTAAACAATATTGCTGACACACCTTCCAACAGAATGGTGCAGCACCATCTATATAAAATGTATTGTTCAGGAAATTTACAATACAAATGAAGCTGTAAAATCTTGCCCCCCCTTCTCTCTCTTTCTCTCCCTCTCTCTTTCTCTTTCTCTTTCTGTGTGTGTGTGTGTGTGTGTGTGTGTGTGTGTGTGTGTGTGTGTGTGTGTGTGTGTGTGTGTGTGTGTGTGTGTGTGTGTGTGTGTGTGTGTGTGTGTGTGTGTGTGTGTGTGTGTGTGTGTGTGTGTGTGTGTGTGTGTGTGTGATTAGCTGCGAAATCTATGCATATTTGCAACCATGATATTTGGGTTTTCTGTGCATGTGAGTTTCCTGTTGTGCTGAAGTCATTAATTTAAACTCCACTCCCTCGTAACAGCATTTCAAGCAATGATCTAACTCCAGTATTTTAAGCAATTCACATTCAGCACAGTGAAAAAAATTATAGAAAGTTAAAGGGTTACGAGCAAGGTCAATTAACACTTTTCCAGGCGATGCATTCACTGTGTAGTTAATATTTTTCTGGCTACTCGATGACGCCACATTTGTTTTCTTTACCATCGGGATACAACTCTGATCCTTCCGTAAAATTTTCTCCACTGCATTACATTCCTGGTGTCCTATGCCATTTCTTTAACCTCTAAGAATACCTTGTTTGGGTTGCATGGTCTGCGTGTTCCGAGTGCGTGCAGCTCCTCATCCTATTCCAAAAGCCTTTGTTTCTGTTTAATATACTCTTTGTGTTCCATAATGGGATTTTTACAGAGTTTCTGCAATGTTATTTAAAATTTTAGGCAGCAATCTTGTTAGCTTAAGAGGCTTTCAAGCGCCCGTTGCTTACGGTGAATTTTGTCTATTACAGCTTATTTTTTATTTGTGCTTTTTTTTTTTTTTTACCATCCAAGATTGTTTGAATATCGTCTAAGAATAATTAACTTAAAATACAGAACCATACTGGTAGGAAAGAAGTACTAGGGAGCCTCCTTCTCTGAAAAGCAAATGGGAGTTGGGTTCTTCGTTTCTTCCAGGACAAGTCATTATGTTAGGCTATGTTTCTTTCTCCTTCGCCTTTTTTAACTCAGTCAGCCCAATGACGTACTTTCAGTTGCATACGTGCTATATACAGAGAATTTCATTCAACTCTGAATAGATTCTTCGAAATGGAGTGGTTAGATCTAGATATCATTAGGCTAACCCTTATCGTTACTAGAAGTGTTATCTGGATACAGCAAGAAAAGACCAATAAACCAGGCCATCGGATATAAGGGTTTAACATTTTTTTTTTTTTTTCACATTTTATCCCCGCGAAGTTAAAGTCTCATTTTCCATATATAGCCTACCATATATACCGTATATATATATATATATATATATATATATCCAACCATCCATCATCCAATCCTACGTTGCCCCATGAGGAGCGTAGGAGCCCGGGGCTAGGCAGTTGGTCCTGACATTTAAGATGAGAATGACCAACCTCACTCATCCCTGAGTGGCATTACGTGAGCAATAAACCTCAACCACCCCTTGGATATAAACCTACACCGGACCAATCCGCTTGCAGCACAATAATTATCCACTAAACCACCAGGCGCCAAAATTTGGTTACATGGTTACCACCCAGCGTAGTAAATAGTTTCCTGGTGTACAGGAAACCATTTGGCTTGTCACTCAGTGTAGAGTCACCCATAGGCAGAAGAAAGAGGAAAGAATGAAGAAATGAAAGACAGAAGAGGGAGTGTAAAGTCACCCGCAGGCAGAAGGACGAGGAAAGAATGAAGGAAAGAAAGACAGAAGAAGATGGAAGGAAAGAAGGATGGAGGAGAGGACAGGGCAGACACCCGAGAGCAGCACTACATTGAGTGAGTGGATGGTGAGCGCCCCCACCTACCATTATACATATATATATATAGCCAACGGTCATACCACGTTGAGTACACCGCTTCCCGTCCGATCAGCGAAGTTAAGCAACGTTGGGTCTGGTTAGTACTTGGATGGGTGACCGCCTGGGAACACCAGATGCTGTTGGCATAACGTTCTCCCTACGTGTCAAGTGGGGTTGGTGGAGGTTTAGTGCCCATCCCTGTAAAACAATTAACTCTAAGCCATTGGCCACTCCGTTTGGGATACATGGCGTCTGGCAATGATGATGAATGATATATATATATATATATATATATATATCCCATTGGAGCCCAGTGTCCAGAGTACTGGACAGAACTGGGATTTTTCAAGTCTTTATAAAGTAGGGAACTCCCAGGTAGGGACCTATGAGTTTCCCGACTATGAGCCGATAGGCGGAGGGTGGTACGCTTAGTGCCCTCCCAGTGCGATGCCTCGCCCAGCACCCCTGGGATCCAATGGGTTAATGACTGGCAAACCTCTAGGTCTCTTTAACCCATTGGAGCCCAGTGTCCAGAGTACTGGACAGAACTGGGATTTTTCAAGTCTTTATAATGTAGGGAACCACCGGGTAGGGACCTATGAGCTTCGCGACTATGAGCCAATAGGCGGAGGGCAGTACGCTTACTGCCCTCCCAGTGTGATGCCTCACCCAGCACCCCTGGGATCCAATGGGATATATATATATATATATATATATATATATATATATATATATATATATATATATATATATATATTATATCAGCCTTTGAGGTCCACTGAAGGACCGGCCTATCCCTACCGAAGCAGGGACGATACAGCCAATGTATCTCTACCCAGTGGCTTAGGCTGTCTGGTAGAGACTGTATGTAGGGTGAGAAGTGCTTGTGAGTGTAACTGTAATGTTGGAGTGCCTTTGGATGTGTGTGTGTAGTCTGTGAACCAAGTGTAATCGGCCCGCCTTAAGCTGACTGGGTGCAAGCATACTAGTATGTGACACTGATTCAACCACAGCACCCCATATGTCTGCCAAAGCGGTCAGTGGCACGGTGAACGCTTCCCAAAGTTTTTACAACTCTGCTGGAAGGCGAACCCGCGTCCACCAGCTTGCGAGAATATATATATATATATATATATATATATATATATATATATATATATCATCATCATCAGCCGTTTTGAGTATCCACTGAAGGACCGGCTTATCCCAACCGAAGTCGGGACGATACAGCCAATGTATCGCTACCAAGTGGCTTAGGCTGTCTGTAAGACATTCTATGTAGGGTTAGAAGTGCTTGTAATTGTAGCGTTGGAGTGGCTTTGGATGTGTGTGTACTCGTAATTTGTGAACCAAGTGTAATCGGCCCGCTCAAGCCGACAGGATGCAAGCATACTTTACAGTGACACTGGTTCAACTACAGCACCCCTTGTGTCCGCCAATGCAGTACGTGGCCGGGTAAAGACTCCCAAAGTTTATTACCCTGGCAGGGCGTGAACCCTGGTCCACCCGTGTACGAAACGCACACTCTACCACTGTACCACAGAGGCTCCATATATATGTGGATTGGGAGGTCCTCAGGCAGTACTTCTTTGATTTTCCCTGTAATGATTATTGCTTCCATGGCCGGGAGCCATCTGAGTGTGCCTTATGCATTACGGAGGTTATTCTTTCGGGCATGGAAGCATACATTCCTTTCTTGTATCCTTTGTCTAATGCAAGAAAGCTTGGTTTAATCACGCTTGTTCTAATGCTGTCCGCAACAAGGAGAGGGCCAACAAAAGGTACAGGAGCCCACCCACTCCTGAATCAAATCATCTTGACGTTTCAGCCCGGAATCGTGCTAGGTCTTTTCTTTGCTCTGCTAAAAATAATTTCATCCATACTAAATGCTCTCAACTCTCCAACTCGAATTCTTCCAGCTCCTTCTGGCACCTGGCCAAAGACCTTTCTAACAACTTTACCTCATCATCCTTCCCTCCTCTTTTCTACTCTGTTGGTTCTGTAGCTATTTCTTCTACTGATAATGCAGATCTCTTCGCTCAGACTTTCTCCTCCAATTCCACCTTAGACGATTCCGGTACTGTTCCTCCATCACTTCCTCCCCTCTGACTTCCTCATGGCTGACATTAAAATTTCTTCAACTGATGTAATTTCTGTCATCACAGACCTCAGTACTAACAAGGCATATGGGGCTGATGGAGTCCCTCCTGTTGTTCTCATGAACTGTGTCTCTGTGCTTACACCCTGCCTAGGTAAGGTCTTTTGCCTTTGTCGTTCAACTTGTACCTTTCCTTCCTGCTGGAAGTTTGCTCTCATTCAGCCAGTTCCAAAGAAGGGTGACCATTCCCAACCCTCTAACTATCATCCAATTGCTTTAACATCCTGTCTTTCAAAAGTTTTCGAGTCAATTCTTAATAGAAAAATTTTAAGGCATCTTTCCTATCACAACCTTCTTTCTGATCGTCAGTACGGGTTCTGTCAGGGACGCTCCACTGGCGATCTTCTCACCTACCTTTCAGACTCCTGGTCATCCTCCTTTCGGGACTTTGGCGAAAATTTTGCCATTGCACTTGACATCTCAAAGGCTTTCGATCGAATCTGGCATAAGTCTTTAATTTCCAAACTGCTCTCTTACGGTTTCTATCCTTCTATCTGTGCCTTAATCGCTAGCTTCCTTTCTGGTCGTTCCATAGCCGCTGTTGTAGATGGCCATCGTTCTTCTAATAGATCTATCAACAGTGGTGTTCCTCAGGGCTATGTCCTATCACCAACTCTATTCCTTTTATTTATGAATGACCTTCTAAGCTGTACATCTAACCCTATCCACTCATACACTGATGACTCCACCCTTCACCTTTCCATTTGGTTCCCCCAACGCCCATCTCAGCAGTTACTCCAACAAACAAGGGATGAGGCTATGGCACACCTAATGTCGGACTTGGCTCGTATCTCTGACTGGGGTAAAACTAATCTGGTTGTTTTTAATGCAACTAAGACTCAGTTCTTACACCTATCAACCCGACAAAATCTTCCACAGTCATACTCACTAATGTTTAATAATACTCAGCTTAATCCTGCATCATCGCTGAACATGCTTGGGGTTTTGTTTACTCGGGACTTATCTTGGAAAGATCATATTACATCTCTTGTAAAATCTGCTTCCAAGGGATTAGGTGTGCTGAGCTGACTCCGTTCTTTCTTTACCCCTGCACAATTGTTGACTCTATACAGGGGTTTTATCCGCCCCTGTGTGGAGTACTACTCTCATGTGTGGGGAGGCTCTCCACATACAGCTCTTCTCAATAGGGTGAAGTCAAAGGCTTTTCGTCTCATTAACTCTCCCCCTCTTACTGACTCCCTTCAACCTCTGTCTCTTCGCCGCACTGTTGGATCTTTATCTCTTTTCTATCGCTACTTCAATTGTCACTGCCCCTCTGAACTGTCTGCATGCATTTCTCCACCTCTACGACGGGCGCGTAGCACCCGTCTAGCAACAAACTCTCATTCCTTTTCTGTCCAACTCTCTAATGCAAGAGTTAACCGTTACTCCCTGTCCTTCATTTATGCAACAGGTCAACTCTGAAACTGTCTCCCTCTGTCTGTATATCCTGCTTCCTATGATCTCCAGTCTTTCAAACGCAGTGTATCCAGGCATCTCGAAATGATCGGATTCTGAGTTTGGCTCTCTCTTGTATTTTGTTTCTCTCATGGACGGAACTGTTATTGTAGGCTCATCGCCTTTGGTTCCTTCTTCCTCGCAAAAAAAAAAAAAAAAAAAAAAAAAACTGCTTTCGGACGAGATTTGTTGTGCCTGGCACCACTTGTGATCTCTGCACTGACCTCTGCTGAATGAAGAATGTACGACCTCCCATAGGAATGCATAGTATTGTCCCTATTATTATAGTTCATGATACTGGGCTCCAAGCTATTATTTGTGCATCCAACTGTAGACAGTAATCATGGTAAATTTCTCAGGTGTTCAGGGGATTATAAAACGGGAAAAGTGATTTGGTAAATATCTTTGAAATACCATCATAACATAACTTTCTAATGGTCTTCCACGAATTCCTAATGAAAAGGAACTCCCACACTAAACTGAAATTGCAAAATGAAATACACAGAGTGATTATGAATACTAATACAACGAAATCCACATCCCTGTAGACATTAGTGGCAACTGTATCATCCATCAGGGCTGCCAACGCTTCACAGTGTAAATACATCCGTGTGTCGAGTGCTTCACTCCCTCAATAATATGTTACTCGCTTTGGGAGAAGAGAGTTGTCACTGCGACTGTATTTGCTTCCTACCCAGACACTGATTTACACATGGCATTTATCATATCATGGCTCTCTTTCACTTTTACTGCTTGCTTTTACTGCTCCCAAACCATATAACAAACACCATTTTTCTTTTACAATAATTTTGAAGGAAAAGAGCCTATGTAATTACTTGTGTCTCCCTTTTAACTCTCCACATTCTCCAACAGTTTTTGATGTACCCATGGGAGGGGCGGGGGGAACTCAGTGTGTCCCTGTGTCACTCACTCTCACTCACTGAGTCACTATATCGTTTTGAAGGATGTTGTCCCACTTTATGGGGGAGGGGAGGCACTGGTGGTATGTCCGGTGTGCATCTGGTGTGTGTCTGAGGTGTATGTGCATCTCATACCTGGGTCGTGGTGGAAGTGCGGTAAGTATGGCATAGAGTGACACGGCAGAGCACTGGGCAGTTAGCTGTAAGGAACGGTTTTTGAGCCTGAAGGGTGTTATCTAAGTTCTAAAAGTTGTGTTCACACTGGGCCAAAGCAATTAACATGTTAGAGGTTTTCGATTTTTTTTTTTTTTTACCTCACTCTCTATTAGAAATTATATCATTCACAGACAAAAACAGTTGAAAAACTTATATTTACCTCATATGAGTATTCATGGCGGCAACAATCCTTCTAGGAAGCTCAGTCCCGCTGACTATTGGTCACTGGCTCACAATACCCGCTAACATGTTAGCCGTTTTCTTTCCAGTGTGACGCCAGCTTAGCCAGTAAATACCCTAATAACCGTATTTCTTTCTCCCTAGAACACTGCAGGGATGGGTACACCTATCGAAAATGTCCTTTGTCTTCTAATATCTGTGGCTGGCGTTTGTATATCTCTGCCATCTGTTGTAAAGATATTTACCCATTTCTCCGACTTTAACTCCTTTTCCATACATCTGAGACACTACTGCATGTCGCCTGTTTCCACATCAATTTTGTTACGGGGTACCGTGATCAGTTCCTCATTTTTGATGGAGTGTCGGTTTAATAACCACATACTCTTGCAGACAACAACTATGGTCAGCTTGTTTTCATCTGAGGTAACTCGCAGTTTTTGCAACTTAAATACTTCGGAAAGTAGAGGGTGCAGGAAATTCAATAAGCCTCTGTTATGAGACACAAATGAGTTTCCATGATTACCTGTCAAATCAATCCTCCAGGCTGACTACACATGGCCATCAACTGATATAAGTGGTTAGGGATCCTTGTCAGTTAGGAACAAACGTGCTACAAGTTTATAATACCCATAAAAACCGATGAGGAGACTTTGGATACAACGATTTTGCCATCACGACTATTAGAAAACAAAAATTTGATAGAAAAATTATTGAATCTTCCTTGCCTTGGATGTTGTGTTGGTTCTCACTCCTATTTCGGTCAAGTACGTCCACGTGCTGCCCTTCAGGTCAATGTAAGAAAAACGCTTTGAAGCAATCAGTCAGCTAATCACTCTCGGCCTCCACTGATTAATTGAGGCATTCAGTGGAAGTAACATGGGTGTAAGCACCAACAGGAAATTACAAGATTTCTCTCGTATTCCAGGCAATACCCTTAGCATTCCCCCCCCCCCCACACACACATATAACTATATTTGTGTGTGTGTGTGTGTGTGTGTGTGTGTGTGTGTAAAAGCAGCATATTATAACACCACATATTAGTCTTTGTTGTTTCAGAATTGATCCAGAAAGTGGTTTTCCCTCAGAAGAAAAAAAAAATGCAGTACGATATCGTGAACTTCCAGTGTTACTACACAAATACCCTCGTACTGAAACACACACTCTCTCTCTCTCTCTCTCTCTCTCTCTCTCTCTCTCTCTCTCTCTCTCTCTCTCTCATTTACACTGCTGTCCCTCCAGCCATTTCGATATAATGGTATACCGTACCTAGTTTATCCAAAGTGATATCACCATCATCATCATCATGCAGGGGGAGGCGGTGACTGAATCGGTAGAGAGGCGATCAGCAGTCCTAATGGACTCAGGATCGAATCCTGGCTGGGGCAGGGAACAGCTTAAGGATTTGAATTTCCTAAGAAAAAAAAAAAAAAACAGCCTTTCCTGATCTACCAGATGACCCGCCGACATGTAAAAATACCCCCTCTAATACCAATACACCAGTCCTGTATGAGACAGCCCTAGCATGTATTCAGTATGGATGGTGGGTGTTAGCGCCGAAGTGGTGACATGTGGAGGTGTTGGAGGACTACTGGGCCTTGGGATAGGTCACTGCCCCCAAGAAATAGGCCCTGAAGCCTTTGCCCAGAGTCGGACACGTAAAAGAAAAAAAAAAAAAAAAAGGTCGTTGCATGTCTAGCCCACAACAATATGTGATCCTGCTACTGGACATGCAGAAGCCATACTTCAACTGGCAGCCTTAAGTTGGTGTACCAAGGAAGCATCCAAGTACTTCTTGTGATATGCAGTGATGTACTATATGTATAGCTGTGCTTCACTTTATTACGCTTACTGAGGGAATTTGTATATCTTTATGCCATGATGAACCTGAAGATTTATACCCGTCCCCGCCCCGGAGGGGCTCGGGGACGGGTATTGTTTTCACTGAGTTTGTCTGTCTGTCTGTCAGTTAACAACTTTAAGTGAGAACTACTGGTGCGACTTTGACCAAAATTACACGGATGATGGACAAAGACCTTAGGATCAACTCATTAAATTTTGGGCCAAATTGGGCCAAGGCCCATGCTGTAGCCCCGTAACAATAAACATTTTTTTTTTACCATAACTCCTTTCAAATTCGTCACATCGACATGAAACCAAAACCTGAAGGTAGATCTTTCGGATCTGCATCCTATAACATGCCTCATTACGTAAGGGGGGGTCACCCCTCAGTTAGTGGTAGGGGGGTCAATATCAGGTGTGTCCGACCTAGAATTTCAAATAGGCATAAAATCGTCGATTTTCACCCGATTTACGTCAAATTTGATACGTGACTTCTTTGACTAGATATCATGTGTTTATACGCCATCACTAAAATGATTGTCGGGGACAGGTTTGCTGTGCCTTTGCACCGTTTCTTTTTTCTTTACACCTACAGGGGTGGACAAATATACGAGTACTGCTTGTCCCTAACTGTCATTCCCTCCTTATCCTCCTCTCACTCACTCATATATTAAATTACGGTACTGTACTTTCTTGAAGAAAGGGGTCTAGGATTGTGAGAGGAATGTTAGGGAGGCGAAATTTTACATAATGGTGGACCTCCCCACCAAGCCCATTTTCAGACGGGGGGAGATCGCCAAGGGCCGCCCCAGGCTGCCCCAGGATGTCATGTCTTACCAGAAACAGTTAGACACAAGTTGTCTGCCAAGGAAAATGAAATTTAGTGCAACGGTATGGTTTCGCTCGTGTTGTTATAAATATGATAATGACCCACCAAAGGCCGCCCCTCTTGGGGAGGCGACCCCATGTGGTCTGTCAGCCAGTCATTATGTACGGCCAAAATTTTTAACCGCAAAACATGAAAATAACGAAATATGTACATCTTGGGCACGTTTTAGGAAGGGCGGATGTATCACGAGTTGCACTGCATGGGTAAGGGGATGGCCACATGGAACCCGAGAAGAAGAAATTTTGTATATTGATAGATGTTTGCCTCACCCACATGTTAAGCGAGCTATACATGCACAGGCAAGCCCGTCCGGTGGCCTGAAGAGGCCGGTCTTAACGAACAATGCTGTGGCCACACACGATTCAGTCGGCTTCATGTCTCAGCTCAGTTGCAAGTGAAAAGCTGGGCGTGAGGGTGACCAAGGACGCTCCACTGCCCATGACCTGGAGCTGTATAATACTGGGGCTCTTGCCCCAGCCTATATTGGATATTATAGAAAGAGGAGGAAAAAACGGACCAAATGGCCAAAAGACTGGTTGATGAGAAGGAGTAAATTGCCCCATCTGGCTCTGTTGAAAGAACTGCGGTGGGAGAAAAATGACTCGTTTAATTACTTGAGGAGGGATGAGGATTCCTACCTGCAGCTGTTGTCACCGATTTCCCTAATAATAAAGAAGAACGACACCTGTATGAGGAGTGTTATTTCGCCGCATGAAAGACTGACAGCCACACTGAGGTTTATTGCCACAGGCTGCTCCTATGAAGATTTAAAATTCTCCCTCACAGCTGACACAAGACTGACGCCTGACGGCCTGTGGTACCCCACACACACTCAGTTTGCCTGAACCTGACCGGAGCCTGACCACGAAAATCTGTCCATGACAGATCCCAGGACTACCGTTGAGGCCGGCTGCGCAGGCGCCTGTTCCCTACCCACACACCGCCCAGGTTTGCCTGAATGGACCGGCCTCTTCAGGCTGCCGGACGGGCTCGCCTGTGCGTGTATGGCCCGCTTTAGGCAGGGTAAGAATTCCGATGACCACCCCTCATTGGTGTTGGAGGGTGTGCTCCCTGGGGACAACGTCATAGGTTTTTTCACAAGAATATAAAACTTTGCTCAATGGTTTATCTTCACTGGAGACATGTTTTAGGCAGGGCAAGATGCCAACGGCACGTGGAGGGACGGCCTCTAGGTGCCCTGGCCAAGGCATTTATGCACGGTCATGACCTAGTAGTCTAGGAACACGAAATTTTAAATACTGGTTGACGTTCACCTCAACCACGTTTTAAGACCCCCATACACGCACAGTTTTAACTGACAGGCCGACTGACGAAACCAGATTGAACTGGTTTCTTCAGGCCAGTTTGAGGGTGTATGGGGGTATTTTGAACTGAAGGGAGGCTGGAAAGGCAATCGGATGAACTGAAGCACATGTCGAAAAACTGGCCGTCAGTTCTCGCGAACTGAAGGCCAGTTTGCGCATGTATGGGGTGGCCTACAGTCCGGGCGTCAGTTCCACACCAACCACGAGCTCCCGGTTGCAAGGTATCGCAGTGTAGCTGTTAACCTCTCATATGCAGATATGGACTTCCTCATGCAGGTATCTTGTTTAGTGATGAGAGGCTCAACGACAGACAGCAACTTGTAGTAGGTTTCCTGGTCCATCCACAGGTAATTAAACCAGTCATCACTCTCAAAACGTAGTTCTGATAACAGTTTTCTATGGGAAAAATTTCCCCTACACAGCAGCCATTGTTTACACCATTTGCTTCGGTGCTTTTTTTTCATGCATGTCAGCACCCCAGCTAGGCTGAGAAGCAGTCTCCAGATGTTGGGGAGGAAGATATGTTGCCATGGTGCTGGCTGGGTGTCAACTGAGGTTAGACGGAAGGCAGAACTGAATACTGTGTGGGCACACACGGCGGCCTGCAGGCCCGTCGGTTCAGTCGGCCTGTCAGTTAAAACTGTGTGTGGGGGCTTTAGACAGGGTGTGGCCCTAGATGGCCATCCCCTACGAGATGGGGACGATTGCTTTCTGGAGGGACAACGCCATAGATTTTATGCAAGTACACGGAACTTTGCACAGCAGTAAACCTTCATTTGTGCTAGACTTTATAATAAAAGGGGTCCCCGCGATCCGCTCCTTTGCCTCCCTTGTAAATAGTTATTCCTTTCACCTTACAGTACTGCAACAAATTTAGTTCCTTATTGTATAACGATATACCGTATTTCAGTTAACTACGCGTGTCATTTACCCTTGTACTGAATGTCGCTCGTACATAGGTATACACTGTTCTTGACACAGTTTTCTAGCAATTTATCACTCAGTTTCTTGAGTTCTTACATCTGTATTGTGCTGTTTATTCAGAAACTCTGTTCCCATTTTTGCTCTAGCTTGTTGTGTCCTTCAATCTGTCCTCCTGCTGTTTGCTACCTCCAGCACAATTGGTTTGTTTTTACTTGATTTCAGACAACTGAAATATGATACAAAGTCATAACTGCATGAAATTCGTAGGGCATAAATTATGAGGTGGGAGTATATTTCCTTTATTATCAGTCAGATCAGTTTTTCACTCAGACTGCACTTGGCCACTTGTTGAACTGAAAATGGGTAGGTATATTTTGCAAGTTAGAACATGCGCGATATAGAAACCAAGGAGACTCATTCCCACCACATAATTAGGCTATGGCTAAGTTGTGATAATGGCCCGGCTGCATCAGGTGAAAACAAATTGACTGTTGCTTTTTATATTTTCGCTGGTGTCATTCTACTTTCGCTGTTCGATTTTTTTTTTTTTTTTTTTTTTTTTTCCGCGGCTTAACTTCTGTGCTTTTGCCTCTCGTCCAGCTCGTTCTCATTTTCGCTCACTTAACTTTTGTGCACCAAGCTAACTTTGCAGTGTCGTTCTGTACCACTGGGATTGGGGGTAGTTTTTATTTACATAGTTATATTATGTCAGTTCTCTTCCTTCCCCCTGTGGCGGGGGGGACACAATCTGGCCGCACTATGGGGTGGTACTACTACTCTGCGGCCAGGTTGTGTTAGGAAGAATACTGCCACCGTATTCCCTGCGTGTCGTAAAAGGCGACTAAAAGGGGCGGAGTGAGGGGACTAGGGACCCCCTCCTCTGTGTTTAGTTCCTAAAAAGAGACAGGCCAGAGAAAGGGATGGGGGATGGAGTTATCCCCGTACCCCGAAGACTGGGTCTATGAATGTGCGTGGATGTAGTACAATTGAGGCTAAAAGGGAGGAGATTGGAAGAATGTTTGTGAGAAGAAAGTTGGATGTGTTAGCTTTGAGTGAAACGAAGATGAAAGGGAAGGGTGAGCCTATGTTTGGAAGTGTGAATGGAAGATTGTCAGGTGTTGATAGAGGAAGGGCAAGAGTTGTGGCCTTGTTAGTGAGTTCGGAAGTACAGCAGTGTGTGACTGAATGGAAGGAGGTGTCATGGAGACTGATGTGGGTGAAAGCGAAATTTGAACGTGAGTTGTGGGCGTTTGTGAGTGCATATGGGCCTGGTAGTGAAAGGGATGAAGAAGAGAGGGAGTCTTTCTGGAATGATGTTGATGAGTGTCTGCAGAGTTTTGGAGCGAATGTGAATGTGGTAATGATGGGAGATCTGAATGCTAGAGTGGGAAATGTAGCAGTTGAAGGTGTAGTTGGTATGCATGGTGTGCCTGGAAGAAATGAAAATGGGGAACGAATGATAGTGATGCGTGTTGAGCGAGAGATGGTGATTGGAAATACGCTGTTTGAGAAGAAAGATATTTATAAGTATACATGGGTGAGACAGGAGGGTGGAAAGGTTGTTGATAGAGCTTTGACGGACTATGTGGTTGTGTCTAGGAATGTAATAGGAAGATTGTTGGATGTGAGAGTTCTGAGAGGGGAGGGTGGAGATATGTCTGACCACTACCTGGTGGAGGGAAAGTTAAGAGTAGGTAAGAGATGGGTGAGACCTAGGAGGGTTAGGTGTGGCAGGGAGGTTTTGAAAGTGAGTGAGTTGGATAAAAAGAGAGAAAAAGATAGAGTATCAGGAGAAATTGAAAGATGAGTGGAACGCACTGAAAGATCAGGAAAATGGCAGTGTGGAGGAGGAATGGCAGTTGTTTAAGAGTGCTGTGGTGGGGCATGCAGAAGAGGTGTGTGGTGTGAGACGTGTGGGTGGTGGTGTAAGAAAAGGAAGTGAATGGTGGTGCGAGGAAGTAAGTATGGCTGTGGCCGAGAAGAGACGTGCATATGAAGTGTGGCTGCAGAGGAAGGATGAGATGTCATATGAAAGATATAAGGAAAAGACGAATAGGGCGAGAAGGGCTGTGCATGATGCTAAAGTGGCAGCAGATTAGAGGTGGGGTAGGCAGCTTACGGAGAATTTTCAACAGAATAAGAAAATGTTTTGGAAGGAGGTGAAAAAAATGCGAAAGAGAGAGTCTGGGAAGAAAGAGCGAGTAAAAGCAGAGGATGGAAGGATGTTAACTGAGATGGATGCAGTAAGGAAGAGATGGGCAGAGTATTTTGAAAGATTGTTAAATGTAGAGAAGGAAAGGGTGGCTGAGATTGTGGCAGATGGAAGGGTGCAAGGAATAAATGTGTCGGGAGAGTTGAATGATTCTTTGATCACGAAGGAGGAAGTGGAGAAGGCAGTAAAGGAGATGAAAACAGGGAAAGCTGCAGGTATGGATGGGTGTGCTGTGGAATGCCTGAAAGGTGGTGGAGTGACCATTGTTGACTGGTTAGTAAGATTGTTGAATGTGTGCTTTGTGAAAGGTATGGTGCCAATTGACTGGGCATGTGCTTGTGTGGTCCCATTGTATAAAGGCAAGGGTGATAAGTATGAATGTACTAGCTTTAGGGGTATAAGTCTGTTGAGTGTTGTAGGTAAGGTTTATGGTAGAGTGTTAATTATGAGAGTTAGAGATGGTACACTGGGAGTGATTGGTGAGGAGCAGTGTGGCTTTAGGAGAGGGAGGGGATGCGTGGATCAGGTGTTTGCTGTGAGACAAGTGTGTGAAAAGTATTTAGCGAAAGGCAAGGATGTGTTTTGGGCATTCATGGATTTAGAGAAAGCGTATGATAGAACTGATAGGGAGGCTTTGTGGACTGTTTTAAGATTGTATGGACTTGATGGTAGGTTACTAAAACGGGTGAAAAGTTTTTATGTAAATAGTAGAGCGTGTGTAAGAGTGGGGAATGCTGTGAGTGACTGGTTTCCTGTGAGAGTGGGGCTGCAACAGGGATGTGTGATGTCGCCTTGGTTGTTTAATATTTACATGGATGGTGTTGTAAGGGAGGTGAATGCAAGAGTTTTAGGTGGAGGTCTGAGTCTGGTGAATATTGATGGTGGAGAGTGGAATCTGAAGCAGCTGCTGTTTGCAGATGACACTGCACTGGTGGCTGATTCAGAGGAGAGATTGAGACAGTTGGTAGAGGAGTTTGGAAGGGTGTGTGAAAGGAGGAAATTGAAAGTAAATGAGAATACGAGTAAAGTGATCAAGTGTACGAGGTTGGTAGATGGTAGGGGGATGAATATAGCTTTGAATGGCGAGTTGCTTGAGGAGGTAGAGTGTTTTAAATATCTAGGGTCACATGTTGCTGTGGATGGAAGAATAGATGCAGAAGTGAAGTTTAGAATAAATGAAGTAGGAAAGGTGCTGGGAGGAATGAAAAAAGTGTTTAGATGTCGTTCGCTTAGAATGGATGTAAAGAGAAGGTTGTATGAGGGTGTTGTGGTACCGACTGCATTATATGGGACTGAAACATGGAATATGGGTGTAGCAGAGAGGAAAAGTTTGAATGTAATGGAGATGAGGTGTCTGAGGAGTATGTGTGGAGTGACGCGTATGGATCGAGTGCGAAATGATGAAGTGCGAAGGAGAACTGGAGTTGTTCGGGAGATGGCTGGTAGAGTTGAGCAGAGGGTGTTGCGATGGTTTGGGCATATGGAGAGAATGGATAATGAGCGATTGGTGAAAAAGATAACTAGATCTGATGTGAGAGGTGTAAGGCTGAGAGGAAGACCACGAATAGGATGGATGGACAGTGTGAAGAGAGCACTGGATGCGAGAGGGATGTCTGTTGAGCAAGGAAGAGTGGCTGTGCGTGACAGAAATAAATGGAGAGAAATTGTGAATGAATAAGTGATGACGCAGCCCTGAGGGGATATTCTCCCGCATTTGGTCTGCTCAGCTAGTCAGGTCAGGTGCGGGTAAGGGGATGGGTCTGTTATGATGTGGCAGGGGTAAACCATCTCTGCTGTCGGGCCCTGCTGCGGATGTCACTGATTGCATTGCGCAGTTAACCGTTGTGAGGTGTGGTGCGGTGAGGATCTGTCCTTTCTCCCCTTGGGGCTAAGATGCGAATGTGTCTGAATGGATGAGTAAATGGGGAGTGTGTCGTCCTGTCTCGGCTACCTCCCTTTCCTTGGGGGAAGCAGCCTAGGTA
The DNA here is from genome assembly GCF_032717465.1 of Coenobita brevimanus. Classification (NCBI taxonomy): domain Eukaryota; kingdom Metazoa; phylum Arthropoda; class Malacostraca; order Decapoda; family Coenobitidae; genus Coenobita; species Coenobita brevimanus. The sequence continues at coordinate 8,267,703 of NC_137065.1, forward strand.
TATAGATAGATAGATAGATAGATAGATAGTTCTCTTCCTTCAATTGTGTATAGGAATTGGCAGAATTTGAATGTGTTTTGATGGTTCATTTTGTCACCTCCTCTTCTGCTATGGACAATATAAAGCATTGGAAAATAGGCAAACACACACACACACACACACACACACACACACACACACACACACACACACACACACACACACAATGCGCAAGGGCGAAAAACAGTAACCTATATGAATTGAGTCTGGAGGGTTACTACGGTAAACATTTTTTAATATCAAGAACTACTGCAGGTCCATGACTGCACTCATTTTCTTGTGCACCAGTAGGTTATCTACTAGAGGTTTCGGTTGTCTGATATTTTCATATTAAAAATCAATATTACTATTATTTCTCAAGATTGTATCAGCTCCTTATATCCTTTCACTACTCTTATTGGTACGTTCAAGTAAATGTACGTGAATGACAGTGAGTTAAGAGAGAGGGCAGCCTGATGACAGAAGACAGAATGACATGACGATGTGTTTGTGGCCACTTTTTCCAGAATTAAGGTGTTTGGCTATAGACCTTTATACCATACAGGATGTCTTTCTTTTTTTTCCTTTTCAGCCAAAGTACACTGATGGCCACTATTTTCATCTGTAACATTCAGGATCCTATGACTCACTTTCAGCTGTGTAAAATTCTCTGACGTTAGGTGGAACAGAATATTTGGGTTGTTTTCAACAATGAAGTTATCGGTGTACAGTACTAGCACTCCAAGGGTGCGGTCTGTGATACACCTAGGTGAACAAAACCATCTGAGGGTAGCTGAAAGAGAAAAAAATACCATCTGTCGAGACCATGAGAGGGTTAATGGTGACAAAATTAAAACACCCATGTTTCCATGACTCACCCAGATGAGTAAAACTGTTTGGTGTTAACTGGCATAGAATAGGCCTATACGAGTTATCCTAACTATGTGAGGATTAAAAAACACCTTGTCCCTGCATTAAAAGTTTGCAAAAAAAAAATAATAATAATAATAATGCTTATTTACTTTTTTTTTCCGCTTTTCTCCAAATTGTTTCAAACGACAATTTCGGCAGTTGCTTTTCACCTACGCTAACGAAGTTAGAGGATCTAATGTATTAACCCTTGTTTGTGTGTCCGTCTGTTCACATCCCAAAACGTTACGGGTTTCTGTGAAATCTGGTGGATAGATTAGGCTGTGGTTCGAGGAAAAGTTAAGTAGATTTTGAGGTAGATCCGGATCCGGATGCCTCATAAATAATAAATTTCATTCAAGTCAATGGAGGTAAGCGCTCTCTGAGATTCTGTATCAAAGTAGGGAAGACCTTAGATGTAACTATGTGAAACCGTAAAGTATTCGTCTGGTAGAAAGAGGTATGGCAGCAGTAAATTTTACATTTTACTGGCTCTGGCTGATGCATGTGCTCTGTGTGTACATTCTAGTTTGTGTTTGTGTTGGTGAGTTTCGCCGTATCATTCATTTCTGCTGGTACACAGAACCATTTTTTCACCCTTACGGTTTATGGCATATTTACTTACAATTTAGCGAGGTTTTTAACATTTATACCTACAGCCACTGGTGGTAAGTGGTGGCGATCATCATCCACTCACCCGTTGTAATGTTGTTTACTTCTTCCTTCACCTTCATCTTCCTTTTCCTGTGTCTGTCCTCATCTCCTATTTCTCTCATCCTTCCTGTCATGTTTTGTTACTCTTTATCTGTACTAAATGACATGATTATGGTTTCCTGTAACACACAAAACCATTTGCAGCAATGGGTGGTAACCATGTTACCAAATACCAGGGTGATGTGGAACTATCTGTGGTGCCCCTGTTAACTGGGTGTAAAGACGCAGATGCAGCGTCCGGTCAAGAATCAAACCTCAACGCAGTTCCCTGCGTCTCGCTGTGGTGAGGTTCTGTCTACTGCAATGAAACATCGGATCACTACATGGGATGGCCATGTAAGGGCAGTTGCCTACCAGCGATTGATGGTGGTTCTCGGCAAGACGGACTGGGGCTACTTAAAAAGAACAAGAACAACAACGAACAGTTAGTTTAGTTTCTGAAGTACTAATACTGTACTATCCCCACACCATGCTGTCCCCCCCTTTCCCTCCCAATATTTACCCCTTGTTGAATATAATGCAGGTACAATAGTCTAGATGTCAATGTTCATTTCAGCTACTGATAGAGTTCATTTCGATCCGTTGGTATAGCTAATTTATCAAGAGTAGTATCACCGTCATGCTGGTATTTCCATGGCATTTCCACAAGAAATTATCATGCAACTCGACAAGCATGAACCATAGGTACTTAATCTGGCTTAGGAGGTGTGGCAAGGGAGCACCCAAGGCTCATGTGCGGCGTGGAACGACAGTATTATGCATTTGATTGACTTTACTACGGAGCCTGAGAGACAGTAGATTCTCATGCCATTTTACACGTGCAGAAGGGAATTATCATTATTATTATTCATAATAATAATAATAATATTAGTAGTAGAAGAAGTAGTAGTAGTATATTATTATTATAATTATATTATTATTATTATTTTTATAATAATAATAATAATAAAAATAATGATAATAATAATATTATTATTAATATTATTATTACTATTACCAGGTGTTATTGTTGTTGTCGTCTCTGTCGTCGTCATCGTTGTTGTTGTTATCATTATCATTATTATTATTAGTAGTAGTAGTAGTAGTAGTAGTAGTAGTATCGCCGGCTCCGGGCTTCGCTCCTCCTTTGTTCGATGATTTATTTTTTCTCCAGAAGTTTGCACCTTTTCTACCTGATAAACTGCTATTCTGTCTTATGTTACGATTTACTCCTGTTAACTAGCCATGTCATTTAGCTATACTTGTTATTCTCTCTTACCTTATGATACATTGCCATTAACTTAGTGTACTCTATTGTTTACGTTTATATTATATTTTATATTTCATTATCCTTGACTACACGATCTTGTACCGATTACCGGTACTTGTTTTATTTTCCCTAATTCTTACATCTACTGCGCGGTGATCTGTCACAGACTTTGTACCAATTTTTACTTTACCTTGTAGTTGTTCCTCAGTGTGCCCTCTCGTTGTCACCACCAGTCTAACTGATATGAATTTACCCAATGGACGTGGGCCACTCACACAAGTTAAATACCAAGACGTCGCTGAGTCTTTGTTATGAGGTGAGAGTGTATCTCCTAAGTCTTTTTGTTGAATTATCCCTCCAGTCTGACTACACTTGGCCATCAGCTGAACGGAACGGCTGAATGTATAGTTTGCAGTAGAGAATAATCAGACCAAGGATTCAAGTTATGACAATGGAACAGTTGCTCTAGGTGAAAACAAACCGACTCTCCGTAGTTTTTCTGTTGTCAATAAACATACGTTGGTCATTTTTTTATCCGTCGCTAACTTCTGCGTTTTTGCCTCCCGCCCAGCTGTTTTCTCTTTTTCGCTCACTGAACTTTTGAGCACCAAGGCTAACCCACTTTCTGCCGTACTGGTCTCTGTCACTAGGGTTTGGGGTCGTCTTGTGTGTGTGTGTGTGTGTGTGTGTGTGTGTGTGTGTGTGTGTGTGTGTGAGGTTTCCTAATCCAGGTGTTTAATCCAACCGGCATACCGTACTTCACCGTTTTGATGATTCGTCCTCGGCTATCCTTTTATGTTGTCGACAGTAGAGAGAGAGAGAGAGAGACTATATTCTTGGAGGCATACGAGATTCAAAGCTATAGCACATTCTCTGTTATTTTCTTATGTACGGTTTTTATTTGCCGTACATTTATTCGGTGGTCTACTTGTTGTTTCTTCACGAGCTCCCCAAAAGGCAGCGACGTTTCGGAACTATCTTTTTCCATCTTCACGCACATACACACACACACACACACACACACACACACACACACAAAGCGAAAAAGCTATAAGCTTGGAAAGTTGAGTTTAGTGTACTGGTGAAATTCAGCAAAATTTTCGTTACCGTATATCAGTAGTGTAATTGCTTATTTAATTCTAAATCTAGTTTTACATAACGTTATCAGATTCTTCCACACAAATTAATTCTTACTGTTTTTCATACCCTACTGTTTATTCATATCTATCTCTACTGCTCTGAATGGTACCTTCCTGCTACAGAGTATTTATTGAATTTGATCTTCGTTTCTTTCATTCTTTTCTTTTTTTTTCTCTCTCTCTGTATAGTATACCAAGAGCATTATTTTCTTTACTACTCTGAATCCTATGACACATCCTCTGCCGAATAAAATTGTCCGAGGTTAAGTGAACAAAATACTTCTATAGTTTGTTCTGACTAAGAGAGGGTTATTGGTGAACGATATCTGCACTTCCAGAGTCCTGTAAGGCTACGTAAGAATTCCGAATCGGAGCAAGAATTCTGAATTGGAGCGATAATTCCGAATCGGACTTGAGATTTCCGAATCGGAGCTACTAGTGTCATTTGTTGTCTGTTTTTTGTTATGAAATATCTATCAGATATCTTCCTTATCACGTAGTGACTTTAACTGGGTAGATTTTAGTCATTTCGTTGCATTTTTGGTCTTTTATTTTCAGTCACGGACTCTGGGATATAGGAAAGTTTGAAATTTGGAGTTTTTCATCATTGAGCACTGATCAGTGAGATTTGAAGAAATATATACAACACGACTTTCAACTGCACCCTATTCGATCCGTTGCTGCTGAAGGTATCATTCGGCTGTGATAATCCGTTGCAGATCTGTTCACTATCCGCAGCTGCATATAAAAATCTCAGGCTTCTGCTGTCAAAGTTGACGTTTGTGAAACATGAAAATTGCCAAATGACAAACATTGCGTTTTAAGGTCTAGTGCCAAACTGTTGTATTATCTTGGACAAATAATAACCGGGAAAGTGTTAATCACGTTTTGAAAGAACTCGTAAACTGGCAACCCCAGCCTGCCCATATTTTGGTCAAAACATTGAGCACGTATACCAAGACACAGTATAAAGACCTTGAAAGAGCCATGGTGGAAGTAGGTGAATACAGATTGGCTCCAGGATATGAACATTATCGTTTGTAAACGACTGTCTATGCCATCATGACTACAGAAGATCGCCAGAAGTTGTTTACAAAATTTATGGGCAGCACTGGTCGAACGAATGGGAGCCAAGTGACTTTCAGCGATGGACTTCTCACCATACCCAAAACTCCATCGGCTGGGAAGAAACCCCATCATGCTAAAAGAAAGCTTACAGAACGCACAACGACGACTTCAAAGAATCTGAAATTACAGAATCAACAATATATATAGTGTTTGTGCAGTATCTATCTATCTATCTATCTGTATTTCATATGCAATTGAGAAATGTATTTTATTTCTTGAATGAATAGTGTGCATGACAATAAATAACGGGAAATGACTCCCACTGCAAACAGGTACACACATAAACAAGTTAAATAACACAAGACCTAAATACATGTAGTTACAGCCCCACCCGTTTCAAAGTCTAGCTCCAATTCGGAAATCTCAAGTTCCAATTCGGAAATCTCGTTCCGTTTCAGTAATCTCTCTCCGATTCGGAATTCTTGCGCACCGGTCCTGTAACACTCGGTGAATAAAATCGCCTGGGGTTAACTGAAATACTAGAGCTGTCTCGAATATGATAGGGATAATGGTGACGTTATTAACACTCCCAGGCTCACATGATTCATTCCCAGATGAATAAAATCGTCTGGCGTTAATTGCTAGTTAGACTCCATAGGAGTTGTCCCGACAGCGAGGGGACTAACACCTAGTCCTTATTTTAATAAAAAAATAATAAATAATAATTCTGTTTTCTCCGCTTTGCTCTAAATTGCTTTAACGCAGCAATTGCACTATTGTTTTTCTTTGTGTTTGTGGGTTTGGCTGTATGATTAATCTTTGTTGGCAGACAAAACCATTTTCCTACCAACTATATGTTCAGGCACGATTACACCTTCTGGCATAGTTTATTGCTATATAATATGGATTTAACTCTTTTTAACGATACCCTTTTCAGTTTTTGAAGAAGTACTGCTGTTCACCCACCCCCACCCATCATTCATTGCAGGTATAATACCCCTTATGTCACTGTACCATTCAAACACTGGTATTTTATGTTTCGGTATTTCGGTGTAGCCTGTCACGGGGTTTTCATGTGTATACAATATTAAAGAGTATATATTCAATAATACTGAGAACAGGACAATGAATTGTCTTTTTAAAATCAAGCAATGATTACATTATGCCGGCTTACTTCGCCGATTCTCTCAGGACGAGAATTTATAAACTTTCTCAACAGTACACAGTAGAGACTAATTCCTCACAATTGCTGTTTGTTAGTACTGTTACCCTCTGGAGAAAGTGACTCCACCCCTGATAATCAATAACTAATGCTATTAATGATAACAGGTTCTTGCTGATGCATTAACTCCTGGTTGCACAATGGATCTTAAACTTAATACAAAATGACTGGCCTAAGTACCAGTCATGAATAGCAAAGTGTTTATGCAAACTAGGAGCTATAAGTGAAATAAGCTTAATATGGAAAATAAAACACGAGTTTACATTACATTAAGCTCAAGAAAAAGTACTGTTAAATTTATTGATTACAATAAAATAAATTAACGTTATATGAGTCTCAAGATGAATTCAAATAAGGAGATCGCACTCACTCGCTCACTCAAAAGCTAAACTCTTAAATCTAGGAAAAACGAAAAGAAATACTGGTCAGAAAAATGGACAAAGCGGATGACTGGGCGTCGTTACTGAGGAAGGACACTGCACACGCTGAGTCTCTCACCAATCACGCTAGGTGGGAGTCCAACGGCGGCGGTAGGAACTAGGCGTCGTTGCGAGGAAGGACGCTGCCACACACACTACCTGCTTCCGTGGCGCTCAAACCTTGACTAACTTCAAATCGTGAGAGAGAGGCAAGTGTCAAGCCATACTTGCTAACGGCTAGAATGAGCGAAACACGCCCATAATAAATCGCTCAGCGGAAGTGCTAATGTCTCGCACAAAAACGATCACTTATGAAATAGTGAAAATTGTCCTGAAAACACTCCCGACTAGGTGAATACATGGCGGTTAAACTGAGCAATAAATACTGGGATTCCACTAGAATTCGCGGTTTCCCACCAAAGTTGATGTCACGAGTTTATTTGAATACTTAATCGCGCCAAATCGTGACATTACACCCCATGAAAATCAATTTTTTTTTCTTCAGAGAAAAAAAAAATTCATTATACATACATATAAATTCTAACTCAGTCACACACGATTCACGCTGTGGTGTATGTGTGCTATCCTGCTACAGGAGAAAGTCACAGTCGCCAGTGAGCGAGAAAAAAAAACTCGTATTTACGTTAATAGAAGCAAGCTTGAGGGAAAAACTCCGTGACGACAGTGAAAAATCCTGTACTCAGGTCAAACTGAACGAAAAGTTCACTACATTTACATTAACAACTAATTGTTATGTAGCTTGATGTATGTAATACAAGGTGTTGGTGTGACAGTTGTGGTGTAACTGTACCTACGCGTAAAATTACATAATGCAAATCAATAATAAATGATGACGACGAGGCAGAAGAGAAAAGGCGGCAGCATGCATCAGGTACGATCAGCTGTTCTGCACGGCAATGCTGCACCCGCCAGCTGCACCTGCGAACGCAATCAAGGTGGAGCATCAGAAGTGTCATTTCTCTCTCTCTGCCTAGCAATCAGTACTTATGTCATTATTAACCAGGAAACGTAGTCTTAGGATTCACAAATCTCTCAGGACCCTTATAGTTTACTGGTTAACGCTTATTAACTACAAAACGTGCCAGTTCTTGAATTGCTCAAATCTCTTAGAATGGGCAGTTTACTAGTTAACCTAACATTATTAACCAGGAAACGTGCCAGTTCTTGAATTGCTCAAATCTCTTAGAGCGGGCAGTTTACTGGTTAACCTAACTCTACACTTATGATTAATGACAGGAAGCTGAGAATCGCTACGCAAACTCGGGCAGGTCACGTTTTAACACCCACCGTGTGTGTGAACACTCGTGTGGATATTGTGCATTCTCTGGGAATCCTCAGAGAGGCCCACAGCTCAAGACGTTCCACAACGTAATTCATACACAGCCTCGGACTGTCACTGCAGGGTTCTCAAACTTCCCCCTTAACTTATGGTATACATGTATGTACAAGTCCTGGATGTAGCATGTCCTGTGGGACCAACGGGCAAGTCATCAGCAATTACTGGTACACTTTTAACTGGGAACCAGGCTGGTCCTTGGATTACTCAAATCTCTGAGGACGCCTATCTTACGGAACCCAGCATACAACAGTTGCGTGTGTTAGTCAACAGTTAGCAGGCGAGACATCAGGTCTGCACCTAAGTTATCACTTCCCTTGATGTATCTCACAACAAGGTTAAACTGCTGTAAATACAGTGTCCAGCGTGTCAATCTTGCATTAGCCGTCTTGGTCGTGCTGAGACTAGTGAGTGGCATATGATCAGTTTCCAGAGTGAATGGTGCTCCATATAAATAATAGTAATATTTCTTAACACCATCAACCATGGCCAAGAGTTCCTTCTCAACAGTACTGTAATTCCTCTCGGCGGGTTTTAGCTTACGGCTGTGGTATGCCACTGGGAAGATTCCACCTTCCGATTCCTGCATCAATATGGCACCTACTCCATCTTGTGAAGCATCAGTGTGCAATATGAAAGGTTTGTTGGAATCAGGCAACTGCTAGATAGGCTCCTTGCACAACATGTTCTTAAGGGTAGTAAAAGATCCTTCTTGTGCTTCCCATTCAATGGTGTTTGGAGTATAATTCTGTAGCACCTTGCACAACGGTTGGGCAATGAGAGCAACGCTGAGGATAAAACTCCTATAATACCCCACTAGGCCAAGGAATGTCCTAACCTGTTTCTTGGTCACGGGTCTCGGGGGCTTTTCTAACCTTCCTGATCTTGTCACCCTGACACCTGCGGTGATTGTTGCCAACAATATGCCCGAGGAACTCCACCTCACTGTGAGCAATCTTACATTTGCTGGGCTTCACAGTCATGTTGAAACTCTGGAGTCTACTGAAGACAATTTCCAAAAGTCTGAGGTGCTCCGTCAACGTGGCGGAATGAACGAGGACATTATCAACGAACATCTGTACTCCTACAATACCATGGAGCACTTGTCTCATGGCACGATTGAATACTGCTGGGGAATTGGTAAGTCCAAATGGGAGGACTTTATACTGATACAACCCCCTAGGAGTAGCAAAGGCAATGAACTGACGGCTCTCAGGGTGAAGGGGAATCTGGAAGAATCCCTTCGCCAAATTGAGCTTTGTGAAATATCGTGACCCTGCCAGCTTGGAGAAGATGGCAATGTGGTCACACATCGGCTCAGCATCCACTTTGGTGATTGCATTGAGCCTCATATAGTCGCCACAAATCCTGACTCCACCATCTTTCTTGCGAACTACTACCATTGGACTGCAGTAAGGAGATGAGGACTTTTCAATAATACCTGCAATGTCCATGTCAGCAATTTCGTTGTCTACTGCGCCCAGTAGTCGCATGTGAATCGGATATGGCTTAACCTTTATGGGAGTATTGCTGGTCAACTCAATCTCGTGACAATCAACCTTTGCAAGTCTAGGTTGGTCAGCGAAGACAACAGCATACTGACAAGAGCAGTGACCTTATGGCATTCTGATCACGTAATGCTAAGGCAGCATTAAGTAAAACATCTCCGACAGTCTCTTCCTGACGGGACTGAGCGGTTAAGGGCTCATCCTCATGGTCATCAGCTGGGATCACCGCGGCTGCCCCAGTTTCTTCCAGTGGCTGGTCACTATCAGCAGCTACTCGTAGGCCAGTATCCTCGGGGTTTCACTCATGAAAAGCCTTGAACATGTTAATGTGGAACCTTTTGCGAAGATTCCCCATCTGAATTATGTAGTTGAGGTATGAAATGCACTCTACTACATCAAATGGACCCTTCCACTGCCAACAACTTGTTCTGGGCAGTGGGGAGTAACACCAAGCACTTATTGCCTGGACTAAACTTCCAAAGTTTTGCCTTCTTTTCATAACAGGCTTTCTGAACTTTACGCACCTTGATCAATTCTTCCTTAGCTAACTCGCACGTCGACTGGAGGCGGTCAGCTAGATCAAGGACGTAGGTGTAGGTGGTCTTGACTTCAGGGTCAGGTTCTTCATCGTCCCATAACTCGCAAAGGACTTGAAGTGGTCCACAGACTGACCTTCCATACACCAGTTCAAAGGGTGAGAACTTCAAGGAGTGCTATCAGGCTTCTCGATAAGCAAACAGAAGAGGAGCAATGAACCGCAGCCATTCCTTTGGCTGTTCGGCGGCCATGCGCTTTAACATCTTCTTGAGAGTCCCACTGAACCTCTCACACAGCCTGTTACACATGGGATGATAAGGCGTAGTTCGCAGGCCTCGGATGGACAACAACCTGAATGCTTCGTTCATCATTGCAGAGGTGAACTGCAAACCCCGGTCACTTAAGACCTGTTTGGGGATACCTACGCTACAGAACACTTTGATCAATGCCTCAGCAACAGTGATGGCCTCTATATTCTTAAGGGCCACGGCTTCAGGCCACCGTGTGCTGAAATCAACAATAGTGAGGATATACCTTGATCCATCACTTGCCCTAGGAGAGATTGGCCCAACAGTGTCAACTGCTACTCTCTCGAACGGTTCAGAGATTACAGGCATTGAGATTACAGGCATTGGTTTCAATGGCGCAGGATGGACACGTCCCCAGTCAGTGGAACTCTGACACACATCACAGGAACGCACAAGCATTTTTATTTCCTATCCCATTCCTGGCCAGAAAAAGTCAGCATGGATGCGGTCAGAGGTTTTCTTTTGGCCCATGTGACCTCCCATGACTGAACAACGACCCAATTCAAACACTGCCCGACGATACTTCACAGAAACAATGAACTGCAGTTGAACCTCGCCTTGGGGTGTTTGTGACTCACAGGATAGCTGTCCTCACTTGCGAAGGAACCTGGCTTGACCTCTCCATGAATACTTAATCACTTTACCCTCCAGCTTCTTACGCACTGAGGCAAGTGTCGGGTCAGACTATTGTTCTTGGACAACGTCCTATGAATCAAATCTTGCGGCGCTGTGACGGTCAACGGGGTGACACGATTCGGAGCCTTGGCCATGGCTCGTGTTACTGCAACAGCCGAAGTCTGAGTAGCAACATCTATGGCGCAACTGTTTTTGACGCCCAGTATGTTGCCGATAATGAGGTCAAACAAGGGTTCTGGCATGACAACAGCAGCTGTCAAGCCAGTGTAGAAAGGAGATGCCACCTGGATAAGTGCCTCAGGGAACAATCTCACTGACCCATCAATAAGTCTAACTTGGATCTGCTTACCCGTGTACTCGTCGGGCCGAACTAAACTTTGCTTGACAGAGCAACCTGAGGAACCATTATCTCTCAGGACATTTACAGAAACACCTCCCACAAACCCTGGAAGAACAAGAAAGGCAGTGATACTGGTGGAAGGGTCTGAGGAGGTAGCAGCCAGTCATTGATGAGACTGCGGAACAAATGATGCAGTAAATGTGGTGCCCTGAGAACTTGATACCTGAGGGGTCGTGCTCACCATCTGAGGAGCTGGAGCATTGACCACCTGTGGAGAAGGGTTCACTGTCGCTGGGGAACCAGTGAACTGGAGGGAGGTACCTGTACTGGTGGGGCTGGCACCACTGTACGCTTGTTGTGGCATAAGGGCTGCATTTGCATCCTGCTTCCGATACACTAACGTCGATTGTCCTGACTGAGGGTTACGTGGTTTGTCCTTACCCTGCTGCTGCTTGAAATACCGGTACTGCTGCTGGTTAGGGTTCTGCTTATCGTACCACTTCCACTCAGGTTTCTGAGTGTTTTGCCCCTGGTCCTTCCACTGCGGTTTTGGACCTTGGCCATTATTCTGAGAACGGCCTTGTTGCTGGGGTTCAGTCTAAGATGATTTCACAGATTTATCAAGTTTCCTGTTCCAGGTATGCTGCTTGCGAGTTTGATACCCGTATGCAGTGAAGAATGCATCAGCCTTCTTCACCATTTGGCTGGCATCTCTTACCTGGCAGATCTTAAGCTGAGCCATAAGTTCAGTAGGACACGACTTTTCTAGCTGCGTGTGCAGCATAAGGTCAATTATCCCCTGATGCATGGAAGGAGTTTCATCTTTCACCACCCACTCATCTAAGTAAGCAGTGAGCCAGTCAAGAAACTGAACGGCAGTCTCTTTTTCCTGTAAATGCGCCCTCATAAACTGACTCTTGGCGTTGTCAACTGTGAGACCATACGCTTTGACGAGTGCGGCCTTCATCATCTCATACGTGAGATTGTCTCCACAAATTCTGTGGAGAATATCGAGGGCAGGGCCCTCAAACAGGCTAAGAAACTGAAGCCGCTTAGCTGCATCATCCTGCTGGTACAGTTGAGCCATGTCTTCAAAACGAGCTTTGTATGGCTCGATTCGCTCGCCATCTTTGTATGGGGGAAGTTTGATGTGTGAGGTCGCCATAACATGTGCAGGGACAGCGCTCATGGAGCTTGGGCCAGCTGCACCAGATGTGTCTGAAGCCAAGGAATCTTGCTTGAGCTTCAGCATTTCAATTTCATGATTTTCGCGTGCTTCTTGCTTGGCACGTTCGTGTTCTCGTTCTCGCTCGTATTCACGTTCTCTCTCTCGTTGTTCTAAATCAAGTTGACGTTCTCTCTCACGTTGTTCTCGCTCGTATTCGCGTTGTTCTCTCTCTTGTTCTAACTCGAGATTGCGTTGTTTTCGCTCGTGTTCACGTTCTCTTTTGCGTTCTTCACGAGCATCTTTCTCACGCTGTTGCTCGTAATTAAACCGTGAGAGGACGTAGCTTTGGATTTTTTCTGGGTCAGTAAGGCCCATATCTTTAGCTTCCAGTACATAGACGCTGGTAGACATGATGCTAACTCAATGTAAATAAACTAGCGACTCAGTACTGACTGCGATTGCAAAGAAAGATGCCAATAATCAGGAATAAAGAATATAGGCACAGGTTAGTGGTGACCAGTATTATCTAATTAAACTGGTAAAGAAAGAAGATTAAAGAAACAACTGACTGTGAAAACTATTACATAAATTAATAGAAATGAATCAATAATCACAAGTAAGATAGTGCCTATAGACTTTAATGATAAATACCTTAGTATGAGTGAGTGAGTATTATCTCGTGAATAGCTTTAGAGCTAGGAGTTAATATCCTGGAATGAGGTCGCCAAATGTCACGGTTTTTTTTATGAATATTCAATAATAAAGAGTACATATTCAATAATCCTGAGAACAGGACAATGAATTGCCTTGTTAAAATCAAGCAATGATTACTTTATGCCAGCTTACTTCGCCGATTCTCTAAGGACGAGAATTTATAAACTTTCTCAACAGTACACAGCAGAGACTAATTCCTCAAAATTGCTGTTTGTTAGTACTGTTACCCTCTGGAGAAAGTGACTCCACCCCTGACAACCAATAACTAATGCTGTTAATGATAACAGGTCCTTGCTGATGCGTTAACTCCTGGTTGCACAACGGATTTTAAGCTTAATACAAAATGACTGGCCTAGATACCAGTTATGAATAGCAAAGTGTTTATGCAAACTAGGAGCTATAAGTGAAATAAGCTTAATATGGAAAATAAAACACGAGTTTACATTACATTAAGCTCAAGAAAAAGAACTGTTAAATTTATTTATTACAATAAAATAAATTAACGTTACATGAGTCTCAAGATGAATTCTAATAAGATCGCACTCACTCGCCCACTCAAAAGCTAAACTCTTAAACCTAGGAAAAACGAAAAGAAATACTGGTCAGAAAAGTGGACAAAGCGGATGACTGGGCGTCGTTACTGAGGAAGGACACTGCACACGCTGTGTCTCTCGCCAATCACGCTAGGTGGGAGTCCAACGGCGGCAGTGGGAACTAGGCGTCGTTGCGAGGAAGGACGCTGCCACACACACTACCTGCTTCCGTGGCGCTCAAACCTTGACTAACTTCAAATCGTGAGAGAGAGGCAAGTGTCGAGCCGTACTTGCTAACGCCTAGAATGAGCGAAAGACGCCCATAATAAATCGCTTATCGGAAGTGCTAATGTCTCGCACAAAGACGATCACTTATGAAATAGTGAAAATTGTCCTGAAAACACTCCCGACCGGGTGAATACGTGGCGGTTAAACTGAGTGATAAATACTGGGATTCCACTAGAATTCGCGGTTTCCCACCAAAGTTGATGTCACGAGTTTATTGAAATACTTAATCGCGCCAACTCGTGACATAGCCATTTCATCGAAAGTTATATCATCATCATGCTGATCAATCCATGGCTATTCCAATACAGGAAGTGACCCTGCAACTAGATAACCATAAGCTGTACTTTACATAAGTTGGATTAGGACGGTGTGGCAAGGGAGCTGCCAAGGAGGCAGTATGATGTACAATCGGGGAAAGTTCCTCATTACCCACCTCTCGAAGCACTAGTGTGAGATATGTGAATCTGATGAGGTAGCCAGACCTTATATGTCTGGTAACTGTGAGTGTGAACGAGGGGAAGGCGGGGGATTGGGGTCAGAGGAGGGTTTAGTGATAGACTGGGAATAACGTGTACAGTAGGTCAGCAATGTATGACTTGGATATTGTGTTTGAGTTACCGGTACTTTAGTATAAATAGATGACAATGTAATGCTAGCATTTTATGAAAAAGATTACGTAGATGTCTGTTGAGTTAGTATTGTCAGGAAAGTTACGGTAGTTTGCTGGGTTCCGACAGAGGTTTGAATGCTTTCATTCCCTCTCGACTTTAACATGAGACGTTTCCCCAGGAGATATTCGTAACAATATAACATATATTTATATTATGTGTTGACTCGAAAACAAATCCTCTATATTATCTATCTATCTGTATGTATGTAAATTCTTATAAATTTGTATATTAATTTATCCTTTGTCACCCCACTGTAAACATTCACCTGCAAACATTTCCAGCGTTTTTCTGGAAATTATTCATCTCGAACTTAGAGTCTAGGGTAGTCTGTGCTACTACTAGTACTAGTACTGCTACTGCTACTACTACTACTACTACTATTAGTAATAGTAGTAATGAACAATCTGTATAAGCGATTAACAGGTTTTTCGTTTTCCTTTAGACATAATGACATGGGTAGTCCTAATTAGAAGATCGGTTTCTGTAACTATCATTCCTATCGAACATTACAAAAAGGAGGCATAGAAGCATACCTTTGACAGTAAACATGTATCCATACTGTGACGTGTGCAAATCTCCAAACCCTCCCACCCCTGCCACCCTCCCTACCACTCAGTTACCAAACAAGTGGGTCTGGCTGCTGCTTCGTGACTATTCGTTAACCACCAACGCTCCGAACAGTGGGTAATGCGGAACTTTCCCTGACTGTACATAACAGATTAATCCAAGAAGCATTGCTCTGTTTTACTCTACTATGGCCTGGTGGAGATTGTTGATTCTTTTCCCATGATACTCGTGCAAAATGGTATCATTTCCTGGTCTCGCTGTCACTATGTTTCCCCCCCCCAAAAAAAAAAAAAAAAAAAAAGTTTAATTTTACTCTGTTGCTTATGGGGACTAAGATGAGAATGTGTGTGTGTGTGTGTGTGTGTGTGTGTGTGTGTGTGTGTGTGTGTGTGTGGAAATTGGGAGTGTGTCATCCTGTCTTGGTTACCTAGGTATTTAGATATTTTTTTTGAGGCCATCGGATATAGTTTGGGTGATCAACAAACTGCTGTTCCGTCTTATGAAATATTTCTGTTAACTAGTCATGTCATTTAGTTACGTTTGTTACTAAATATTATGAACTGATATATTCTTAATATATTGTTAAGTATGTCACTTAGGCCTATGTATGTATTGTATTCTACTGTTCTATAGCTATTAACCTTTAGTTTCCTAAGGTGTCTGTAATGCGCTGTTTTGTAAATTAGAGACCTTGTTCTCATTTATACTCTAACTTGTAGTTGTCCCTCTGTGTCTCTTATTGTTTGTCGCCGTCAGTCTATTCGGTTTGATACTCCCTAATGGAAATGGGCCACTAACTTGAATACTAACGCCTTCACAGCAAAAAATTTTCAATCTTAGTTATGAGGTGGGAAGGTGTCTCCTCAGTGTGTAGACAAATTGCCATCCAGTCTGACTAAACTTGGCCAACAGCTGAACTGAGCGCAGTTACAGTAGATATGTTTGGCAGGTTAGAACCAACACCCTAATGTAACCAGGCGTTGCCGTAAATCCACACCGGATTTGACGGCATTTTTCCACACGTTCTCGTTTAGTGGCCAAGATGATAGAAAATGTGATGTTGGTACAACTAAAATTATATATACCGTATTAGATATGATTATTGCAAAAATAGGTATAAATAACGAATTAAAGTATATCGTGATTGATGTGCACAGAATTTAAATGGATAATGTGCTAAAATATATCTTCAGTACGTGCTGAAAAGTAATGAAACGAGACAAATAATTTATTCACACCCAACTAATAATTTAAAGACACGAAGTAACTATCGCATTCATTAGTCTATCTCTACATGATAAAAGTACATATACAGGTAACCAACCACAAACAAATTAGTCCTAGCTACATCAGTTTATCAAATGTAATCCGTGGTCATGCTGGCCTTCAATCCATGCCAAACTCGTTCGCAGTTCATCTACACGAGTTACCGGTACTGCGAAAATTGCTTCTTCTGTCCCTGAACACTTTAAAGTAAGTATGACTTCCAGTGTTTGGCACTGTCCTGTGAATAATTTGCTAAGCAATAAAGTAGCAACGATACTGCCGGCCAGGTGCAAGTAGGCAATGATCCACGACGTATTTTTCCTTGTTATAAGTAAGTGTATTATGTGCAAACGATACATTTTCAATGACTTAACTACGATAAATATAAATAGCAATGCATGTTAATGCCTCCCAACCATTTTCACATCTCCCCTATAACACAAAAATAGCATAAATGGGCAGTGTGGAGATTTTCCACATCGGTGTGGAGGACATCCGTCTCTTCCACGTCTCGGCCCGTAGTTCATTTGTTGTTCCACAATAGCAGACGATTTCCACGAAACGTCAACCTTGTTGTAACCGAAGACAGTCATACCTACCCCAAAATTAAGGTCAAAGATTCATGTGGAAGTAATTCAGTTCTATCAGGTGTAAGCAAACTGACAATAGCTGTCAGCAGTGTTGGTGGTATCACTCAGTATAAGCTGTTCACTTTTACCCGCCACAAAACTTCTGTGCTTTTGTCTCTCATCCAACTCTGTTCTTTTTCGCCAACTGAATTGTTGTGCACTAAATCCCAGTTGCCGCGTCGTTCTGTATTACTCGGGTTTTAGACTGATTTTACCTGTAATGAATTATTTACTAATATACAGCTTTGCTAATCCTGTTAAGCATTCGAACTCATAGATTCATCGTGCTTTGGTGGTTCGTTCTGCGCTTTCCATTTCTGCTATGAGCTGTAGGCTGAGACAATGGAAAATTTTACACACACACACACACACACACACACACACGAGTAGCCCATAAAAGTGTTGTTTTGGTACTAGTGATGCTTAATAATTTTCATTGTATCAGTATTATACCTTCATTATGTATTTATATACTTCTGGATCTAGTTTTAATGATTATTACCTAATTCTACATATAAATTTACTACTTGTATTTTTCATACCTTACTTGCAATTAATTTCTCTTTCCATTGTTCTTAGTGGAACCTTTTTGGTACACAGTATTCATTTATCTTTTCATTGATGTTAATAATAACTTTTTGCCATACAAATGGGGCCAGATACTCAAAACGTTTAACGGCTCCTTTTGAGCCAAAGGCGCCATCACACATAGCCTTCTCGGAAAAGGCGCATACTCAAAACCTCAGCTGGGCGCGGCCATTTTGGAAAACATGGCTCGTTAGCGCCTTATGGGACCGGCAGGGTCGGGGGAGCCTTAGCAATCAAAAGGCGGGCTTTCCTGGACAACAACAACAAGTGGATGATGTGTGTAGTGCTCCTCGCCCGTATTTAGATGAATTACTGTCTCATTACCTTATTTGGAGTGGTATGGTTTGGGTCAGAAGCAGTTACCGGTACTGGTTAGCAAGATATCATATTCTAGTAATAATGACATAACTGGGGAATATGTGTGGTATGGGGATGTAGTCAACTCGGCGGTAGGGGCGCATACTGTTTAATGCTGTTGCTTCAATACATTTAGCCATTATTCATGCTACACCAGCGTGTGTCTAATGTTATAGTTGTTTGCTCAGTGCATATACAGTAGATACTTATATTTAACAATATATTAACAATTCAGTGTGATTTCTGTTGGATCAGTCGCTCCTAGCGTAAGCCTAACCTACCAGCTGCAGCTAGAGGTACCGGTATTGCAGTACTTCACTAAATAGTATTTGGATATATTCAGTTTTCACCCTAATAGTTACTGATCTGAAGTAAGTCAGGTTGCCTATTTGCAGGTAAATTTTATACTCCAGGGAATGTGTGGAAAATGTATCTAATTTTATCAAAACTCTAGTTAGTCTGTGAAATGAATTTTAACTTGGGTTGATCATGGTTATATTAGTATAAATGAAGGTTGTAGTTAGGTGAGGTTATTTTATAATATTTAAGAAGGGTTAGGCTAGGTTAGGTAATGTTAATGTTAAGTTTGGTTAGTATAGGTTTGTTTAATAAAATTTATGACTAGGTTATGGTAAGTTGCACAAAGCAAAATCTAAATTAATCTAATCTAATCCAACCTAGCCATGTTTAACCAAACCTGACCTGACTTTAAATGAAATCTAACCAAAGTCATCCTGGTCATAAAATCAATTTCACAGACTGACTAGTGATTTCACAAAATGACTATTTTCACAAGATTTCCTGTAACGGTATAGGCTATAACCTACCGTTTTTTGTTGCTGTGGTTGTTAAGTCAGTACTGTGAAGTATGTGGTTAGGAATGAAGGTTATGGCAGTCTAACTATGGTTTGGCTAGCACAAGTTATTTTATTTATTTATTTATTTTTTTTGGTCAGTCACCTTTCCCCCATAATATCCCTTGAGCATTAAAACCAAGTCCTCATTGTGTTAAGGGTATGGCACCTAACCTGGAGGTGCAAAGGCCCACTATAGTAACATGCAGCAGCGGAAAATCCACCCACGACCGGATTCCCCACAATTACGTTTTGAATACAGTAGGTTGGATTTGGATAGCCAAGGTTATGATAGATTAGGCCAGTTTAGGATACTGGTAGGCTATATTAAGGTTTGTTGTCCACAACTACAAATTTATCCCCTCAGATTTCCTCCTGTGTTAAACCAACTGAACTCACCCTAAACTAACTAAACCTAATTATTCCAAATCAATTATGACATGAAAGATACAGCTTCATGGGAATGTTGTGCATGTGATGAGACAAAGTTGCTGCTGTAGTTGGGCCTATAAGCTACAAGACAGACAAAATCAAGGGAAATTTGGCTTGAAACTGAAATGCAATAATGCTGGTGTTTCTTCCATCTTCAGCCTAATTTCTCTCCCTGGGCTAGCAGCTGCTGTTCCACCACTAGGTCTAGGAAATGAAATAGCAACTACTTTTCTTGCTTAGAGAAAAGGAATATTGGCCAGACAAATACCTTGTTATACAGTATAAACTTGTTTCAGGGGATTTGTTAAACCAGTGATTTCATGAAATCCCTAGGGAATTCATGAAATGAGTTAAAATTAGGATGGCCCAATTAGGGTTAATTTAGGCTGCAGTTAGGTTAGGCTAGGATAATTGAGGCCAAGTTTAGGTTAGTTATGTTAACTTGGGCTGTGGTTAGGTTAGGCTGGGATAATCGAGGATAAGTTAAGGTTAGGTAAGATTAGGTTAAATTTAATATAGAAAAATACTAAGGTGTTAATCGTTCATCGAAATTAACCTAACCTAAATGACCTACCCTAACCTAAACTTAACCTTGATTGTCCCAGCCTAACCTAACCGCAGTCTAAATTAACCTAAGCTGTGTTAACCCATCCTTGTTTAAACTAACTTCACGAATTTCTAATGGATTTCATAAAATCACGGGTTACACAAGGTCCCTGTCTTATATATATATATATATATATATATATATATATATATATATATATATATATATATATATATATATATATATATGAGCACTAAATATTTAAGGAAGGTGTTAATGAAGGTACTGTACACACATGAATAGACCGTATCTTTATTTTGGGCAGTGAGTTCTAGGTCCCACACAAAACTTTGAAGCTAGAGCAATTGAATCTCAGCTTATGTTTATTCACCATTTCCACAAAATATCTCTACGAAATCGGAAATATGTCGGGACTACTGCGTTGGACCCTCACTTCATGTTTTGTTAACGTCCGTCAGCTGAGATGAAATGCTGCTTTGCGATTGGCAGACACTTCCTAAGAGTATTTTTATAACGCTTCTTTGATTGGCTGGGGTATCGAACGGCGCCTTCTGAGGGAAAGTTGCCTGTCCACGGAAAGGCACACCAAAGGCGCCTCTAAAACTGTTTGAGTATGGGAGTCGGGTGTGTCCCCAAAGGTGCCCTTGACCTTCCGTACAAAAAGGCACCGTTCATCAACTGGCGCCGTGACAAAAGGCTCGTTTTGATTTGGCTGGGTCATTCTTTCATTATTACTCGGGAGCCCATGACTTACCCTCAGCTAAATAAAATCATCAGACGTTAAGTGGAATACAATATTTGAGTTGTTTCGAAAAAAATTATTTGTGAACAGTATTAGCACTCCAAGGGTGCAGCGGCACTTTCGGATGAATAAAACCGTCTGGCGCTAGGCTGAACAGATTATTAATTTCGAATATGAGTGTTAATGTTGTTAATATTAACAATCACATGTTCATGTGACTCACTCCCAGATGAATAAGATAATCTTGCATTAGCTGGTATAGGATATACGGGTCTAGACAGATCGTCTCCACTGTGTGAGAACTACAGTCAGTCTTTACACCAGCAAACTTAGATAATTCGTTTTGCCAAAGTTGACGCTTTTTCCACTTTGCTCAAACTGCTTTCGACACAATATTTGTGCCACAGTTCAACTTTTTGTGTCTGTGCTCCGCGTCTGTGGGTTTGGCCGTAACATTAATCTTTGTTTGCACACAAACTTTTTTTTTTTTTACCAACATTATGTTTCGGTACCTTTAAATTTTCTGGCATATTTAATTACCATATAGGTTTTAACACTTCCACCCACACAAACCTTCATTAGGTTCCGAAATACTAACATGGTCAGTAATATGTCTGGACTTTGTTTCTAAATATCAATTCTGGTACAACTGTGTTGACGATTGCATAAATTACAATGCATCAAGATATTCCTGGATGTATGCTTTGTGTAATTTTGTATGTAGGGGTGTATACGCCTGTATATAAGTACCGTAGCTGCCGGCTTCCACGAGCGTGACTGGGGCAAACAGCTCTACATCCACATTTCAGCCATGCTTTACAGGTCCTGAAGGGCAGCTGATCAGTAGTGACGAGGAATATCACTTTCTATTACGGGAGCAGTGACTCGTCCCCTTCCGATGATTCGCTCACGTATATAGGCGTAAACAGTTATTGAATCATAGTGTAGCCTAAATACTCAATGTGGTAATAATGTCTATCTATCTATCTATTGCCGGGCGCCTCAATCCCGTTTGGGGTGGCCACAAACAAATCGCCTCCAAGTCGCCCTGTCCCCCGCCATTTCACTGCCCTGCTCCCAACTCACACACCCCTCTCTCATTTACCTCTCCACCCCATCCCTCCATCTCATCCTCGGCCTCCCCCTCCCTCTTTCCCCCTCCACCTCACTCATATACACTCTCTTCGTCAGTCTTTCACCCTCCATCCTCTCCACATGGCCAAACCACCTCAGTGTATTCCTCATAACGCTTCCTATCACATCCACATCCACACCACAACGTTCCTTTATATCCTCATTCGTCAGCCTGTCTCTCCACTTGACTCCACAGGCTCCTCTTAAATAACTCATTTCCACTGCTCTCACTCTTGACTTGTGTCCTTCCAACAATGTCCAAGCTTCACTTCCGTACGTTAGAGTTGGTATCACAATACTGTCAAGTAGTAACTTTTTCACTTCCATGCTCACTTCCCTGTTTCTTATCACTGCTTTCAAGGAACCAGCAACCTTTCTTCCCTGCTGTACCCTTTCAAGCACTTCACCCTCCAAACCTCCATCCTTACTCATCACACTACCCAAATACTTAAACGTACTCACATTTTCCAATTCCTCACCATCCAACCTCGCTGTACATTCACTAACTTCACCTCTCTCAAAGACCATCACGTTACTCTTCCCTACATTCACCTTTAGGTTCCGTTTCTTACACACTCTCTCAAACTCATCCACCAAGCCTTGCAGCTCCCCTTCGTCTTCACTCAACAACACAGTATCATCTGCAAACAACAGTACAGGGAGTTTCCAAACACTATCCTCTCTCACCAGGGCCACTCCAACATCCACTACCCTACCTTGTACCTCTTTTATTACCCCATCCATGTACAGATTGAACAACCATGGAGACATGACACATCCCTGTTTCAAACCAACTTTCAAAGAGAAAAATTCACTTAGTTCACCATTCACACGCACTGCAATCTTCGCACCATCGTACATACTCTCCACAGCATTCAACAACTTCCCATCTACTCCATATATTCTTAACACTTTCCACAATCCTTGTCTATCCACCCTGTCATATGCTTTCTCCAAATCCATGAAAGCCGCATACAACTTCTTTCCCTTCTCTAAAAACTTTTCCACTAAAGATCTAAGAATGAATATCTGATCTACACAACCTCTTCCCTTCCTAAAGCCTCCCTGTATGTGTTGTTATTTTTGTAATCATACTGTATAGACAGCTGCCATTCATTGCTATATCATTCGCTAATATTACCATTCATGTCAACTCGTGTGTGGTATATCCCCTCCACATGCCACTGCCAGACTGTTATTTTTTTTATATCCCTTGGAAAATATATTGCAAAAATGGTAGTAATACGTGCGAGGCAGTTAACATTCCACCACACTACCTTTTACCTGTAAATTTCACATGTAGTTATGCCTCGTGTGATTTTTCTTTTCTTTTCTCACCGATTCTCAAATTTCTAATTCATGTACTCTCACTGTACGGTACATTTGCTAAAGTAACACTGCGTATACTGTAATTCCATACGCCCCCCAAGGTAATAATAAAAAGAATACAGCTACGATACCAATCAAACATACAGGAAAGAAACTAACACCTCCAGCCCGCAATATCAGCCTCCTCCTTCCCTGGCTGGGCTACTGAAGACAATTCAATAAAGGGAGACCACTGCCCAACCAATCCCCGTTCCGCTCTAACTTAATTTCCTGAGCTATATAGAGAATGGAGGGAGAGTTTTATATATCTTTTCCTCTCTACTGTAGACTCTAAGTGGTCCGTGAAAAGTATGCTTAGGATCAGAAATTAAAAAGATTTAGAAATAATGGCGACCGACTGCACAACAGCCATTGAGGATGACAATCAACTGCTATTGCCTCAAACTTCCAACATATTATTACCCATAAAAGAGAGTGACAAATATCAGAGAGGAAAAAGTCTTAGGACTACTACCCTTTGACTGCGGGAGGGTAATTTAGAAAGAACAATTGTTGCTACCTTTAGTCCTTCCCTTGAATAAAAACCAGCAGAAATCAGTTTAGATTCAGGTCCCCAATTTTACTCAGTGAACAGGTACCAGCCCGAAAGTCGAACCGGGGTTTTCCCCAATGTGAGATGGATGTATTAACCAATGCACCACCACCTTCCCTTTTAACAGTTTTCTCTTACCTATAAAGGGAAGTGAGACAAGTCCTCCATCGGAATAAGTTTTTCTATATAACGTGATCCGTGAAAAATGTGCCAAATATCAGAAAGACAAAGAAGACGTAGGAATAATGGCTGTCTATCTGTTTGGCCTATAGTCATCATCATCATCATCATCTAATCCTGTGTTTCCATATGAGGAGCGTAGGAGCACGGAGCTAGGCAAGCTGGTCCTGGCATTTATTACAGTGACCAGCCTCAATCTTCCGTGAGTGGCATTACGTGAGCAACAAACCCCAACAATCCCTTGGATATAAACCTGCACCGGCTCAATCCGATTGGGGCGCCTTAATTTCCCACTAAACCACCAGAAGCCATTATTTGGTTATATGGTTACCACCCAACGTAGCCACGCCTATATCCCGTAAGGGGTGGCCACAAACAAATCCTCTCCATGTCGCCCTGTCCCCCGCCATTTCGCTACCCTCCCCCCAACTTACACATCTCGCTCTCAAGTACCTCTCTACTCCTTTTCTCCACATCCTCGGTCTCCCCCTCACTATTCCCCCCTCCACCTCATTCACATAGGTTACACTCTCCTCGTTATTCTCTCACTCTGCATCCTCTCCATATTGCCAAACCACTTTTAGTATATTTCCTGTAGCTCATTCCATCACATCCACATCCACACCACAACGCCCCTTCACTTCCTCATTTGTCAGTCTCTCTCTCCATGTGACTCCGCATCTGCTCTCAGATAACTCTTTTAAACTACTCTCACTCTTGAACTGCGTCCATCCAACAAGGTCCAAGCTTTGCTTCCATACGTTAGAGTGGGGATCACAAAACTGTCATGCTGCAACTTTTTTACTTCCATGCTCACTTCCCTATTCGTTATCATTGCTTCCAGTGAAACAGCAACCTTTTATCCCTGTTGTACCCTTGCAAACACTTCATCCTCTAAACTTTCACCCTTACTCATCACACTACCCACTGTCCATGCAGTGACTTCATTTCTCTCGAAGATTACTTTACTCTTTCGTACATTCACCTTCAGATTCCGTGTCTCACATACTCTCCCAACCTCATTCACCAAGACCTTGCATTCCTCTCTTTCTTCAGTTAACAATACAGTATCATCTACTAACAAGAGAACCCAAAGTTTCCAAACACTGCCCACTCTAATTATAGGGCCGTTCCAACATCCACTGTCATACTTTATACATTATCTCTTTTTTTAACTTCATCCGTATACAAACTGAACAACCGTGGAGACATGACATCCCTGTTTCAATCCAATATTTGGAAAAAAAAATTTAACTCAGTTCACCATCCACAAATGCTACAGCCAAAACGCCCTCATACATACTGTACTCTTCATGGCATTCAGCAGCTTCCCATATACTCCATATATTTTTCCACGTTCCTTGTCTATCCACTCCATCATGTGCTTTCTCCAGAACCAGGACGAAAGCAAACAACTTCCTTCCCTTCCCTTCTCTAAAAGCTTTTTCACTGAACACCTTAGGCTGAGTATCTACTCTTCACAACCTATTCCCTTCATAAAGCCTCCTTATTCTTCTGCAACTAATTCCTTTGTTATTTCCCTAACTCTCTCAGTATCCTACCATATACTTTTCCAAATAAACTAAGAAGACAAATGTCCATGTGATTACTACATACCAATTTTCCCCCTCTTCCATTGCACAGAAGAATAATTATACCTGACTTCGAATCCTGTGGGACTCTACCTTCCTCTCATGCCAATCTTCCCATCTTCTGTATCCATTCTACTACTGTCTCCCTCCCACGCTTCACCATTTCATCACACAATCCATCAGTTCCTAAAACTTTCCACATTTTGACCTTCTTCATTTCTTCCACTGCTTCCACTACTGATCAGTTCCTTTCCTCTCATCTCCCTCCTACCATACCCCTGCCACTTATACTAGCATTCCTTCCATTCTCTGTTTAAAATTACTTAAAGTGTTCTCTTTATCAGCCCTCCCTTTCTCCCTTCTCCACTAGCAATTTGCCATTTTCATTTTTAAATCCCCTACTACCTTCTTTATCGACCCGTCTTCTTTTTTTTAATCTCCCGCTTATAATTAATAATAATTAGCTTCCATTACATTTTTGAAAGGAATAATACGATAGAAGATATGAATCCCCTTGAATCCGGGTTTTTTTTTTTTTTTTTTGGTTTATTCCTGCTATCTTTAGATTATTTTGACAAGTTTATGAGAAATTCAACACTGAGGGGGTTAATGAACGCTGCATCAACATCAGACAGAAATGCACTAATAAAAAAGGGCGAAAAACGTTTAGAGATTTAACAAAAGGAGAGAAATAGAGATTCTTTTGTGAAGGGATTGTAGATCAGTAAAAAAAAAATAACAAACATGGGCAAACTAATTTTTAAAAGGGATAGTTTTAGGAAAATCCATACAAATTATGTAAAAAAAAAAAAAAAACTACCAAAGCAATAGGCAGAAAGTCTGGACAGTGATATGGTGGAGCAAGAATTCAACAGCTGTGTATACAGGTACCAGCAACTTAAGCCCGTCTTCTGACTTTTTTATCAGAGGAACCAACCACCCTTCCACCCACTCGGTCTTCAATCAATCCATCCACCTACCCGCCCACAATTCCGATGTCCACTATAGTAAGTTTCCACATACAAAGGCAGACATACAAAAATTATTAGTATAGGTTAAAAAACTAGAAAATTTTTAAAATCAAAAAAATTCCATAATAAAACTCACCCGTATATCCATTCTGATCAGGGTAAAAATTCAGAGGGATCTTTTCTTCCTCGTGGTGTGGTAGTTGTGTAAAGGGTTGTGTTGTTGACTGTGACAGCATTTCTGTGCCATCACCACTACACCACAACACTTCAGTTCCCAGCAGGAGTAGCACCACAACAACCTTACATCCACCATTTGATCCATTTACGTCACCAATTTCAGTCACCATTACACACTATAGTCAGTTTGTTTCTATCTAATGGAAATAGTTCACTCACAATCTATTACGAAGCCGTGGTTGCATGAAAGCTTTAATTTTGTAGTAGGAATGAGTTTCGTTTCCTAGTCAAATGAACCCTCCAGTCTGATTACATCCGACCATCAACTGAGCAGAAAGGGCGTTAAGGGCCTTCGTCAGGTTGGAACAAACGCGCTATAAACAGCAGTATGTTGTGGCCGTGGTCAAATGGTTAGAGATGTGATGTGTTATCTGGCAGAACACTAAGTACATCACACATACGGGGAAAGGAACAGCTTCATTATCTGAGTTTTGTTAAAACAGACTTTACTTGTCTTTCACAAAACACATCAACATGTCATGAAACACCCCGCTAATATCATCAAACCAGCCCTGAATGAGATGGCCCTCGCAACCTATGTATTACGTGTGAACTGTTAACACTGACGCGATGACACGTGAACGTTTTATTACAGGAACACACATATGCTTCACGGAATGGAATGTTAAGTATATCCACGACCACGACAACAATTCTACGGTTGAGACTACATTAACAAGACAGAAAACAAGAACAGCGACACGTTCGAGCCATGCCTCACAACTTTATACTAGCGGTGGTTCAACGATCTACAATTACAACTAACCTCCTTATCTCTCTACGTCTATCTACGACTACGTAAGTCAACACTGAGGGCCAAGTGGCGAAAACGAACCGACTACACTTAATCTAGCGACTTCACACAACCACAAATAACAAGAAACCAAAGCAAAGAGCGAGAGCTGGCGGAGCAACAACGCAACTTAACTTCGCCCCTAACTGCCCCTAACCACCCCAACCACAACACAGTTTACGAGAAACACTAACAACTATAAAATACGTCTATCGACAATTCTACAAGCCTGCAAGCTAATAACAACAAGTAAGGAAAATCAAGCACTACAGGTTAAGATGAAGAAGAGGAGGAGAGGAAGTGAAGTAAAGAAACAAGAATAAATTGAGGAGGAATTGACGCGAACAAGCAACAAGGCAGAGAGTGAGAAGGCGCTGATTTAGTGTCGTTACTGGGGAGACACGATGTCCGCCACATAAAAAAAAAAAAAAAAAAAAAAAAGTCAACTTGTAAGAAACAGACGGGAACCGCGATATCCATCGATTAATATGGAACTGAATGCTAACTTGGAAGGACACCTGGCAGAATGTATTTTTAAAGAGTAGCTAATATTTTCAACCAATATACTGTAGTTCCCTGCAGTTGTGCGGTTCCGAGACTGTCGGGGCATGAAACTGTAAATTTCCAGTGCAGTGACAATGTGCCTTTTTTTTTTTTTTTTTTTTTTTTAATATAGTGCCAAGGGCCTAGGTTTCGATTATCTAAATTTCTAAATTATTCCTGGGTTCATAGGGATTTCCATCAAATAAACGCTGCCAGTGAAGCACTGAAGTTTTTTTCTTTCTACAAAATAAACGTTACCAATTATGTAATTCTTCTATCATCCAAACGCTGCCAGGCACGAAGGGTTCCGATTATACAAACGTTGCCAAAACCGAAGATTCCTATCATTCGCATGCCGACGGGAACGCAGGTCCCTGTCATCTAAAAGCTGTCAGAAATGCATATTCTTATCATATAAATACCGTACTGTCATGAACGTAGGCTCCTACCATATGACTTGTAGATAGGTTCCTATCATACATCCAATGCCAGGAACACAAGTTCCTATCGTGTAAATGTTGCCAGGAACGCAGGTTCCTGTGATATAAACTCTACCAGGACTGCAGGTTCCTATCATATAAATGCTGCCAGGAACACAGATGTTTCGTATACATTTTGGCAGGAAAGCAAGTATTTGTCAGATAAACCTTGCCACGAATGTACGTTTTTCTGTAATCTTAATGTCACCAGGGACACATGTTTCTGTACTGTGTAAACGCTGCGAAGGACGCACGTTTTTCTTCATCAAACAACTGCCAGGGACGTAGGTTTTTCTATCGTTTAAACGCTGCCAGTAACCCAAGTTACGTTACCATGTACAGTTTCTGTCAGCAATATAGTTCATTGTAAATGAATAATACCGTAACCAAATTCTTACAGAATATGCCCCCAATAGTTTGTTGTGTCTCAATAGTATTGTAACTTCACTGTTTCACAGGTCACAGTTCACTGTCCTATTGTATCCTAAGGCAGTAACGTCCACAACAGTAAGAGTACATTAATTCGCAGACTTTGGTTTTCTACCATTAATGATGGTCAGCAAAACGTATATGAACGGTTTAAGCACCAGGCACTTTGAAATAAAATGACCGAGGAATCTGAGAGCAGCACCACTGGTGTAAAGGTTACTGCACCGTATACCACTGTACCATACTGAGGGTTCAAAGTGCCTCACTCCACAACCACGCATGCTTACAGTTCTTACAGTAGATCACAAGTTCATTTTCAAATCCATCGTGCTCATGTATTCGGGTATCTTTTGGTGGGAGTGTACAGCCATAAGCCACAGTTCACCGACAGTCCTCTGTCAACATCATGTCCTGTCTTTCATATTTCTCATTCCTCCATACAATAACTTTCTTTTTCATTTCTGCCTCATACTATTATCATGTAAAAACAGTTCATACAATGCCTTCCATTGTTACAGCTGGATGAGAAATGTCTGCGAACTTTGCTCGTGACTACCTTTGCCTAGCCTTGGGTCCCTGCTACACCATAATAAATTAATGTCTATTACTTTTATCAAGATAGCCACTCAATCCTGCAGCTTTGAATCACTATCTCATCATCCACTTACGATCAGCCACATAATTTACATTAGATTACCTGATGTGTGTTTTCACTCTTCGAAAGAAGTACAGTATATCCTCACAAATGGATAAATTACAGAAGACTGCCGGGTTCTATAACTCCATGGAATTTATACCGTGGCTCTCATGATTCACACAGTTGAATAAATCTGTCTGGGATTAAGACAAAATACGAGATGTCTCGACCATGAAAAGGTTCAGGGTACCACGGGTATTATTACTCTCAGGTTTTTATGGCTCACGATCAACTAAATAAAATCGTCTAGTGATGGCTGGACCAAACCACTAAGAAGTATTCCAAGCATGAGAAGGATATTGTTATAAGTAATAGTCAGGCTCATATTCCCCCTTCAGTGGAATAAATCGTCCCGTGTTGACCGTAATTATATACAAGAAATGTCCCAACCATGAGTGGGCCAATGAGGTCAGACAAAAAGCACTGATTGTGGGGTCGAGCCGGAGCAACGGAGAACGAGGAACGGACAGAGCACGAAGAACGTAACCTACTCCTCCAACGGTCAAAGCGACACTGAGGCGCCTGGATGTTGGCTGGTGGGTGGGAGGGCCCTTCCCATCTACCCTGCTCTCACCAGACCCATCAATACTACTGTAATCATATCTGTCACTACCATTTCCATCATTGCAATTGCAATCGGGGAAGTGAGTGTCTTCCTAAGATTTCGTGAATACATCGCCGGAACGTCGAACTATCTGAGACACAGCAATTCTGTTAAGACTTGGTTATGTTTCGTTTGTTTTCAATACTCTTCCAGAAAAATTGGAAAGATATATATTTCCTGCAATATCTAAGAAACATATTCAGAATTTTCATACAGCCAAATCGTAAATTTACCCTACAGCAGCTTAACATCCCTTAGAGTGTTGTCTGTTGACACTATTTCCTGCACTTGAATATCTTGCAGCTGAGAACCGCCACTAGATGGCGTCCCTTTGACCTTTTCTTACTAAAATTGTTTCTCTCTCCCTCCAACCCCCCACCTCTTCCTCAGTCTCTGCTGTACCATGCTATCCTGTTCTTAAACTCCCGTGATTCTTCAACTTCTGTAATTAGTAAGTTTTCTATTAACTTTAAGGTCGGGCTACCTAGAACCATAAATAATCTGTTTAGTCTCTCTCTCTCTCTCTCTCTCTCTCTCTCTCCCGTAGTCAGTGATTCAGAAAAAGTACTGTATATACTATCTCCTCTATAGCGATATAAAGCAACGTGTGGCAGAGAACTGGACAGCTGAATGACTCAGGGAAGAGAGGTGGCTCGTGCTACGGAGGTCTTGAAATAGAGGTTAAATGAGTGCAATGATCAGTTCGACTCTCGGCACAGACTTGCATTCCGTTCTCCGAGGACCAGCAGTCTTTCTCCTCCTAGTTACACACCTTCATATATCACCTATACTATAAATGCAGATGTGCTCCACCCGAACGATGTGTGTGTGTGTGTGTGTGTGTGTGTGTGTGTGTGTGTGAAGCTGCAAGTCATGGTGGCCGTGTGGGCAGATGGGTAAGGTGGTTTGGTGGGTGAATAGGTACGATAGGTTGGTAGGTGAGTAGGAGGAGCGGACATGCAGGGTGGGTGGGCTGGTGTGGACAGTCAGGGTGCGTGGAATGCGTGGGCAGGGTGGGGTGGGTTGCGGTAGCTTCCCAGAGATCAAGGCAAACATGGGCTAACTATTCTGGGTGAGTGGGTAGGTAGATGGGTTGGTAGGTGGGTGGGTGGGTGGGTGAGTTAGTGAGTGGATGGGGTGAAGTAGGTCCATTAAGGATTAGTTCCATGAGGTAAACAGGTTCATGGCTGGAACTGGTCCATGTGGGAAAACTGTCCATGGGGGATATGTCTTTGGGGAGAATGGGCCCAAGTGGAATCATGGGTCCAATGGATAGAAAAGGTCCACGGAGGAAGTAGGTCCACGGAAGTAAATAGATCTGTGTAAGAATATGATGTGTCCTCAATGGGAGAAAATAGGAGTAGGTTCATGTAGGATAAATAGGTCCATGAGAAAACGTATCAGAGAAAATTCATCCATGTGGGAAAATAGATCCAAGGGGGAAAAATAGGTCCGTGGTGGAAAAATAGGTCCACGGGTGAAAATAGATCCAAGGGGGAATATAGATCCTTGGGGAAATAAGTCCATTACAAATATTGGTCTGTTGGAAAAGTCATAGGAAAAAAACGGATCTGAGGAAAAATAGGTCTATGGGTATAATAGAGTCATGAGTAAGACAGGCCCATGGGTAAAGCAGAGCAATGAGGAGAAACAGATCCAAGGGAAAATTAGATCCACATAGGATAACACATCGAAGGGGAAACAAAGGTTCATGAGGAAAACTTGGTCGAAAGAGGGAAAATGTCCATGGGGAAACTGGGTCCATGGCGGAAAGATTGATCCATGAGGTGAAATTGGTCCAAGGGAGGAAAATAAGTGGGTGGGTAAACGACCTCAGTTTTGTAACGAGAGACTGGCTTGCTTACTAGTAATCTGTAATACCAAGTATCGATTCTGAGTACATGCCAGTGCTGTGTTTATCCAGGACTGGTGCGGTACTATTAGCGGGGATGTTTTTTATGACGTGTCGGTGGGTTTTTGATAAGTCAAGTGTGTTTAAATGGGATTCACCCAGTCAAACCGCTACTCGCTGAAGCCTGGGATATTATACATGTCCTTTCAGTCAAAAAATCGCTGTATTCACCAACTGATATTTGCTGTATACACTGCATGGCTGGCTGTCCCTCCATTCTGAAGCTCGAGTCAACAACTTTGACAACTATTTTACTCTCGCGTGCATAAGTAAAAGAAATAAATGCATTATTCAAACATTGTCTTTTCCCTGCATCAGTACAAACACAAAACTTAGCTCACGAACACCACTAGAATGCAGGTCGTCACACCATCCACACAATCACCTGATTCACTGTTATACACAAGAAAAAGAAAAGAAAAGAAAAAAACTAAAGGAAAGTCTATGCAACCGCCCGGCTGAAGTGGCCGATTTCCTGCGATCCACTGGTCTGGTCCATTTGAGCCTGAAGCATTATCAACAACAACAACAACAACAACCCCTCACCCCTCTCACCTGACCCTCGAATCATCTCCTGTCCATCAATATCACAGTTCGTGTGTGTGTGTGTGTGTGTGTGTGTGTGTGTGTGTGTGTGTGTGTGTGTGTGTGTGTTTTAAGTTGTCTTTTGCAACTGGACAGGCAAAAATAAGGCTATTAACCTGGTCAAATTGTAATGCTTTGATCACTTACTCAGTAAACAGCTAGAAACAACAACAAATGACCAATGCATGTTGAAATTTTTATGCCTATGTTCGCAGTGGTGTGTGTGTGTGTGTGTGTGTGTGTGTGTGTGTGTGTGTGTGTGTGTGTGTGTGTGTGTGTGTTAACAAAATGACTCTTAATTTTACTTTATTTTAACCAAACTTGGTGAAAGGGTTGAGGGATACCCATGAGATCCTTGGTGCTTTTAAGAACAATAGGTCAAATGTCAATGCTACAAGGCAAGGTTAACATAAAGTTTTTATCAAATCAGAATCAATGCTGTGGAAGGTATGAGGATAAGACAAGAATAAAAAAATTCGATTTTGAGAACAATCAACCAAAGGTCAAGGTCACAGAGAAAGGTCAGAGGCCAAGGACGCAGGGCAACTTCAACTCAAACGGTTTTGATATTCAAATCAAAATTGGTGTAGGGGTTTAACATTGTTTTGAGAACAATCAAAGGTCATAGTCACAGAGAAAGGTCAAATTTCGGTCCACTTGTGTATATGTTTGTGCAAAATAAAACAGTTTTTATGTGAATTGTCCCAAACTTAGGGGATGAGTTGATGATCAGTTACTAGGGTGATGTTTTTTGTTGTTGTTTTTTTTGTCTTTAGAATAATGGGTCAAAATTTACAGATCATCTCGAACAGCTTCTATCCGATGTAAGCTAAGCTTTGTGGAATGGTTCAGATTAAAACAAGGATAACGAGGTTTGATTCTGAAAACTTAGTCAAAGGTCAAGGCTACAGGGAAAGGTAAAAATAATGAGTCCCTGGGAAAAGTCAGCTCAAACACTTTTGATCTGATTTTAACCGAAGCTGGTGAAAGGATTAAGGGTGAGGCAAGAATGAGGTAATTTGACTTTGAGAGCAATCTGTTGAAGGCAGGGGTCACTGGTCGGAGTCAAATATTCAGCCCTGAGACCAGTTGGTCTAAGTTGGTCTGGCAGTAGTTGAACACTACTTTTGGGGGGTGGGGTGGGGTGGAAGGTTATGTAGGCTCACAGCACTAAACAACCTCATAAAATTTCTCAAACGAACTTATGATCATTTGTGTTACTCATTTGTAAAATGTTTTTGCAGGAAGTATTAGAAAAGTGCAGAATCTTCCCATTACTGTAATCCATTAATCAATCAGTCAATAAATCAATCAATCAATCAATCAATTAGTCAGTGCCTCTTGTTCTCTCTGGAAAAAAAAACAAATATTGGTTACGTGGGAAAAAAAATAACTTAAAAGCTAATTGGTTTTGCCGAAAAAAAAATAATAATAATCTTCTCATCCCTTGTACGTCAAACGGGGCAGATCAAGTTCTGACTGGGATTCGATCGTAAATACTGTATAATCGAGAATCTTACCCACACTCAACCTTTGCTCTTCTGGTAATCCCTGCATCCAAACTTGTCGTTTACTCTACCATTTAATTTTTCTGGTACAGAAAAAATGTCCATTTTTCTTTCTTTTTTTCTTTTCTTTCCCTTTTTTTTTTTTTTTTTTTTTTTTTTTTTAAATTCTGGCGATTATGCGACGATTATGCTTACTTTAGGAAGACTCCAATGATGAGGGTAATAAGAAACCATTACACTAAGCACTTCACTGCATGAGTATAAAATCTGAGGGAAACCAGAATTTTCGCTTTACTGCTGTCAGATGAATAAAATTTCTTTTCATGACAAGAAGAGCCTCGAAGAGAAACGAATCAAAAACAGGTTCAGTTACCCGCATCGATAATAAAAATTTTTAAGCTAAATTAACTCGTCTTACCATATATATATCATCAGCCATTTGAGTGTCCACTGCAGGACCGGCCTATCCCTACCGAAGTGGGAACGATACAGCCAATGTATCTCTACCAAGTGGTTTAGGCTGTCTGGTAGAGATTGTATGTAGGGTGAGAAGTGCTTGTAAGTGTAATTGTAGTGTTAGAGTGGCTTTGGATGTGTGTGTAGTCTGTGAACCAAGTTTAATCGGCCAGCGCAAGCCGACTGGGTGCAAGCATACTTTACAGTAAGCGACACTAGTTCAACCACAGCACCCTTTGTGTCCGCCAAAGCAGTACGTGGCCGGGTGAACACTCCCAAAGTTTATTACCCTGGCGGGGAGCTAACCCTGGTTCACCAGTGTACGAAACGCACACTCTACCACTGTACCACAGAGGCTCCATATATATATATATATATATATATATATATATATATATATATATATATATATATATAATGTGTCCGACTCTAGGCATAGGCTTCACAGCCTACTCTCAAGGCCCAGTAGTCATCCTACATACCATACACCTCTACATGTCACCACTTCGACGCTAACATCCATCGTCCATATTGAATGCATGCTAGGGCTGTCTCATACAGGAATTTTGCATTGGTATCAGCTGGGGTATTTTTGCGATATTTCGGCGGGTCTTCTGGTAGATCAGTAAAGTTTGATTTTAGGAAATTCAAATCCTTAAACTATACCCTGCCCCAGCCGGGCCTTGAATCTGGGTCCGGTAGGACTGCAGGCCACCTCTCTACCGATCGAGCCACCGCTATATATCTATATATCTATCTACTGTATATAGCCAGACACCTCAATTTTGGAAGGAGTGGTCTTAAACCAGTGGTACTTGAACTTTTTTCGGCCCAGATACCATCAAGATCAACTCAAGCTGATACTCCCTTTATAATATTATTACTCCTTTCATTTTCAGTTTCTTGTTAAAAGAGAAAAGAGAATGAGGATGAACAAACAGACGAATTCTACAGATAATTTTATTTTTGTTTCCAACGTAACATTCATACACAAATTGTATTGTGTAGTTATCATAGTGTTTTTTTTTTTTTTTTTCAGGATGTCTTTCTGGATACCCCAGAAAACATTTCGATACACCTTGTGGATACCGGGGCACCACTTTAAGAACACCTGTCTTAAAAGAACCGCCTCCATGTCATTCTAACCTCCGCCACCAGGCTCCCCTCACTCCAACACTGACCCCCCCCCCCAACTCACATACTTGTACCTCTTCATCCCATCCCTCCATTTCATCCTGGCTCTTCCACCTTCCCGTCCACCTCTCCCCCTCACCCACATACACCCCTAGTCGGTCTCTCATTCTCCATTCTCTCCACAAAGTTAATCATCCCAAGGCGCTATTTTATTGAAGGGATTAATTTTTCTCCCAACGGCCATCACCACTTATGATATCAATACCAACAACCACCAATGCTGGTATTTGGTCCCCACACCTCAGTGTAGAAATCTAATATGCTTACCAATTTTTTTCTTTATTTCCTCTTTTTCTTATTATCATTATTGTTTTTTTCCTCTTTTCCAAAACCCTATTCAGTTTGATATCATTCCTTCAGAAATATTTCATTAATTTACTTCAGCTTTCGTACAGTTTTTCCTCAGGAAAATACCCTTCTGTCACCTTGTTCATTTGTCTGAATTTGGCCTATCATAAAGGTTTCTGTGGTCAAAGGTCGAACAACAAAAACACTGATTTTGAAATCCTTTATTAGGGCATCATCATGAAAATTTTCACAGAATTATGTTAGCGTACTTTGGATGTGTGGAGACCATCCTGCACTGTCTTTTGAATGTTAGCAACCTTTAGTCATTAGCGTTAATAAAAGCAACAAAACTAATAGAACTACCACCGTCACCATTATCTGGAATAATAGTACTGAGAATAATAATCATTGTTATCAACATTAATGTCATTATCCTATACTCCTTCCACATTTTCTTGGGCCCGATGTTCGTCCCTTTGCAGCTTATTTACTAGCCTACACACCTGTCACATTATCTTGGCCCGATGTTCGTCCCTTTGCAGCTTATTTCACGTACCTCAACGGCCAAAAAGACAGTACTGCAGTTTTAAATTTTTTCCATAGCACTTCTTCGTGACTGACACCATATTCTAATGCTAACCCACTGTTACAACGCAGCACTGAAGATAGAGAGATGACAATTTTAGGCCAATTTAGAGTAAAGAGAGTATAGTACCGTCACCATTAATATTATCAACAGCTACTAACACCATTAGCATCAGCGATAACCACCA
The DNA here is from genome assembly GCF_032717465.1 of Coenobita brevimanus. Classification (NCBI taxonomy): domain Eukaryota; kingdom Metazoa; phylum Arthropoda; class Malacostraca; order Decapoda; family Coenobitidae; genus Coenobita; species Coenobita brevimanus. Next base: position 8,304,800 of record NC_137065.1, read on the forward strand.
CCAGCACCACCACTACCACCATTATTATCACTAACAATATAAAAAACAGAGTCTATCTCCATTAATTATAAGAGCAACAACTTGTACAACCATTAATAATACCAACAACTATCACCATTATTCCCAGCAACACTAATGCTTCGTTTAATGTCATTAGGTGCGGAAATTGCCAGGATAGAGTTTTCACCCAATGAAATTAATAATTAAATTAATTGTGAATACATCCCTCTAAACTACGAGTCTGTGTTAATGTGTGGGTGTGTGCGTATGTATGCATGCAGATACATATGTATCCTGAAGTTAGAATATATATGTATATCTATAGTCCACAATTGTATATCCACTGAGCTAAACATCCTTAAAGTGGTATTAAATATTCCTTAAAATGCCTTTAGCTTTTTCTATATCTTTGTCATCTACTGGGTCAAAATATTTAGTATGATGTTGGTTATCATAGGACTTAATAATTTCAAGCCTGTCACATCTTAGTGTTATAAAAGATTCTTCTATATTATTGAGTCTTACCATACACCATACACTTAGTCTTATTTTTGTTTATAATTAGTATTTATGTCTTTGAATATTGTCACAAAAACCTGTGTATATTTTGTTCATACCGTGATACGAGTTTACAAGTAAGACGATTTCATCTGCATACGCTAAGATATTACCGTAACTCTAGTAAGATCCAGGAAACATCCTTCATTTAAATTTGTAATATCACATAAAATCTATCTATCTGTCTATTGTCAGACCCCTCAATTCCGTAAGGGGTGGCCATAATCAAATCGCCCCCATGTATCTCTGTCAAATGTCACTTCACTGCCTTGCTCTTAGCTAACTACCCCCTATCTCATATACCTCTCCACTCCATCCCTCCATCTCATCCTCAGCCTCCCCCTCCCTCCCCCCTCCACCTTATTCGCATACTCTCGCCTCATTAGTCTCTCGCTCTCCATCCTCTCCATATGGCAAAACCACCTCAGTGTTTTTCTATTAACGCCTTCTATCACGTCCACATTCACACCACAGTGCTCATATAAATGCTATCACATAAAATGCTATTTACTGTATATAAACCCTAAGTATTTTTAAGATAATGCGGGATTGGGCTGGATGCTGTTAAAAATTAGAGGGTATTCCTGTGGAAGATTTTGTCAGGTTGACAGATGTAAAAGGGAGCCTCCCCACACATGAGAGTTGTACTCTACACAGGGGCGAATAAAACCCGTGTATAAAGTCAACAATTGTGCAGGGGTAAAGAAGGTACAGAGTCGGCTTATCACACCCAATCTCTTGGAAGCAGATTTTACAAGAGAGGTAATATGTCTTTCCAAGATAAATCTCGAGAAAATGAAACCCTAAGTATTTTTAAGATGATGCAGGATTGGGCTGGATACTGTTAAAAATTAGAGGGAATTCCTTTGGAAGATTTTGTCAGGTTAACAGATGTAAAAACTGAGTTTTTTATGCATTAAAAACAACAAGGTTATTTTTATCCCAATCAGAGATATGAGCCAAGTCAAATATTAGGTGTGCCATAGTCTCATCCCTTGTTTGTTGAAGTAACTGCTGCGATGGACTCTGTGGTAAGCAAATGGGAAAGATGAAGGGTGGAGTCATCAGTGTATGAGTGGATAGGGTTAGATGTACAGCTTAGAAGGTCACTGATGAATAAAAGGAAGAGAGTTGGTGATAGGACAGAGCCCTCAGGAACACCACTATCGAGAGCTCTAGGAGAAGAATGGTGGCCGTCTACAACAGCAGCTATAGAACGGCCAGAGGGGGAAGCTAAAGATGAAGGCATGAATAGAAGCATAGGAATCACAAAAGGGTAATTTGGAAATTAAAGATTTATGCTAGACTTAGTCGAAAGCCTTTGAGACGTCAAGCATAGCTTTCGCCAAAATCCTGAAATGAGGATGACCAGGAGTTTGAAAGGTAGGTGAGAAGGTGGAGTGTCCCTGGTGGAAGCCATACTGACGATCAGAAAGAAGGTTGTGATAGGAAAGATGCTTTTATTTATTTATTTATTTTTGTTAATCCATTGGCTACCAGGGTTCCTGTGTGGGGGATTTTGATGGAAGAGTGCTAGGCATACCGCCTTCCGCCTAGTGGCTCATGGTTTGTGAAACTTAAAGGATTTTGAAAATGCCCAGTTCCGTCCTATATTGAGGACACTAGGCACTAATGGGTTAACCTATTAGCTCCCAGGCAAAGTATGTGGAAGGTATTAAGAATATATGGAGTGGAGGGGAAATTGTTGAGTGCTGTGAAGAGTATGTACGAGGGAGCTAGGGCTACGGTGCGAGTGGATGGTGAGCTGAGTGAGTTCTTTGATCTCAATGTGGGACTGAAACAGGGTTGTGTGATGTCTCCATGGCTGTTTAATATATACATGGAGGGGGTTGTAAAGGAGGTGCAGGATAGGGCAGTGGATGTGGGGGTGGCTCTAATGAATGAGGGTGAGATTTGGAAGCTTCCGGTGTTGCTGTTTGCTGATGATACAGTACTGTTGAGTGAAGATGAATGGGAGTTGCATGGTTTGGTGAATGAATTTGGGACAGTGTGTAGGAGGAGGAATCTGAATGTTAATATCAACAAAAGTAAAGTTATGGTGTTTGAGAGGAATGAAGTCACAGAGTGTGCAGTGAGGTTAGATGGTGAGGATATGGAGAATGTGAGTGCATTCAAGTACTTGGGTAGTGTGATGAGTAAGGATGGAACTTTGGGGGATGAAGTGCGTGAAAGGGTACAGCAGGGAAGGAAGGTTGTTGGTACACTGAAAGCAGTGATGAGAAATAGGGAGGTTAGTATGGAAGTTAAGAAGTCACTGCATGATAGTATTGTGATCCCTACCCTGACGTATGGAAGCGAGGCATGGACCTTGCAAGAGGGGAACAAGTCAAGAGTGAGAGCAGTGGAAATGAGTTACCTGAGAGGAGCATGTGGAGTGACGCAGAGGGACAGGTTGATGAATGAAGAAGTGAAGGAACGCTGTGGGGTGGATGTGGATGCGGTTGAGAAGATTAGGAGAAATACACTGAGGTGGTTTGGACATGTGAAGAGAATGGAGAATGAGACTGACTAAGAGGGTGTATGTAGGTGAGGTGGAGGGAGGGAGAGGGAGAGGTAGACCGAGGATGAGGTGAAGGGATGGAGTTGAGAGGTATATGAGGGGGGGGGTGAGTTGGGGGGAGGGTAGTCAAATGGTGGGTGACAGAGCGACTTGGAGGAGTTTTGTCTGCGGCCACCCTTTGCGGGATTAGGGCGTCGGGCTATAGATAGATAGATAGCTCCCAGAGTTCCTGTGTGAGGGATTTTGCTGGAAGGGTGCGAGGTATACTGCTCTGTGCCTATCGGCTAATTGTTGCGAAGCTCAAAGGATTTTGATAATGCCCAGTTCCTTCCTATACTGAGGACACTGGGAGCTAATGGGTTAAAGATACTGATAGATTTGCCAGTGTTTAACCCCTGTGCGCTGGCTGACGTGTACAGCCATCACGATTCAGGGTGCATAGCGCTGCCGGCTGACGAGATGTGCTGCAACACCTTCCCGCCACCCTTTGAACTCGCGACCATTTTCTATGACCACCATAGGGTAAGTAGGTACCCAAGGTACCCCACTGACGCACGGCTCAGTCTGTACACGGCACTGGTAGAGTGTAGTGCGATGATTTCCTTATCCTTCTCATCTGATTCCGTCCCTCAATGTGCACAGCTGATTGCATCATTGACCCCGGAGAAAGTTCTGCCCTTACTACCGGGGAAAGGGCTCAGTGATTGAACAGGTGTGTGAGAAATTAAATGGTAAACAGATATGCACAAGTTCTTTTTTTTTTTACACATAAATGTAAGATATAAGATACATCTAGCAAGTGTTATGAAATAAATGATTAATAATAAGTTTTACAAGTGCATTGCAATAAATGTTACTGTTTATGGTTATTTGTGAAACAATGACTGGAAATACCTCGAATAACCCTATCTAGTACAATGAAAGAAAACCAAAAGTGCATGAGAGAGAACGAAAATGACCTGGTTGGCTGTAACTAATATTTTTTCCTTGTTACCTAGAAAGTAATGGTGAGTATATGAGCATTAGCTAATTTGTGATGTGAAATACAAAAAAAAATGTACCGTACCGTAATTTGTGTATAACATTAGTAATATTTTCTCAATGCCTCTGATTAGTACAAAGTAGTCACAATTTCTGTACAAGTAATTACCTGATACTGCATGAAACAGCCAAAGCATTTACTTCTCAAAGTGCAATTACCTGTAATCATGATGTCAAGTGCAAATATAAGTGCCGTAGCAGAGAGAAATTGTTATAATTGATGCAAGAAGAGAGTACAGAAAATAAATAGCCATTCTTTTCCCATACATCTACGGGGCATAGTGGCGCTATGAAACAGGTGGAAAACCCAATGGGGAGCCACATGGAAGGGGTGATGACTCATCCTTACGACGCTGAGTAAAGTAAAAAAAAAAAAAAAAGTGGAATATTCCTAGAGGCTGGGCAGTGTTACAATCACCACTCTGGTCAGTGCTGCCGATGCTAGCCAGCGAGTCCAAGGTCACTGGCAGTGGCACGCAACAGGATTAGCCCACCAAAAGACGGAAAACCTGTCACCTTTAACTTATCTTTACTCATCGATGGGACCACCTGGAAATCTCTGGAAACTTTCATTTGAAAGAGTTGGTGAGTCTTATGTATACTTAATTATTTCTCAAGCTATAATAGTCTGACAGATATTAGGGTGTGAAGTAAGGGTATTTTCCCCAAAATCTCGGAAATTCCCTGTAAGGAGGAGTGGGCAATGGCGGGAAAGCCCCGGTGGATGAGGGTCAAAGAAAATGAACGACTTGCCAGTGTTTAAAGAAACTGATCGATTAGACAGTATATAAAGAAACTGATCGATCTGCCAAGAAACTGATCAATTTGCCAGTGTTTAAAGAAACTGATCGATCTGCCAGTGTTTAACCCATTAGCTCCAAAAATTCCTGTGCGACAGATTTTGCTGGAAGGGTGCTAGGCATACCGCCCTCTGCTTATTGGCTCATAGTCGTGAAGCTCATAGGTCTCTAACCCGGGGTTCCCTTCTGTATTAAATTTTGAAAATGCCCAGTTCCGTCCTATATTGAGGACACTGGGCGCTAATGGATTGAGAAAAGACTAAAGAACTTTTGAAATACAGGATGTTAAAGCAATATGGCAATAGTTAGAGGGCTGGGAATGGTTACCCTTCTTTGGGACAGGCTGAGTGAGGGCAAACTTCCAGCAAGAAGGAAAGGTGCAAGTTGATAGGCAAAGACGAAAGAGTTTACTTGGGCAGGATATAAACACTGATGCACAGTTCTTGAGGACAATGAGAGGGACCCCATCAGGCCCATATCCTTCGTTAATATTGGGGCCAGTGATGGCAGCAAATGCATCAATTGAAGAAATTTCAATGACAGGAATGAGGCAGTCAAAGGAGGGAAGAGATGGAGGGACAGCACAAGAATCAGCTAAGGTGGAATATGAGGAGAAAATCTGAGTGAAGAGTTCTGCTTTATCAGTAGAAAAAATTGCTACTGAGCCATCTGAATGGAAAAGAGGAGGGAAGGATGATGACGTAAAGGTGTTAGAAAGGTTTTTTGTGCAGGTACCAGAAGGAGCGGGAGGAATTCGAGTAGGAGAGTTCAGAGTATTTAGTACAGATGAAATTACTTTTAGGAAAGCGAAGAACGGACTTAGCATGATTCCAGGCAGAAACATAAAAAAATAATGAGATTCGGGGATGGATTGACACAGGTACGTTTTGTAGGCCTTCTTGTTGTGGACAGCATTAGAACAAGTGAGATTTAACCAAGTCCATTTTGCATTAGTCAGAGGGTATGAAAAAGGAATGTATGTTTTCATGCCTGAGAGAATAACCTCCATAATGCACCAGGCACACTCAGATGGCTCTCAGTCATGGAAGCAATAGTCATTCCAGGGAAAACCAGAGAATTACTGCTTTAGGGTCTCCCTATCAGCAGCTCCAAAGTGCTAAAAACGTTTCTTCTGAGGGTCCACAGGCTGTACTGGAGCAATAGCACAGGTGAAAGTGATAAGGTTGTGATCAGAGGAGCCCAAAGAAGAGGAAAAATTTACAATGTAGCTGAAGGATTAGTTGTAAGCAAGAGGTCATGTACCGTATGTTGGAACTCTCTCCAAGGCAGTCAGGGATATGGGTAGGGTGCTGTACAATCTGTTCTGGGTCATTATGGATGGAAAAGATGTAGGCTTGTTCAAAAGGTGGATTAGTGAAAGGAGTGGAGAGCCAAAGGTGGTGGTGAACATTGAAATTTCCTAGAATGGAGATTTCAGAGAAGGGAGAAATGGATAGGATTTGTTCCGTCGAAGAAGTAAGATGGTCAAAGAATTTGTCATAGCTGCTAGAATTAGGAGATACTGTCAGTACACAGCACATATATATTTAGTCAGAGAATGAAATGAAAGCTGAAGTCAGAGAGGAGGGAATTCGGAAGATTTGAGTTCAGGAACATGAGAACAAAATAAGTCGTTGTGTACATGTACGCAACAGCCATCTTTGGCTTTGAAATGAGTATAGAGAAAGTAGGAGAATTAGCCTATAGAGAAGGGTTTGTTATCATTCGTCTCAGACAGCTGAGTCTCTGTTAGGAAGAGAAGGTGAGGTTTAGAGGAGGAGAGGTGGTGGTCAAAAGAAAGTTACCGTAGTGGAAAGGCAGCGAATGCTGTAGAAATGAAGAAGTGAGTCAGACGGTTGCTCCAGACATCGTGTTGGGTTGTCACTGGGAGAGGAGAGGATGATGGGGGCATTAATGCCCCCCCCCCTTCCTGAGGACTCCGAGGCTTGGTTGAACAGCGCCATTTTGGTTAAATTTTGAAAAGGAAGTCTATCTATTTATCTATTGCCAGACGCCTCAATCTCGTTTGGGGTGGCCACAAACAAATCGCCTCCAAGTCGCCCTGTCCCCCGCCATTTCACTGCCCTACTCCCAACTCACACCCCCCTCTCTCATGTACCTCTCCACCCCATCCCTCCATCTCATCCTCGGCCTCCCCCTCCCTCTTCCCCCCTCCATCTCAATCACATACACTCTCTTCGTCAGTCTTTCACCCTCCATCCTCTCCACATGGCCAAACCACCTCAGTGTGTTCCTTATAACGCTTCCTATCACATCCACATCCACACCACAACGCTCCTTTATATCCTCATTCGTCACCCTGTCTCTCCACGTGACTCCACAGGCTCCTCTTAAATAACTCATTTCCACTGCTCTCACTCTTGACTTGTGTCCTTCCAACAATGTCCAAGCTTCACTTCCGTACGTTAGAGTTGGTATCACAATACTGTCATGTAGTAACTTTTTCACTTCCATGCTCACTTCCCTGTTTCTTATCAATGCTTTCAAGGAACCAGCAACCTTTCTTCCCTGCTGTACCCTTTCAAGCACTTCACCCTCCAAACCTCCATCCTTACTCATCACACTACCCAAATACTTAAACGTACTCACATTTTCCAATTCCTCACCATCCAACCTCGCTGTACATTCACTGACTTCACCTCTCTCAAAGACCATCACTTTACTCTTCCCTACATTCACCTTTAGGTTCCGTTTCTTACACACTCTCTGAAACTCATCCACCAAGCCTTGCAGCTCCCCTTCGTCTTCACTCAACAACACAGTATCATCTGCAAACAACAGTACAGGGAGTTTCCAAACACTGTCCTCTCTCACCAGGGCCACTCCAACATCCACAACCCTACCTTGTACCTTTTTTATTACCCCATCCATGTACAGATTGAACAACCATGGAGACATGACACATCCCTGTTTCAAACCAACTTTCAAAGAGAAAAATTCACTTAGTTCACCATCCACACGCACTGCAGCCTTCGCACCATCGTACATACTCTTCACAGCATTCAACAACTTCCCATCTACTCCATATATTCTTAACACTTTCCACAATCCTTGTCTATCCACCCTGTCATATGCTTTCTCCAAATCCATGAAAGCTGCATACAACTTCTTTCCCTTGTCTAGAAACTTTTCCACTAAAGATCTAAGAATGAATATCTGATCTACACAACCTCTTCCCTTCCTAAAGCCTCCCTGTTCTTCTCCAACTACTTTCTCTGTTCTTTCTCTAACTCTGTCTATAAGTATCCTACCATACACTTTTCCTATTATACTAAGAAGACAAATGCCCCTATGATTACCACACACTTCTTTTTCCCCTTTTCCTTTGTACAAGGGAATAATTATACCTGACTTCCAATCCTCCGGGACTCTACCTTCCTCCCAGGCCAATCTGCACATCTTCCACATCCATTCTACTACTATCTCTCCCCCATGCTTCAGCATTTCACCACACACTCCATCAATTCCTGGGGCTTTCCCTGATTTAACTTTCTTCAATGCTTCCACAACTTCTATCCTACTGATTTCTTCCTGTCTTCTCACCTCCCTCCTTCTCCCAGCCATTCCCCAGCCACTTATACTCGCATTACTTCCATCCTCTACGTTCAACAATTCCTTAAAGTGTTCTCTCCATCTGCTCACTTTTTCTCCCTTCTCCACTAGTAATCTACCATTTTTATCTTTCACTCCCCTGCTAACTTCACTTCCACCCTGTCTTACTCTTTTCACTTCTCTCCAGAACATTTTCTTACAGTCCCTCCACTTTACACTCAAATTCCTTCCAAATTCCTCATCCACTCTCTTCTTACTCTCTCTTACTAATCTTTTCACCTCTCTCTTTCTTTCCACATATAACTCTCTCTTCCGCCTCTCAACTTCTTCCACGCCCCTATTTCTCATCCATTCATTGTATGCTTTCTTCTTTTGTGCCACAGCCTGTTTCACCTCTTCAGTCCACCACTCTGTTCCTTTCACCCCCCTCCGTCTTCTCTTCCTTCCACACACCACATCACATGCTGCACATATTTCTTCTGTAAATATGCTACACACACCTTCCACGTCTCCCATCTGCTCCAATTCATATTTGCCCAGTCGTTCCTCCACTTCTCTCTTATACTCTGCCTTTTTCTCATCCTCTTGTAACCTCTCCACTCTCCTTGCAACTACTCCTTCCTCTCGTCTTTCCCTTCTTCTATTCCTCCATCTTACTTGCATCCTAATTCTGGCCACCACCAAGTAGTGGTCAGAAAGTCCACTCCCCCAACCTCTATACACTCTTGCATCCTTTACACATCTTCGCATCCTTTCATCCACACACACATAATCAATCATTGCCTTCCTTTCATTCAGTTCACCACCCACCCTTCTCATCACTCGCCATGTATACCTGTGGATCATTTTATGCCTGAAGAGGGTATTGGCTATCACCAACCCCCTCCCAGCACAAATGTCCACTAACGCACTCCCATTCTCATCTAGCTCAGCAGGCACACCCCACTCACCAACTATTCCATCCACCTTCACATTACCAACTTTACCATTCATATCACCAATCAAAAACACTCTCTCATTCCTTCCAAATTTTTCCATGCACACTTCCACATTTGTCCAGAACTCTTCTCTCACTCTTCTAGCACGATCTTGCGTTGGCGCATACACACACACAATCGCCCACATTTGTATTCCAACTTTCAACTTTACCCACACAATCCTTGACCCAACTGATCCATACTGTCTTATGCTCTTCTTCCATCTTTTACTCACAACTATACATACTCCTTCCTTTGCCCTCTCATTCTCATCTACTCCTGCACATATACCCCATCCATACTCCCATTCTCTTACACTTTCTCCTCTCCATTTTGTTTCAGTTATTCCACATACATCCATTTTCGCACCCTCAAGCACCTGGACAATCTCTCTCTCTTTCACCTCATCATTCGCTCCTCTTACATTCCATGTACTCATTACCATGTCCTTTGTCCGGTCCTGGGTCGTCATCGTTTGGTCAGTCCTTGTCCGAGGCTTCTTGTTTGTTTTTTTAGTTAGTTGTTTTCCGGGGAGGGGCACTAACCCTCCGCCAACCCTTTTAGTCGCCTTTTACGACAAGCAGGGAAAAGGAAGTGTAGTGTGTAATTTGAATGGAGTTTGTTATTGAGAACTAGAGAAACTTGTATTGGAGTGTATGCTGGCCTACTCTTTGTGTTACTGAAACACTGAAAAAATTCAGCAAAGGAGGATGGTCAGGAAGTAGTCCCGAGGGATGATGAAACGGGAGCTCCAGCTCTCCCTGTCACCAGCTTTCTGCTCTGCTCGACTGGTGCTACCGTCTACTCCCTACAAGCCTTTAGTTGTTGACTTTGTTCACGGATTTTATTTGCTCCTGTTTAGAGTACAAGTCTCATGTGAGGGGAGGCTCTCCACATACAGCTCATCTCATCAAGGTGGAGTCAGAGGGTTTTTGTCTCATTAACTCTCCTCCTCTTATTGGCTTCCTTCAACCACTGTCTCTTTGCTGCAGTGTTGCATCTTTATTTATTTTCTGTGGCTACTTCAATGGTCACTGCGTCTCTGAACTGTCTGCTTTCATCCTTCCAACACTATGGCGGGCGTGTAGTACCCATCTGGCAACATACTCTCATCCCTTTTCTGTCCAGCTATCTAAGGCAAGAGTTATCCGTTAATCCCGGTCCTTCATGTATGCAACAGGTCAACTCTGGAATTGTTTCCCTCTGTCTGAACTTCCTACTGCCTATAATCTCCAGTTTTTCTAACCCAATGTGTCCAGGCATCTCGAAATGAACAGATCTTGAATTTGGCTCTCTGTTGGATTGTGTTTATTTTATTTCTTGGAGGGAAAAATTTGCGGGCATCTGGCCTTTGGTTCCTTCTTCCCTGCATAAAAGAAAAAACTTCCTCATTTCACTTTTTCTTCCTTCAACATCACTTGATCTTTATATATATATATATATATATATATATATATATATATATTGAAGTCAACAGTATGATGAAACCTTTTCTGGCATATCAAGAGGACCAGTTAAATACCTGTATAGAACTTGTCCATAATTGTATTACTCGCTCACTTACCTAGTTTCTTATTCACACATGAGTTACTGTACCATTTAGAAGCATATGATTCATAGCTAGGACAAAAACTATTAGGAAAACGAAATTTTGCACAATGGTAGACTTCCAACCGAGGTACTTTCCAGGTAGGGTGTCAACTCCGAAGGCAACAATCCACAGGGAAATGAGACATGGTCACTGGAGTCCCTGGCCAAAGAAGAGCCATATATATATATATATATATATATATATATATATATATATATATATATATATATATATATATATATATATATATATATATATATATATATATATTTACACATATACACACACACAGTAATCCCTCGATTTTCCGACATAACAGAGCCAAAGTCATGTTAGGGTAATGACTCAGTTCGATTAATGGAGTTTTCCCATGGCTCCAGTTCGTACATAACCTAACTTTGAAAGCCAGTGTAAAAGGCCACTACAATACATTGTACAACACTTGTTCTTGTTGTTTAACACAACTCTGTCTGGTCAAGCAGACCTATAAACCACTATGCTCGAGCAGACTCATCAACCACAGACAAGCAATCACCACTGCAGGGCCATTTCATGATCAGTAAAAATGCAGTAGGCACACAAAACATAATGTTATACTGGAATAATATCACGGTAAAATAGAATGACAGCAATCATCATAGAGATATGCTAATCTATTAGTACATAATATTGATTATATAATATTGTATACATATAATATTCATGTTAACAGTGTAATGGTTCAGTAATATTATATGTTAAACAAGTTGTATACATAATTGAATAAATACAATATGATTAAATTGGTTATTGTATTACATTTTGTAAGATGTGTATGTATAACAGACATACACATATAATTGTGCAATGGTAATACTGATAGGCCATTACATTACATATGGAGTTGTCCCTTTAGTAATGTCTAATATTCCATCTAACTTGTATGATGATTCTGGTAATACAGAATTGTGGTAAAATTGTATGACTTGTTCCATAATATTGTAGTAACAATGTAGTAATAATTGTAACATTGTATGAATTGTTACATAATATTGTAGTAACATTGTAGTAATAAGTGTAACATTGTATGAATTGTTACATAATATTGGAGTAATGCATAATTGTGTTGGCCTTATAATTGTAGTTACATTTTGTTAATGCAACTGTTACATGTTTGTATTGGCCTTATAACTGTAGTTACATTTTGTTAATGCAACGGTTACATAATTGTGTTGGCCTTATAATTGTAGTTAAAGTTACATAAAAGTTTCATCTTGTTAATCCAACTGTTACATAACAGTTACATCTTGTTTGTAGTTACATAATTGTAGCAAGTGTAACATAATGCAATCGTTTGTCGTTACATAATTGTTACATATTGTTTTTAATTACATAATTGTAGCAAGTGTAACATAATGCAATCGTTTGTCGTTACGTAATTGTTACATATTGTTTGTAGTTACATAATTGTAGCAAGTGTAACATAATGCAATCGTTTGTCGTTACATATTTATTACATATTGTTTGTAGTTACATAATTGTAGCAAGTGTAACATAATGCAATCGTTTGTCGTTACATAATTGTTACATACTGTTTGTAGTTACATAATTGTAGCAAGTGTAACATAATGCAATCGTTTGTCGTTACATAATTGTAATAATTGCAGTCCTGACATCGAATCCGGTCATGCTGCGGTCGGTGATAGTGATGATGTGTCATGCCACTAGCTTGTGGAGACAACAATTTGCTTTTTTGTTTGTAGTTTATGTGGTATTTTGGCATTTGTAGTAACCCTTACACCTACTTTCATTTATTTGTTATGTGATCTTACTGTATTTTTTTTTTTTTTGTATGTATTGATTTTCTATGGTTTGTTTTTCTTCGTTCGTCTACGCTTTCTTGGTGTTGTCCGTGGTTGCATAATTGTTGGTTAATTCCCTCGGGACCCTTTTCTAAGGTTTAGTTTATATTGCACAGATATTACTGAAAATGATATTATAAAGTCCTATACTTCGTTATTTGATATATATATATATATATATATATATATATATATATATATATATATATATATATATATATATATATATATATATATATATACACTATATACTGTACAGTATGAACTATATACACTGACTTGTTGTTCACTTGTACCTGTCGTGGGCAATATATGTGTCAGCACTGTGTGGAAATCTTTGTCTTCACGATTGTGTTGAAGATGTTCATTCTTGCTAACGTCATTTGTGTTGGCCATTTTTTTTTGGGGGGGGGGTTTCCTTGTAACTTAATTTGTCTGTTTCCACTAGGTAACTTTAATTAATAAATGTTTAATACAGTTCTTTTAATCGCTCACTGAGTAACTGTGATAGTATATTTTCTTTATTACTTTGTAGATGTAAAAATGTATAGCTGTATGTATAAGTATTTTATGTAGGTATAAATGGTAACACTCGTTGGTAGTAAATAACTGCTATAATAAATGAATGAATATATATATAGTGTAGAATATTTATTGTTGGTGCAAGTATTTAATGATTGAATAATTAAGATAATTGAAGTAGGTATATGTATTTAAGTTGTAAGTATACAGCACGTGTTATATGTTTGTGCAGAAGTTTTTTGTCTATCACTGTGTATTGCATAACTGAAGTAACTATGTAACTCACTAGTTTTTACCGTGGTGGGAATGGTGTGAGTGGTGTTGCACGTAGTGATAGCATTGTCCTTCACGGGTTGATTGACGTGTTGTCGTCTCAGCAACCACTGATGGTGACGTTGACTTCCCACTCTGGTGGCTGTGGTGAGTAAATGAGTAGCGATGAGTAACTTGAGTGAAGATGAGTGAGTCAGATGACTTGTGAATATGGGCTTGGTATTTGCTTCGTCGTCTTGACCTCGCACTCCTGCGTCAGCGGTGGAGGTTGGGGGAGGTAGGAGAGAAAGGAGGGTGAGGTCAGATGGTTGTGAGTTGTGAGTCGTGTCTCACTCTTCATTTGTTTTTGTGTTTCTTTCTCGATGTATTCTCGGTCCTTTCCTCTTGTGATTTACTCGTTGTGGGATGAAGACTGCCGCTACTTGTAGCTGAGTGTAGAAGATAATACAGACGACTCGTAGAGTTGTTACTTGTAGTTGATCGTAGATGGTTGTAGTTCGCTGGTTCGTCGTAGAAATTGGAAGATTGTTTGTATCAGTATTTTGTTAAACTACTGGCAAGGCGTCGTGTGACCTCTTCACCTCTAAATCAGCGTGATGATCGGGGAGATGGAGGGGGGGTTGGAGAGAATACTGTCAGGAGCTGGTTGTGAGTTGTTGGTTGTAAGATTTTTTTTGTTTTCAATCTTGATAATGTAGAATCAACTGTACACTCGTAGACTCGTTGGCTTGTAGGCTTGTAGACTCGTCGGCTCGTAGGCTTGTAGACTCGTAGTCTCGTAGGCTTGTAGGCTCGTAGGCTTGTAGCTTGTATTTTTTAGGAATTCATTGTAGAACTGAAGCTAATCTTGGTTAGAGTCTCACCTGCTTTTGTAGAAATTAACTGTAGATTCGTAAACGAGGTTCATATGTTCGCTGCCATCATATCTTACAGCAACTTTGTAGGTGCTTGTAGTGAAGTATAAAGTAGATCCCGTGAGCTACCTCCTCTCTCTCTCTCTCTCTCTCTCTCTCTCTGTCAGTCTGTCTGTCTCTCTCTCTCTCTTCCACCCTCTCGCCCATGTTGCTAGGCTCCTTCTCCCTACTACCTGTCGGTTCTATGGCTAACCTCCTTTTGAGCTCTGCTTCCTAAATTCTGGTGTAGCAAGATTCGTGTCACATGTGTTACACTGTTGCTGAAATGTTCTAGAAGCCTGTGTGTGAGTATGTGTGTATGTGTGTGTATGGTCATGAGGTGCTGTCGTGTGCCTATCAAGCATTCCTTGAGTTAGAGTGTGTAAGCATGTTTAGCATTGCTCGATTCTCGCAGACACAATACCTATCTCATCCCCTGACTTGCTGCTTCTATCTGTCTGTCTATCTATCTATCTATCTGATATGATTTGTAATTATAATATGGAGTCCTGACATTTATATCATCATCATCATCAGCCGTTTGAATGTCCACTGCAGACCGACCTATCGCAACTGAAGTGGGGACTATACAGCCTATGTATCTCTACCAAGTGGCTTAGGCTGTCTAGTAGAGATTGTATGTAGGGTGAGAAGTGCTTGTAAGCGTGGTTGTAATGCTGGAGAGGCTTTGGATGTGTGTGTGTAGTCTGTGAACCAAATGTAATCAGCCTGTACAAGCCGACTGGGTGCAAGCTTACTTTATGTATGCAACACTGGTTCAATAATAGCACCCCTTATGTCCGCCAACACAGTACGTGGCCGGAAGAATGCTTCCAAAGTTTATTATCCTGGCGGGGCACGAACCCCCGTTCTCCTATGTACGAGAATGCACACTGTACCACTGTACCACAAAGGTTCCATATATATATATATATATATATATATATATATATATATATATATATATATATATATATATATATATATATATATATATATATATATATATATATATATATATATATATATATATATATATATATATATATATATATATATATATATATATTCCCTGTCCACTGTCCTTGTCCACTGTAACATTACATATCCCTAAGCACACGCATCCAATATATATATATATATATATATATATATATATATATATATATATATATATATATATATATATATATATATATATATATATATATGACATTGGATCTTTGCCCTGTCCTAACACAGTACTTATGTTGGTTGATTCTGTCATCAAGTTCTTTTCTTGTGTGAGCTACTTAAAACTTAATGTACTCTTTACATGGTATTTTGTACATGCAGCAACTTGAATTATCATGTGAGTTCTTGATCAACATCTTCATCATGTACTGTACATCTGTTATGTATAGCCATAGTTTTTTACATATACACATGACACTTTGACTAGTTGCAGACCTTCTTCAGGTCCAGGTTTTGGGCATTGTGAGACTCCCAAAGGCCTCCCCCATGGACGATGGGTGGCCCTCGAGTATCCTTGCCCAAAACCATCATGCACTGCCATAATTAACCTAAAAGCGCAACTTTAGCATACTGATGAACGTTCACCTGGGCCATGTTTTAGGTGGTGTCAGAGCCCCAAGGGCCGCTTCCCTCAAGGGGGTTGCAGCTCCGTGAGGAGGACAACACAATCGAGTTTTTAAAATCCAAGAACACGAAATTATGCACTGTGGTAGACCTTCTCTCGTACTAGAGTGTAGTGAAAGTGGGACCCCCAGGGATCATCCTCCCATGTAAATTTTCATTTCTTTCCTCATACAATATTTCAGTGGTGGATGAGGCTAGCAAAGTTGTCATCTGTCGTGTTTAGTTATTCCTACCACATTATTGCTAACAACCAGTATGTGTTCAGTCAGGGACCTTTCATTGATGATCTTACATTTCCATCAGATCCCTTGTCATCCTATATTTGGAATTTCGATGAAATCATTACCACTCCATTAGGCATCTCTAAGAGCTTTGACAATGCCATGTACAAATCTTTAATTTCTTAACTGCCTTCCAACGACTTCTGTTCTTCTCTCTTTGTCTTCAAGTATCCTTTCCGGTCGTCCAGTTGCTGCTGTTTTAAACAGCCACTGTTCATCCGAGGCGATCAATAGTAATGTCCCTCAGGATCCTCTACTTTCAGCATCTGTTCCTCCTATTCATTCAGTAATCTGAGCCATATATCCAACCCTGTCCACTCATAAGTTAATTACTCTATCCTTGACTTTTCGGTCATTACCAGCAACATCGCCATTACCACCACCATCATCATCATCTCCACCGGCATCGCCATCATTTACATCACCATCAATATAAGCATAATCACCACCACCAAGATCACAATCAACATTAACACAAACAACATCACCATCAGTCTAACACAATAGATACAGCTTATTTACATTTGCCCCTACCAACATCAAGAACTCAGATTGGCAACTCATATCTAATGAAACTAGTAAACAGTACAGAAATCATAATAAATATTTGACTATATCAGGATTAACGACAAATGTGTGTGCGTATGGGTCAATACATGAATGGAATATGCATGAGCGTATATTTATCCCATGATATAGGCAGTGCGAAGCATAATAAATTCGGACCTGGTTTTGTGTATGAATGCGGGTGCTCTCTCTCTCTCTGTCTATATATATATATATATATATATATATATATATATATATATATATATATATATATATATATATATATATATATATATATATATATATATATATATATATATATATATCTGGATTCAATATACGTTTACATAATTACTGCTAGATATATTACTTGGGCAATGCTCAATATAATTTGAATTCGTATGTGAAACAAAAGGGAAGGTATCCCCACATATTGAAGTTGTGTTTATTTACTCCTTATACTGTCACTTTTTTTCTTGTAGTCTATTCCAGTCAAAGTATGATTATTTTATTCAGCTATGAGTGAATTCTACTAGCTTCACTGTTAAATTCATTTGGTTTGTGAGACTATTTATGCACTTGTATCAGTGCAGATTCATTTTTGCATAAGTTCTGAACAGAAAAGCCTTGAGAGTGTGTCAATCTCCCTTTTTTTCCTATTTCTCCCATGCTTCTTTTTTATTACTCTTTTCCATTTCAGGTCAATGAGTGACAAACCTAATAGTTTCTTGTAATGCAGGATACTATAAACAACAGTGGCTTATAACCATAAAACCATACAATAGGATAATGTACAGTCGTAAACACTAACAAAATGACAGGGAGAATACCAATAGCCTGCCACTAAAGGGTAGCTTAATCGTGCACGTCCACCACCCTAAACCACCCTCTCCGAACCCCAACTAAGGCTCTGGTTTGTTAACTGGATGGATCGGAGCTCTGAAGCTTCGCTCACTTTTACGTCTTGCCGCATGTAATGTTAGTTTCATTTATCTGAGTGTTAGGTTTATTATTACGTGCGTTGACCCACCTTCAGTTCTGTAAGAAATAATTATTTTGGAGTTTTATCATATATCAGTAGAAATCCAAGGAGTAGGAACAAGTTATATAATAACTAGCAACACTAGTCCCTCCCTGCCATGTCATTTGGGGAGCCACACATCCACCTACCCACACTACCACCTACCCACTCAGTCCACCCAACACCGTCCCCACCACGGCCACACACCCTGTCCAGCCGCCTGGGCGATCTATTCTGCCCACCGACCCAACCAAATACCATGACCACCGTATATCTATGTACAAAACAGAGTGCCCTGCGAGACACAAGTTCCTCTGTACATGAAACTTTGGTGGATGCTATCTCCTGTATTGTGAACTCCAATATATCAATGTTACAAAACAGCTTGCTCTGTGAGACACGAGTTCCTGTGTACATAATACTTGGCCTCATGGTCCTTTTACTAGGTATGTCGCCCCTTGGGGGTAACAAAATGCTTAAAGCAAACAAACCCTGACCACCCTCGAATGCCACTAACCCAGCTCACCCAGCAATATCACCCAACACATTCTCCCACTCACCTACCCATCCTGAACTCACCAGTCAACCAACCCACCAACCCAACCATCCACCCACAGCACCCAGGCCATGCAATCTTCTCAGCCTCCCTGGCAAACCACCGTGTCCACTAACCCTGGCGACCAACTCTAGTCTAGGCTAGAAATCGTTAGACCTCGTCTTTTAACATATAGTAGTTTTCATGATTGTGTCTAGACTATTTTTCTGTGGTGAATCCAAGTATGATGAGTGCCAGACGTAAAACTTTGAGCGCTTTTGTAAAAATGCATAAATCCAAAATTACTGCCAGGAATCCGATGAAACGCTGAGAATGAATCTAATTGGTTATTAAAGGTGTAAATAATGTTATATTTTATATTTTCTTTTTTGGCAAAACAATCAGATAATATTACTAGAAATATGGCAATAATGATTTATCCATGCATGAAAAAAGTGCACAAAGACTTTACTGTATATCGTAATGAGATCATATGACGGGTTATTATTATTATTATTTTTTTTTTAATGCAAGAAAGGAGGAACAGAAGATCGGGAGCCCAAACATTTACTTCCAAGAAAAAAAAAAAACGATAACAATACAAAAGAGAGCCAAATTCAAGATCCGTTCATTTCAAGATGCCTGGACACACTGCGTTTGAAACTCTGGAGATCATAGGAAGTAGGAAATACAGACAGAGGGACACAGTTCCAGAGTTGGTCTGCTGCATAAATGAAGGACTAGGAGTAACGGTTAACTCTAGCATTAGAGAGTTGGACAGAAATAGGATGAGTGTTTGTTGCTAGACGAGTGCTACTCACCCGTCGAAGAGGTGGAGGAATGCAAGCAGACAGTCCAGAGGAGCAGTGACCATTGAAGTAGCGATGGAAAAGAGATAAGGATGCAACAGTGCAGCGAAGAGACAGAGGTTGAAGGGAGCCAGTAACAGGAGGAGAGTTAATGAGAGAAAAATCCTTTGACTCTACCCTACTGAGAAGAGCTGTATGTGGGAGCCTCTCCACACGTGAGAGTTGTACTCTACACAGGGGCAAATAAAACCTGTGTATAAAGTCAACAACCGTGCAGGGGTAAAGAAGGTATGGAGTCGGCTTAGCACACCTAATCTCTTGGAAGCAGATTTTACAAGAGATGTAATATGATCTTTCAAAGAAAAGTCCCATGTGAATGAAACCTTAGGCATGTTCAAGGATGATGCAGGATTGAGCTGGATATTATTTAACATTAGTGGGTACTCCTGTGGAAGATTGTGTTAGGTTGATAGGTGTAAGAACTGAGTCATTGATACATTAAAAACAACAAGATTATTTTTACCCCTGTCAGAAATACAAGCCAAGTCAGACATTAGGTGTGCCATAGCCTCATCCCTTGTTTGTAGAAGTAACTGCTCAGACGGATGGCGCGGGAACCTAATTTTTTTTTTTTTTTTTTTAATGCGAGGAAGAAGGAACCAAAGGCCATGGCCCACAGTAACAGTTCCCTCCAAGAGAAAAACAAAATACAATAGAGAGCCAAATTCAAGATCCGATCATTTTGAGATGCCTGGACACACTGCGTTTGAAAGACTGGAGATCATAGGCAGCAGGAAATACAGACAGAGGGAGACAGTTCCAGAGCTGACCTGTTGCATAAATGAAAGACTGGGAGTAACGGTTAACTCTTGCATTAGAGTGTTGGACAGAAAAGGGATGAGAGTTTGCTGCCAGACCAGACGGGTGCTACGCGCCCGTCGTAGAGGTGGAGGAATGCAAGCAGACAGTTCAGAGGAGCAGTGACCATTAAAGTAGCGATAGAAAAGAGATAAAGATGCAACAGTGCGGCGAAGAGACAGAGGTTGAAGGGAGTCAGTAAGAGGAGGAGAGTTAATGAGACGAAAAGCCTTTGACTCCACCCTATTGAGAAGAGCTGTATGTGGGGAGCCTCCCCACACATGAGAGTTGTACTCCACACAGGGGCGGATAAAACCTCTGTATAGAGTCAACAATTGTGCAGGGGTAAAGAAAGAGCAGAGTCGGCTTAGCACACCCAATCTCTTGGAAGCAGATTTTACAAGAGATGTAATATGATCTTTCCAAGATAAGTCCTGAGTAAATGAAACCCCAAGCATGTTCAAGGATGATGCAGGATTAAGCTGAATATTATTAAACATTAATGGGTATACCTGTGGAAGATTTTGTCGGGTTGATAGGTGTAAGAACTGAGTCTTAGATGCATTAAAGACAACCATATTATTTTTACCCCAGTCAGCGATACGAGCCAAGTCAGACATTAGGTGTGCCATAGCCTCATCCCTTGTTTCTTGAAGTAACTGTTGAGATGGGCGTTGCGGGAACCGAATGGAAAGGTGAAGGGTGGAGTCATCAGCGTATGAGTGGATAGGGTTAGATGTACAGCTTAGAAGATCATTGATGAATAAAAGGAAGAGAGTTGGTGATAGGACAGAGCCCTGAGGAACACCACTGTTGATAGATCTAGGAGAAGAACGATGGCCGTCTACAACAGCGGCTATAGAACGACCAGAAAGGAAGCTAGCGATGAAGGCACAGATAGAAGGATAGAAACCGTAGGAGGGCAGTTTGGAAATTAAAGATTTATGCCCGACTCGATCGAAAGCCTTTGAGATGTCAAGTGCAATGGCAAAGCTTTCGCCAAAGTCCCGAAAGGAGGATGACCAGGAGTCTGAAAGGTAGGTGAGAAGATCGCCAGTGGAGCGTCCCTGACGGAACCCATACTGACGATCGGAAAGAAGGTTGTGATAGGAAAGATGCCTTAAAATTTTTCTATTAAGAACTGACTCGAAAACTTTTGAAATACAGGACGTTAAAGCAATTGGACGATAGTTGGAGGGTTGGGAGTGGTCACCCTTCTTTGGGACTGGCTGAATGAGAGCAAACTTCCAGCAAGAAGGAAAGGTACAAGTTGACAGACAAAGGCGAAAGAGTTTGCCTAGGCAGAGTGTAAGCACAGAAGCACAGTTCTTGAGAACAACAGGAGGGACCCCATCAGGCCTATATGCCTTGTTAGTACTGAGGCCAGTGATGGCAGAAAATACATCAACTGAAGAAATTTTAATGTCAGCCATGAGGAAGTCAGAGGGGAGAAGTGATGGAGGAACAGCACCGGAATCGTCTAAGGTGGAATTGGAGGAGAAAGTCTGTGCGAAGAGATCTGCTTTATCAGTGGAAGAAATAGCTACAGAACCATCAGAGTAGAAAAGAGGAGGGAAGGATGATGAGGTAAAGTTGTTAGAAAGATTTTTGGCAAGGTGCCAGAAGGAGTGGGAAGAATTCGAGTTGGAGAGTTGAGAGCATTTAGTATGGATGAAATTATTTTTAGTAGAGCGAAGAACAGACTTAGAACGATTCCGGGCAGAAACGTAAAGATGATGTGATTCAGGGGTGGGTTGGCTCCGGTACCTTTTGTAGGCCCTCTCCTTGTTGCGGACAGCATTAGAACAAGCGTGATTAAACCAAGGCTTTCTTGCGTTAGTCAAAGGATATGAGAAAGGAATGTATGCTTCCATGCCCGAGAGAATAACCTCCGTAATGCGCGAGGCACACTCAGATGGCTCCCGGCCATGGAAGCAATAATCATTCCAGGGAAAATCAAAGAAGTACTGCCTGAGGGCCTCCCAGTTTGCGGCTCCAAAATGCCACAGACGACGTTTCCCTGGAGGGTCCACAGGCCGTACCGGAGTGATAGGACAGGTTAAGGTAATAAGGTTGTGATCGGAGGAGCCCAACGGAGAGAAAAGATTAACAGAGTAAGCAGAAGGATTAGTTGTGAGGAAGAGGTCAAGTATGTTGGAGCTCTCTCCAAGACGGTCAGGGATACGGGTAGGGTGCTGTACAAGCTGCTCTAGGTCATTAAGGATAGAAAAGATGTAGGCTTGTTCACCAGGTGGATCCGTGAAATGAGAGGAGAGCCAAAGGTGAAGGGTGGAATCATCAGTGTATGAGTGGATGGGGTTAGATGTACAGCTTAGAAGGTCATTCATGAATAAAAGGAAGAGAGTTAGTGATAGGACAGAGTCCTGAGGAAAACCACTGTTGATAGATCTAGGAGAAGAACGATGGTCTACAACAGCGGCTATAGAACGACCAGAAAGGAAGCTGTAGATGAAGGCACAGATAGAAGGATAGAAACCGTAAGAGGGCAGTTTGGAAATTAAAGATTTATGCCAGACTCAATCGAAAGCCTTCGAGATGTCAAGTGCAATGGCAAAGCTTTCGCCAAAGTTCCGAAAGGAACATGACCAGGAGTCTAAAAGGTAGGTGAGAAGATCGCCAGTGGAGCGTCCCCGATGGAACCCATACTGACGATCAGAAAGTAGGTTGTGATAGGAAAGATGCTTTAAAGTTTTTCTGTTAAGAATAGACTCAAAAACTTTTGAGACACAGGATGTTAAAGCACTTGGACGATAGTCAGAGGGTTGTGAATGGTCGCCTTTCTTTCGGACTGGTTGAATGAGAGCAAACTTCCAGCGAGAAGGAAAGGTACAAGTTGAATGAGAAAGGCTAAAGAGTTTACCTGGGCAGGGTGTAAGCACAGAAGCACAGTTCTTGAGAACAACAGGAGGGACTCCATCAGTCCCATATGCCTTGTTAGTATGAAGGCCAGTGATGACAAAAAAATACATCAGCTGAAGAAATTTTAATGTCAGCCATGACAAAGTCAGAGAGGGGAAGTGATGGAGGAACAACACCGGAATCGTCTAAGGTGGAATTGGAGGAGAAAGTCTGGGTGAAGAGATCTGCTTTATCAGTAGAAGAAATAGCTACAGAGCCGTCAGAGTAGAAAAGAGGAGGGAAGGATGATGAGGTAAAGTTGTTAGAAAGGTTTTTGGCAAGTTGCCAAAAGAAGCGGGAAGAATTGCAGTTGGAGAGTTGAGAGCATTTAGTACGGATGAAATTATTTTTTTAGCAGAGCAAAGAACAGACTCACGATTCCGGGCAGAAACAAACAAGATGTGATTCAAGGGTGGGTTGGCTCTGGTACCATTGTTAGGCCTTCCCCTTGTTGCAGACAGCATTGGAACAAGCGTGATTAAACCAAGGCTTTCTTGCATTATTCAAAGGATATGAGAAGGGAATGTATGCTTCCATGCCTGAGAGAATATCCTCTGTGATGCACAAGACACACTCAGATGGCTCCTGGCCATGGAAGCAAGAATCATTCCAGGGAAAATCAAAGAAGTACTGCCTGATGGCCTCCCAATCCACAGCTCCAAAGTGCCACAGTCAACGTTTCTTTGGAGGGTCCACAGGTCGTTCTGGAGCAACAGGACATGTCAAGGTAATAAGGTTGTGATTGGAGGAGCTCAACGGAGAGGAAAGGTTAACAGTGTAAGCAGAAGGATTAGTTGTAAGGAAGAGGTCAAGTATGTTGGAGCTCTCTCCAAGGCGGTCAGGGATTGTCCAAGTTGCTCTAGGTCATTAAGGATTGAAAAAATGTAGGCTTGTTCACCAGGTGGATCAGTGAAAGGAGAGGAGGGCCAAAGGTGGTGGTGAACATTGAAATCTCCAAGAATGGAGATTTCAGAGAAAGGAGAAATGGATAGAATGTGTTCCATCATGGAAGTAAGATAGTCGAAGAATTTTTCATAATCAGTAGAGGTGGTTTGGCCATGTGGAGAGGATGGAGAGTGAAAGACTGACGAAGAGAGTGTATGTGAGTGAGGTGGAGGGGAGAAGAGGGAGGGGGAGGCCGAGGATGAGATGGAGGGATGGGGTGGAGAGGTATATGAGAGAGGGGTGTGTGAGTTGGGAGTAGGGCAGTGAAATGCCGGGGAACAGGGCGACTTGGAGGCGATTTGTTTGTGGCCACCCCAAACGAGATTGAGGCGTCTGGCAATAGATATATAGTAGAATTGGGGGATAAGTAAACAGCACGGATATATTTAGTCAGAGAATGACAGGAAAGCCAAAGCCAGAGTGTAGAGGATTCAGAATAATCAAGTTCAGGAACATGAGAGCAAGATAAGTCGTTGTGTACATATACACAACAGGCACCTTGGCTTTGAAATGAGTATAGAGAAAGTAGGAGGAAACAGAAAAGGGTTTGCTGTAAGTTGCCTCAGACAGCTGAGTCTCTTTCAGGAAGAGGTGAGGTTTAGTGGAGGAGAGGTGGTGCTCGACAGAGAGAAAGTCAGAGAAAAGGCCACGAATGTTGCAGAAATGAAGAAGTGAGTTAGACAGTGGTTCCAGGCATCCCGATGAGTCATCACCAGGAGAGGGGCGGATGGGGGCATTTATGGTTCCCCACCCCTGGGGACTCCGAGCCCTGGTTATTGTGTGTGTTTTTTTTTCTTTAATCTTTAAAAGAAGTGTAGCGTGTACTGTGCATGCAGATTGGTGTTGACAGTTTGAGAAACTTGTATCAGAGAGCATACTGGCCTACTCTCTGTATTACTGAAATAATGAAAAAGTTCAGCAAAGGGGGATGGTCGGGAACTAATCCCGAGGGCTGATGAAACGGGATCTCCAGCTCTCCCTGTCATCAGCATTCCATCCACCTTGGGAGTACTGCCCTGCTCGACTGGTGCTGCAGTCTTCTCCTCTCAAGTGAGTGTTCACTTCTAGAAATCAATTCAAGAAATTAATTGTGACAAACTACAATTGTTATAATAATATATTCACACAATATTTATTCAGACTCATTGCCACTGTCATCACTGCTGTCCATGTTCAGTTTGAACGGGTTTTGACAGTTTGCTTGGCCCCTGCATTTGCAGAAGTCTGAGCACGGAAGTGTTATTTTTGTGCATGGACACTGTGTCGTTTTGCAGCCACTTTTGCAGGAACAGTTGACGAGATTAAGCACTTCATCTGGTGCAGCTAACTGTCCAAGCAGAGCATACTTTGGTTGCAATTCTTGTCCATTCATTTCCCAGCCATGCTGCAGAGGGTCCAAGTCAGGCCGCGAGACCATGCATGCTGATTTCCACAAAGCTGTTTGGAAACGGGCTCGCTCACCATGTAGCTTAAATGTACCTTAATTAGGTGGAAGGCTGCTCATCTTTGGCAGTACATGTTGTTTACCAGCAAGTTTTCTTCTGAAAATATTAGTGCACATGTGGCCTACTGATATCTCTGGCTCCTGCCCATATAACATGGCTACAAATTTCAAACAAGAGCTAGTGACGTCATCTGGTAATGCTGCAACATCACCTAGAAGAAGCAAACCAGTGAACTTTTCAAGTGTTTTGAACACAGTTGCCTTGCCAATACCAGCAAATGAAGAAACTTCATCACATCCAGTTAGGGCATGAGCTCCAAGAAGGTTACAGATGACTGCAGCATGCTTACTGACCACCTCTTTGACACTGATGACAGTGTGCTTTCCAGAACATGACTCAATGGTTACCGCAATTGTAGTTGGCAGGCCGTTGGTTCGTGCATGCAGATGATGTGCAAGGATAAGAAGCACATCAAGGTCATCAGATACCCGAACTGGTGAAAAGCCTGCAGAAGCTTCGTGAATCATGTGATATGCCATGATGACATCTGCCTCCTCACGTGTTATTGCTGTCTGCTGTGGACCTACCCCAACTTCTACTGGATGTGGATCAGGGCCAGTCATGATGATATATTTTCCTTGTGGGACCTGGATGGAGCACAACATTTTTACAATCATACGGATGACCTGTTCTTTGTTTGCACTTAAATTCAACACGATGGCTTGTTTGGGTAAAGGCGATCCTTCTGTCAGCTTGAACATGCAACGCAATCCTTTATGTCGTGAGGTTCGACAGCATGATTTTGTACTCATAGTATCTGTCAAACACCACATGAAGGACTGATGCTGTCTCAGTATATCGCATGATTCTGGACACTGCAGTGCTAATGAACGTTGAAAGCTTTGCAGGTTATGCTGCCAAGGAATTGTCCATAACAAAGCACAGCAGCAGGATTACCACCGTTGGATGCTGACCGTGCTGTATTCCACATACCATCTGAAGCTTATTCTTGACTCAGACTTGCTAATTGTCCTCATTTCACCATTCTCCTGGATGTGGATCCAGTTCATGGAGAATAGCCTCCCTATTGAAATGGTCTCTGTTGATGATGCCATTATTGCAATGGCGCGTGCACAGATAAATTAAGTATCAACAACAATGTGACTTTGGCCAACCTTAGTAGTACTTGTCATTGCAACTGCTATAGTCTTGAAATTTCAACTTGTTGTGGAAGCCTGATGGCCATTGGCTCTCATATTCTACCCACTGGGCAGTTCCGATTTCGAAGCAACATTGAATATTAATTGTAGGATCATCAACAAGTCGCCCAGAAAATATATCAACAAGACCAGTGACTGGATGCTTATCATTGTCAAATATGTCAGTGCATGATGAAAGAGCGTCATGTATGTTCATTCTAGCACCATGCATGTTCATTCTGTCAGTCACATTCATCCTCAGTGTCATCTACAATATGAAGTTGATTTACTGCTTTATCCTGAAACACCAAGATTGATGCCACACCAGGAGAGGACAAAACATTCAGTTCAGGATGCAGTTTCTTGCTGACAGTCTTTAAGAGGGAACGCCTTGAGTGCTGTTTTCCCCCTAGTTCAATATACAAATTATACATATCAACACTGTTCCAAATGCGTTCTTTGTTTGTGACAAACTGTTTGACCAAATTGTCTAGTGCACTGTCACCTGCTTTAGAAGTGGACTCAGTTGGACTGTTGGTAAAAAATTTAGCAAGGCAGTCTTTGTGGTAACGGGCTTCTGCTGCATGCAGAACGATCAAAGCACAATGAACTCTGAACGTCACACCTTTTGCCCAGGCATCATTTCTTTCACTTGCACGCCTTAGAATGGCTTATTTTGATGTGGTATTTCCAACATCAGCAGTTCTACGAACATATACTTCTCTCCAACGACTTGGATTATTTACGAGGCTTTCCACTGATCATTTCTGACCACAATACAAAAGGTCTTCAAGCAAGTTAAATGCATGACTTCCTCTCAGTCTTTTACTACTTGTGCCATCAGCTGGCTGGAATTCACGGTTTTTTAGAAATCGCTCTATATGATGCCTCGAGCCGTAAGTGCTGATGCAATTCCTGCGACAGGTGAATTGTGCAACACCTTCTGCAAGACTTTCACTCATGCAGACACTTGATTCTTGAAGACTGGATAAGCTTCAGCTTCTTGCTACCACATATTATGCAATCCATCACTGCAAGAAAGACAAAGACAAATATTTACCAGCCTTATAATCAGAATTCAGTTTTGAATGCTACCGTAAATTATAGCGTCTTTAGTTTTTTTAATAATATACAATAATGACCTATTTTGTAATAATAAGTAATAATGAAGTGTAAAACTAAATTAATTTTACAGAACTCCATACAAATTTGTCAATCTTGGCAGAGTTCTTGCTCAAGATAGGTATAAAAGGAGACAGCCAATGCCTTGTACCATGATTTTATATACCTGCTTTAAGGAGATGTCTACAAAAACGCTCAACTTTTATCGTCTGGCACTTATCACATTTGAAATCAACAGGTCGAAATTGTCTAAAACTAGTGTTAAAAAAAAACACTATATGTCCAAGTGCAAGGTTCGCTCAAAAATCGTACTTTCTAGCCCAGAGTACTCTGCCCATACATTCCAGCGACCCATCTTGCTCATCGACCCCGGCCACCCACCCTACCCACCCAACAATGCCATCCACCACATCCACCCACCCAACCCTCCCACCTGAATACTCATCCTTCCTGCGCACCCACCCCTCCCTGGGTACCCAACCATCCTATCCACCCACTCTTTCCACCAACCCAGTCTCCCATCCACATTCCCAACCACCTTTCTTACCCAAACCCATACACCTCCCCCCCCCCTTATCCCACCCACCCATTCGAACCCCACTCAACTCGTAAACTCACCCCATCCAAACCTGACTTACTGACCCGTCCCCGACAAACCACCGATCCAGCCACTCATTCACCCAACCTACCCCACGCATTCACTCACCAACCCATCTACCCTTACAACGCACCCCAAGCCACTCCATATATCCCACCCAATACACCCACCCCACCATTACCAGCCAACCAACCTACCCCACCCTTACCAATCAATCTGCTCACCCACCCCGGCAATAAACCAACTACAGACCCTATAGACAGAGAGACTAGACAGCCATGCTGGTGCAGCGAATGTATGTTTCTTGGGCATCACTCAAGTACGTATAAAGATCGGTGATCACTGCTAGATAACACCAGACCACTTACTGCTTTTCATATTTTATGACGAAGTTTTGAACATATGGTATGTTTGCACAAATATTGCTTTCTTAAACAACAAATACAATTACTACTTCAATGACTTGTTTATAGTTTATTCTTGCTGCTTATAGACGATTTTACTCAGCCTAGAAGAGACTTATTGAACTTGAGGGTATGGATTTAGCCTTCATTAACATCTGCACTGCTAAACATCCTTCATACAGGAAAGTGAATAAAATCTTTTGGTGATGGAGTGGCTATAAAGAAAAACACGTCACTGGAATGAAGGGGTTTAAAATAATACATCCAACCAACACATCTGAGTGTATATTTATTTGTTTCAATGCCTTTAACCTCTTTAGCATGATGACGTCTATAGTGTAAGAGCAGCTGCATTTGTTTGTTTGCTTGTGTGTGTGTGTGTGTGTGTGTGTGTGTGTTTGTGTGTTTGTCGAATTTGCAAGCAATCCTGCTGGTAATACATGCTTGGTGAGTGGGTGGGCAGGTTTGTAGATGGATGGGTGCGTGGAGAGGATGGGAGAGTGGACAGGTGAAGTGGACAGTGTGGATGGACTAATGGACTGTGGTTGGTTAGGTTCGCTGGGTAGGATAGGGTAAGGTGGATGGGTGGGGGGGGTGAGGGGCCAGTGCATGTGGCCAGTAAGGTAGGTGGGTGGATGAGTGGTCAGAATGAGTGGGTGTTGTGGAGGGTGGGCAAATGGGAGGATGCGTGGCTTTCCTAAAGATAAAGGAGGAGATGGGCTTACTAAACTGAACGTGTGAGTAGTTAAATGGGTTGCTTGGAGAATGAGTAAGTGGGTTAATGGGGAAAATATCATGCCCATGGGGGGAACGTGTCACTGGGATAAGTAAGTTCATGGTTTAATTAAGTCCATATGGGAAAATAGCTTCATGGTGGGAATATGTGTTTGGGGGAAATGGGGCTTAAGTAGAAATATAGGATCACTCACCGACTAGGATGGAGTTTCAACATATATGAGCATTTATTACAACTAACCCATCTTAATTTGTCGGTCTTTTACTTTTCTTGAGTTCCACTGATCACAACTGCACATCAGTAAACGAGTTTGGTTGCTCCAGTAAGGCCTGTGGGCCCTCCCATGGGGTGGCGTCTCTGGCATTTTGGTGCTGTGGAGTGGGAGGCTATTAAGTTGTACTTCTTCGATTTCCCCTGGAGTAACCATTGCTTCATACGCCAAGAACCGTCTGATTATGTCCTGTATATTACAGTTGTTTTTACTACAAGAAAACATGAAATATTTTTCCTACCCTCTCATTAATGCCAGAAATCCTTGGTGTAATAAGTATGTAACTGCATATATAAAAGTGAGAATGTCTGTCTGTCTGTCTTCTTTGGAAATCAAGGGGGATACATATTGAACACTCAAAACAGCTGTAACAGGCGTAATTTTTTTCGCCGAGTGTAGATGTTCACATTACATTTTTTTTTTTTCAGAAGATGAACAGAAGGAAAAACAAATAAAATAAAAAAAATTATAATCCGTATACCAGATAACAGGTGTCCTCCGTTTATAAAAAATCTGTAACAGTTGGACTTGAACCCCTGTATGCTGAGGTTTGGGAGAGAAACAATTGTGGGAAAGTGAGTTCCAAAGAGAAGTAGTTCGGGGCAGAAGTTCTGCAGTATGGTAATGTGACAGTCCAGTCATGAGCGCTACCAGATGCCCGTGTAGCCCGGGGGAAGGCGTAGAGAAGTGGCATGATTGGTGCTATTTCGTTTGAGCATTTGCCATAAAAGTGTCTGTAAAATAATGCTAGGAAGGCAACGCTTCTTCCTTGAAGGGAGGTAGTTCATATACAGTATAACTCCAGATTTTTTATCCTTATAGCTTTGTTCCGAAATTTATCCAGTTGCTTTAGTGCAGCCTTTCCACATCCACTCCTCAAAGTTGAACAATTTTCGAGCTGAGAGCGCGCGATTCTTATGAACTGTAGCTAATAACTCGTCAGTGAAGACGTTATGGATTCAATACAATAATCCAAGTTTCTTTGAAGTGATTTTAAAAAGTGATCTAATATGAGAGGTCCAACTGAGGGTACTGTTAAGTGAAGCACCGAGAATTTCAGTACTTTTAGAGGTAGGAATATTGGCTGCACTGAAAGTAATATAGTAATCAGGAATTTCCCGCAGTTAGAAAATTGTATACATATCTAGTTTTCTTACCATGAGATGAGACTTTTTATTGTCACCAGTCAGTGGTCTTGGATAAATCTTGATTTATGGAGACTGTTGTACAATCTTTGTGAATGGGTGTTTAAGTGTGAAGGAACTGTGAAACACTGAGTTAACTGCATGTGAGTGAATGGGATTATGGTGACAGACACGAGATCATTAATATGAATTAGAAATAAGGTTGGAGTCAGGACTGATCCTTGTAGTACACCGGGATTAATAGAGTGCAAACTGGAGTACGAGTATACATCATTTACTTTAACTCTTACCTATCTCTCGCTGAGATACAAGGAAATCGGTGAAACAAAAGATAACAGAACATAGCAAGAGAGTTTGCATAGCAGGGAACGTTGTCACACTCTTTCAAAAGCTTTAGAAACATCAAGGTCTCTTGCATGGGCTTCTCCATGTTGGTCATTTGACAGATGGCTGGTATGAGTCAAGAGATTGAGTATATAAACAGTGGATCTTTCGTGGTAAAAACCGTACTGTCTGTCACTAATTAGGTTGCTGGATTCAAGATGTTTAACAATGTGCTTATTATTTACAGTCCCAAGTACTTTATCAAGAGAAGATATAAACGGAGGGATCAAAAGAACTTCCTTTCTTCGGAACTGGGTAGATTTTTACTTCTTTCCGAGAAATAGGGAATGAAAAAGCATGTATGCAGAGACTGAATAATTTAGCTAGGACAGGAGCAAGTTCTGGGGAACACTTTTTCAAAACGATTGGAGGAATTTTAGCTGGACCTGGAGATTTGTTGGTCGGTAAACTGTCTAGGATGGGCTTTACGTATCTGGTCTGTATCTTTAGTGCAGCAATTTGGAAGAGTCAAGTTCTAGTACAGGAACGTTCTGACATTTCTTCTAGGCGATTTGCAAAAGTCGCTAAAATCGGAAAAAAGTGGATTTTCTTAGTGTCCCTCTGTTCGTCCAAATTAAAACAACATGTTTTTCGGTGCATCTGACGACTTTTTTTTTTTTCTTTTTTTTTTTGAGCATTGAGCGGAGCAGTTCAGGCAAGCGGCACAGGCAGGGTGTGGAGGGGGGGGGGAACTCATACGTATAACTGAGGGAAGGGGGGACTCAGAGAACAATCAGATAAACATATGAATCATATATTTCAAACTAATGAAGGCTACTCCGAGTAACTGATGATTCATATGACAAAATTGGAGGTAAATTTAATGGTATACATTACAGTTGCTAAAATTTTACGAAATGCTGCTAAAACTACAAAAAGATGAATTTTCAACATGTCCCTCTATTGGTCCAAACTGGACCTACACGTTTTTCGGAGCGTCTAACGACACCTTTTGGAGCATCGGGGTGGAATAGACCGGGCGAACGGCTGAGTCAGGGCGAGCAGAAACTCAAGGATCAGTGGACATAATTCAGATTGAATGATAAGTTAGATAACTGGAACAAATGAAGGCTATTCAGACTGACTGATGATTCATATGACAAAAGTGGAAATAACTGGAACTTCTTTTTTCTAGCCCGGCCAAAGCTGGGTATTTCAGCAAATGTTAGTGTTTTTGAAGAGCAGAAAAAGAATGAGAGGCTCTCCACCTCTGCACTGTCACCTCTTTCAAGTCCATACGAGTATCTGTGGAACTCAGGGAATACTGGAACAGTATTCTCTCTCTCTCTTTTTTTTTTTTTTTTTTTTTCACAACAGATCAACAGTAACTCAAAAGTCCATCTAAATTATCACATCATATGACACTGACATCAACATAAAAAGAGCAGATGTCAGGTAACGTGAATAGGAAAAATACAGTGGTGTGCAAGGCTGCAGAGGAAGAGGAGCACAAGGGTGAGATTTTCCGATATCGGGAAAAGAAGTAGCGGATATTAATGTTGCGAGAGAAGGTGCGAGGCACAACTGAGGCGTAGGAGAGAAAGGAGTGACGGAGGAAAGAAAGAAAAGAAGGAAGGAAGAGAGACGGACGATGAAGGAAGAGACGGAGGAAAGGAGGGGGAAGCGGAGGAAAGAATAGCGCAACAGAAAAAAGTAGAGAAAGATTAAAATAAGGGAGGACTAGAGGGATAAGGGAGAGAGTGGAAGGAAGGGAGAGAAAGAGAGAAAGAACAGGGGGAAGAAAGAAGGGAGAGATAGTGGAAAAAGGTGAGGACACAGGGGAAAGAAGGGAAAAACACAAGAAAGAATGAAGATACAGAGGAAAGAAAGGAAATCAGAAGGGAAGAGAGAGTAGACGAGGAAATGAAGGGAGATTTAGAGGAAAGTAGAATGATTTGGAGGGAGAAAGATGGGATGGACCTTGGAAAGATGGGAAATACGGAGGAAAGAAGGAAGAGACGGAAGAAAGAAGGGAGAGACGGAGAAACAGCAACAAGGAAAGAGAGAGGGAGAGAGATAAAGAGGAAAGAAGGAAGAGACGGAAGAAAGAAGGGAGAGACGGAGGAATGGCAGCAGGGAAAGAGAGAGGGATAGAGAGAGAGGACTGAAGAGAGAACGAGGAACAATGAAATTAATACTAGCGGAGTAGGCATGTTGTACTTGGGAGAGAGAGAGAGAGAGAGAGAGAGAGAGAGAGAGAGAGAGAGAGAGAGAGAGAGAGAGAGAGAGAGAGAGAGAGAGAGAGAGAGAGAGAGAGAGAGAGAGAGAGAGAGAGAGCGATTCATCAGGACGGAGATGCTATGTAGATTTAATCGCTGGCTTTCTCACAAACAGGTTTACCGTACTCATCCATCTTCTTGGTCTACTGATCCAGCCCCTGCCTTCAATCTCACTCTTATATGCTTTTTTCACAAAGTTATTGTCATCCATTCTATCCATATGACCACTTTGATGATGTATATAATATGCCAAAACGCAGTCATTGCCTATATCAATGTAATGAAGTCAAGAAGTCCATTTTTGTTGAGTGCCAATCTACCCTTGGAATACGACACCCAATTGCTGAACAGGGATAATGGAGAGACAAAATTTGTCCAAGAGTATGATCGGCCCGGACAGCGAGGTCTTCCAGTTGAGAACTCAGTATGCTACCAGTGCACCACCGGCTCCCTCCTGACATATTTGTGTGCTTTTCTCCAAGTTCTGATATCCTCTATATGACTGCAATGTGACCGTAAACTTCTATGGTAATAATATTATGTTCTAAACGTTACTGAAGTTATGGAAGTGTTTGTGATTAGGATATTGATGATGATGATATGTATTAGGCATCGTCAAAGTAAAAACAGTCACAACACACACAAAACAGGCGCAGTCAATCATCACTGTGTAAACCAAAAAATGCATGTACATGACTGTATAACCAGAAAATACTTAAGTATACATAGCAAAATAACCCCATGGTTTTGGCGTGCCCTACAATTACGCGGTCATATATAAGATTCTTCTATTCATCCACAGGTGAGCCAACACGAATTTAAGGGGTCATGTTTGCCTAGTAAATCTCTCCCCTTCATTTCAAGATTCTAAAGGTACAACCATTTCCATACTGGTCAATCAATATACGTCAAACATATACCATTGGATTGTTACCATACAAACACTTTGTACATCTTAAAGTCGTAGGACTTATAGGAATATATATCTTCTGACTTTGGTAGATAATCATGATAATGAAGAAAATGATGTTTTATAAATTTAGTCTCCAATGAATAAATAGATCATCCCTAAGCTAGTCCAGTGACTTAATTCCTATGGTAATGTATTCTGAACTTCGCTGAGGCAGTGTTTTTATATACGCATTTCATCCAGCTAACTGTATCCAATCTCAGTTCCGTGGCCTCGTCAACTACCATTCATTGCTTTCTCACACACCCAGAAACTATATTAATCTACCTTCTTCTTGGCTTAACACGTCTTTTCCCACCTTCAAATTTACGCACATATCATGCGCTATTCACCACCCAATCAGCTCGCTTATTCTCTACTTATTTTTTGTAACAAATGTGTTTTGCTCCCAGTTTGTGACTCCTTCCCAAGATTCTCCGGTGGCCGTTAACGCTATGGCAATATACAGTATCTTGAAAGTCGCTTACGTAATGGCGTTGTCTTTCACTGGAATGATGAACTACGACGATGAGGATTTGTATATACGAATTTCTGTCAGTAAGTATATGATTGTCCAGTGACCGATAACTCCTATGGTATTAATAATATATGCTGAAGAGCACTGTGGTAATGACGTTGCTTTGGTTGGGATGATGATGACGTTATGTATGAACTAGTTTTCTGGTAATTAATCATCTCCAGAGATTATTCAGTGGCTGTTAATTCCAATAGTGATATTTACTGAAGGTCACCCAGGAAATGGTATGATTCGACTAACATGATACTTTTCTTCATTATATGGCATCATAAATTATTCCAGTAGCCAAGGTTGTCAGCCAAGTTATATTACGTTGTATATTTTATACCTGTGGAAAGATAAGTCACCCAAGCAAAGGGAATATGCATAAATAACACACGTGATTACGAATAAAGATAAGTGTGTTTTGAGCGCTCCTGTAAAAAAATAAACGGCTGCCATTAGATTTTTTTTTTTTTTTTTGTCATGCATTTACACCAACAGTACTATAAACACAAGCAGATATTCTCTTAAACTCATGGCACACACACACACACACACACACACACACACACACACACACACACACACACACACACACACACTACAAAATCGCAACCATTTGCCATAAAGAAATAAATACGCAGAAAACACATACATACATTGATACATCTTTTGTCACGAGTACGCACATTAGCAACGTAAATTAACTCAGCTTCTACATATCATCATCATCATCATCAGCCGTTGAGGTCCACCGCAGGAACGGCCTATCCCAACCGAAGGAGAGACGATACAGCCAATGTATCCCTATCCAGTGGCTTAGGCTGTATGGTAGAGATTGTATGTAGGGTGAGAAGTGCTTGTGAGTGTGACTGTAGTGTTGTAGTGGCTTTGGATATGTGTGTAGTCTGGGAACCAAGTGTAATCGGCCCGCCTTAAGCCGATTGGGTGCAAACATACTAGTATGCGACACTGGTTCAACCTCAGCACCCCTTACGTCTGCCAAAGT
This sequence comes from Coenobita brevimanus, assembly GCF_032717465.1. Classification (NCBI taxonomy): domain Eukaryota; kingdom Metazoa; phylum Arthropoda; class Malacostraca; order Decapoda; family Coenobitidae; genus Coenobita; species Coenobita brevimanus. Next base: position 8,340,946 of record NC_137065.1, read on the forward strand.
AGTAAGTGGCTCGGTGAACGCTTCCCAAAGTTTTTACAACTCTGGCGGGAGGCAAACCCGCGTCCACCAGCGTGCGAGATGCACACTCTACCACTGTACCACAGAGGCTCCAGCTTCTACATGCATATCGATATAAAACACTTTCATGGGTACCTATTCACACAAACTCGAGCAGAAACTTGCCATAAATTCGGCTCACCCTATACTCGTTTGCATGTTCCTGGCCAATAACAGCACAGAGTATCGCACTGGATAACAAGGCGAAGGACACCTTTCACAGTAGCAAACCCACCTTGCCATACTGTATGGGGCAGGCTGAAGGGCGAACCTCGGGTGCCCCACTCTTTATAATCTCTTGTCCGGGTGAAGGTCTATTACTGTGCAAAATTTCAGATGCCTACGTTAAACTACGGAGTTCTCTCCCCTCGGGGCAGGTTCCCTCCCCCCCCCATGGGAATGGCAATTGAGAGTTCTACCCCATATAAAACGTTGCCGAGATGAACGTTTGCCTGCAGTACTTTTTTTTTTTTTTAGTAAGAGAACGCTGGAAGGAAAAACAACTGAATAAGAAAAATAATCCAAACACCAGATTACTGGTGTCCTCCATTCATAAAAAAAAAAAAAAAAAAAAAATCTGTAATAATTGGACTTGAACAGCTGTAAGTTGAAGTTTGAGTGGAAATAACTCTGGGGAAGTGAGTTCCAAAGAGATGCAGCTCGGGGAATAAAAGATTTCTGATAAGCAGAAGTTCTGCAATATGGCAGTGTGACATTCCAGTCATGAGCGCTACCAGATGCCCGTGTAGCACAGGGTAAGGCATGGAGAGGTGGGACAATGGATGCAACTTCGTCTGAGCATTTGCCATAAAAGTATCTGTAAAATGATACAAGGGAGGCAACATTTTTTCTTACCTGTAAGGAAGGTAGTTTATTTGCAATAGCAGGGTTATTAATAATTCTAACAGCTTTGCTCTGAACCTCTCCACATCCATTCCATGAGGGTGAGCAATATTCATGCTCCTAGTTAAAAACCATGGCCGTGCATAAAGGCTAAGCCAGGATCACCGAGAACTGTACCTCCTCCTCCATGGGGATGACTTTTGGCTGTTTCATCTTGTCCAAAATGTGACTTCATCTACCAGTGTGCAAAATGTCCTATTTTTGGTCAACATTATGGCAATATCCTCACTTGCCATTTGAGGCCTCTCCCCCCTCCCATGTGGGTGGTCATCGGAGGTCCCACCTTGTCTAAAATGTGGCTGGGGTAAGTGCCTATTAATAGCAATATTTCGTGTTTCTAGTTTAAGTACTATGGCCATGTATCAAGACTTTGCCAGGACCCCAGTCGGCAACCCCTTCCCCCGTGAGGTGCAACCCTTGGCTGTTCTACCCTTCCCAAATCGTGTCACTAAACGAAATTTTATTGTTCTTCAGTTAACAATGTTGGCCGTGCATGACGGCTTTGAAAACGTCGTCCCACCCCTAGGGGCTGCACCATGCTTATAACTTGGCTTGAGTAAATCTCTACCATTGTTCAATAAATCGTATTCCTAAATAAAAACCTAGCCTTAGCTAATGTTTTTTGTGGAACACCTAGGAACCCCGACATTAACACCCAAAAAAGTTAGAGTTATGAGTAAGTCTATGCCCTACGGGGGCACTGTGAAGAGTTTTCAGCCGTGACCTCCACACTAGATGGACACTGGTGTCGATTCTTGTCGTCTTTCTGATCTGAGGCGGGAAGGCAAGTGGTGGTAGAAAACGTAAACAAACCAGACACCGTAGCCACCAAGTCGCTCTCGTATTCCACCCATGCTGTTATGGAGGTGGAAACAAGTGCAGCAACCAGAAAGGACTGAAGCCTCATTTGTTCCCTAAAGATGCTACAAGGTGCGCATTTGTGATTCACGGTGATGGACGTGTTTAGCCAAACTGTGAGGATAATATGATTAGAAGCTAAAGAAACTCATTCCTACCTCATTACTAAATCTCATGGAGTTAACTGCTACCACGACATAGTATGTAAGTTGTGAAAGTGGTACAATTGTTTCAAGTGAAAATATTCCGACTGTATTACGTGCAGGTATTTATGCACGAGACTGATTATACACAACATCAGGGGATGTATTTCATATTAGGCCTATTATCACATGAAGATGTATCGGGCTATACATTCTGTTCTTCACTAAGGTAATGGCTGCTACATTTAAACCTGGGCTTCTTAGTCCAGTACACATCATCACCATTTCTCTGACCCGTTACTTTTATCAGTGTGTGAAACAGGCAGACGTAACGCACGTCTTCGCTTTCTCTTTATCGAATGGAAAAATGAAATGAGAGAGAGAGAGAGAGAGAGAGAGAGAGAGAGAGAGAGAGAGAGAGAGAGAGAGAGAGAGAGAGAGAGAGAGAGAGAGAGAGAGAGAGAGAGAGAGAGACTGCTGTAGGTATTCTTGCCCTTCAGGCCATTACATTTTATTTTTTCCTTTTGGGTAAGTTTTTATCATTTGTTCATAACTAGCCAATAAAAAGTGAGTGTTGTATATATGTTGAATTAAATAAATTTTTTATATCTTCCTCCTGTCTAAATGTGGATACACAGCAGATGGAGGGGTAGGGAGATTAGGAAGAACAGAGAGGGAGTTGTTAGTGGCTTGAACGGGAAAAAGACAACACATCAGCCTAGAATCCCTAAGACCACCTGAGCCATCTGCCTTGTTTATATGTAAATTGGAGGGATTGGACAGGCTAGAAACTCCCCTCCAGCGCCCCTCTTTGATAGCTCTCTAGAGTGATCGTTTCTACCCGTCTCTTCCATTTGTTTTTCACTCTCGCACTCTTCACATGCCCTTCCCTCATTTGACACTTGGCTTCATCTCATCCTTTCTTTTGAGTTTGTCCTACCAAGTCCAACTGTGCATTAATTTTTACACATATGTATTGGTACTATATTTTTTCCTACTTTCTCATCATTTATTTTCTTTACTGCAACCTTCATATTTTGCTCGTTCATTTTCCAAGCGGTGTCACTTCCTGCCCTCCCATTGTTTTCCCCTGCCTGTTTCTCTTTCCGCATTACCTCTTCTTCAGAGCTATAACTTTGGCATTCCTCTCATTACCTTTTCTGCTCATCATCTTCACCTCCTCCAGTACCTTCATTGGTAATTTTTTTTTTTCACTCATTTATTATTCTTATCTATTTAATTTTGATTTGTAACTTGTATAAAAGTCCGCTTCTGCCACTGTCATCTACTCATTCATATTGGTTTCCCATTACCTTCCAATTGTAATTTCTGTGTGTGACAGTTTTTTGGCAGTACCTAAAAATTTACATTTTTGAAATTCCATTCCTTACCTTCTAATCTCTTTTCTATACCTGTTTATTATCTCCACACTACGATGAAGGCCATACCGTGTTCGCTTTTTTTTGTCCGAATGATTTGCTGTTGGATTACATTCCTTCATTTCAGCATCTCTTTGTTTCAGGCTTGGTACAATGGTACCATGGGAAAATACCCCTATACTTCTTTTTTTTTTTTTTTTTTTTTCCACTTCTTGAATCGTCTTATAATGAGTTGTATCGAATCAAAGGTCACACCATACAAACATTCAAATTAAACGATCCTTTGTTTTTGTTTGTTCATTACTCATCATCATCTTTTAATCCTGTTGCCCCATGAGGAGCGTAGTAGCCCGGGGCTAGGAAAGTTGGTCCTAACATTTAAGATGAGAGTGACCGGCCTCACTCATCCCTGAGTGGTATTACATGAGCAATAAACCCCAACCACCCGTTGGATATAAATCTGCACAGGCTCAATCCGGCTGGAGCGCTTTTATTATCCACTAAACCAACAGGCGCCATAGTTTGGTTATATGATTACCACCCAGCTTGGTAAATGATTTCCTGGTCTGCAGGAAACCAATTAGCTTGTCACTCAGTGTAGAGTCACCCGCAGACAAAAGGGGAAAGAAAGAAGGAAAGAAAGACAGAAGAGGAAGGAAGGAAATAAGGAAGGAAGAGAGGAAAGGACAGTCACCCGAGAGCAACACTACTCGTATATCGAGTGAGTAGATGGTGAACGCCTCCACCTACCACAAATCATCATGGCATTTACACAAGTGTATAAGTGTACTGAAGCTGTGTAGAGACCATCTTACGCTCCCTTGCCATCATTGGTAATATTTGATTAAAGTAACATTTCCCCAATCATCTCTTTTCATTCGAATTTACATATTGTTTACCACCCTAGCTCCGTTTTGGTATTCCATTCCTGATCTTCCCACACGCTCATTGTTTTGTAACCTGGCCTTTTAATTATGTTTATATTTTCTATAACGTATTACCGCCCAACAAGTGTATGTCATTGCAAAGAAAAATACATGAAATTTGTGCAGATGTTCTTGGTCAAAAGGTAGAGCGAAGACTATAAAAAAAAAAGAAAAAAAGAAAAGAAAAGAGACAATGATGTACGACTGAATGTGGTCCAATTACCCGTCCCCGCCCCGGAGGGGTTCGGGAGGGGGGTATTGTTTTCACTCGGTTTGTCTCTCTTTTTGTCTGTCTGTCCGTTAACAACCTTACGCGAAAACTACTGGTGCAATTATGACTAAAATTACAAGGACGATGGGCTATGATCTTCTGATCACTTGTTTACATTTTGGGCCAAACTGGTTTAAGATCTAGCCTGTAGGCCCCCAAAAATGTAAAAAAATCATTTTTTCGCCATAACTCCTTTCAGATTCGTCATAACATGAAACCAAAACCTAAAAGTGCATCTTTCAAATCTGCATCCTATAACATGCCTCATTACATCAGGGGGGTCACCCCCTAGTTAGTGGTAGGGGGGTCAGTGTCACATGGATCGGACCTAAAATTTCAAATGGGCATCAAATCGTCAATTTTCACCCAATTTTCTTCAATTTTGATATGTGACTTCTTTGACTAGATATCCTGTTGTATATATAGGTCAGCACTAAAATGACTGCTGGAGACGTGTTTGCCGTGCCTTGGCAGCGATTCTTGTTCTAATGCAATTATGCTTTCTCTCTCTCTCTCTTGCCAGATTCAGTTCCCCACCTTCCCTTATGGTTACGACTAAGCATAAAGTTAGCCAGTTATTGAAACAAAACGTACCAATGTTTACCAAGACAATCAGTGCCATAAATAGTTACGGCGAAGCTTCTTTAATGTGGCTACACAGTAAGTAAATAGGTAACTAGTTATTATCATCATCATTATTATTATTACTACTATTACTCACTGAAAGGCCGCCTTCGGCGGCCTCCGCTCGATATCATCACTTTTTATCTTCAGAAATGAGTCATAACTCGGGAACCGGTGGTCTGATTGGACTGGAAATTGTTTCTTTCTTCAAGTTAGAGCATTTTAACGGTACCTTGCTCAAACAAAAATTGCGCTACATTGCGCCGTCATAATAACTTTTTTTTTTTTTTTTAAACATCCCATAATATGTATTATTTTTGTTTGAATTACATGTTTCTAATAATTCCAAACCAGTTCGGCGACACCGATTTTTTTTTTTCTTAAAAATATGGATATTTCTTAGTATGGCGCATTTGTTTCGCTTCCATAAGCGTATATGCATTTTGCGAATTCAAGAGATTAATCATAACTCTGGAACCGGTGGTCTGATTGGAGTGGAAATTGTTTATTCTTCAAGTTTAGCGATACCTTGCTCTGACAGAAACTGCGCTACAATGTGCCGTTTTTACTGCATTACAGTAACAAATGGACAAACCAACAAACCAACAAACATGCAGAAATTGGATCCATTATAATATAGATTATTATTATTATTATTATTATTATTATTGGCAGTGGTACCCGTAGTTGCCAGAGAAAAACCCTATGATCGTGCATATCACTACTGCCTGGGACCCTGGATAGCCACTCGCCCCAATGGGAGAAGACCCACAGAGTCCAATTTTACAAACCGAACCTACATGCCTCCTTGGGCCTACTTCTCCAGGAATATATTCCGAATGGAACTCTTCCTGACATAGACTTATTATCCCGCTATCCACCCACCACCAACCAATCCCACCCCCCCTGCTCACCTGCCCACCCATCTACCATGCCCACAATTCCACTCACTTATCCACACTCACCCACTTATCCTGCCCACCCACTCCTCCCACAGAGCCCCTCCACATTCACCTGTCTGCTTAACCCAGCCCACCCACTCCACCAGCCCTACCACCCACTCACCCATTCATGCTGCCCCTCCACACCCACTCTCCCACCCACTCCACCCCCACTGCCCCTCCACACTCACCCGTCTACTTGTAGGCATTATATAGGCATTAGTATATATCTCATAAACAAGATGTACAGGATACAGTGTCTGCTGGAGATGTACACAGCTTCTCACTAGGAATGTCAATTCACATAATGTCTATCCACAATCTTGTTGTCCCAGACCACCAAGAATTCTTAACATATGATGTATCTCAAACAACCTCCATGTAGTCCAGACGACCAAGAATTTCATGACGTATTTAAACACGTGGAGTAACCAGCCCTAGTTGGTTCACGTGAATGGAAATCTACCAGACACTACATCACACACACACATGCACTCCAAGCTGTATAATATGTTGGAGAGATTCCCTTCAGATAAGAAAGGGGAGAGAGGGGCTAGAGAGAAGGCCCGACACTAGGGTCATTAGGCCGTCACGCTCCTTCACTCTGTAACTCACTATTGACATACTGTCAAAGGGTTTTTAATGTATATACAATATTAAAGCATAATTTTCAATAATACTGAGAACAAGGACAATGAATTGTCTTATGAAAATCAAGCAATGATTACTTTAAGCCGGCTTACTTAGCCGATTCTCTAAAGACGAGAATTTATAAACTTTCTCAACAGTACACAGCAGAGACTAATTCCTCACAATTGCTGTTTGTTAGTACTGTTAGCCTCTGGAGAAAGTGACTTCACCCCTGACAATCAATAACTCATGCTATTAATGATAACAGGTTCTTGCTGATGCATTAACTCCTAGATGGCACAACGGATTTTAATCTTAATACGAAAGGACTGGCCTAAATACCAGTTATGAATAGCAAAGCGTTTATGCAAGCTAGGAGGTGCAACTAGAATAAGCTTAATATGGAAAATAAAACACGAGTTTACATTACATTAAGCTCGAGAAAAAGAACTGTTAAATTTATTGATTACAAAGGAATAAATTTACGTTACATTTCAAAATGAATTCAAAATCAGGAGATCGCACTCACTCGCTCACTCAAAAGCTAACTCTTAAACCTAGGAAAAAACGAAAAGAAAATACTGGTCAAAGAGTGGACTAAGCGGATGACTGGCTGTCGTTACTGAGGAAGGACACTGTACACGCTGAGTCTTACCAGTCACACTAGGTGGAAATTCAGGAACTGGACAACGGCAGCACTGCTACACACTGGGCCCAACATGCTTTCACGGCGTACAAACCTTGACTGACTTCAAATCGTGGGAAAGAGGCGAGCGTCCAGCCGCATTGCTAACGGCTAGAATAAGCGAAACACGCCCATAATAAATTGTTCAGCAAAAGTGCTAATGTCTTGTACAAAGATGATCATTCATGACACAGTGAAAAATTGTTCTGAAAACACTCCCGAACGGGTGAATACGTAGCGGTTAAACTGAACGATAAACACTGAGATCCCACTAGAGTTCGCGGTTTCCCACCAAATGATGTCACGAGCCGACTCGTGACATTACGCCCCATCATGTGAAATTTTTTCTCAGGAAAAAAATTTCAATATATACACATAAATCCTAACTCAGTCACACAAGATTCACACTGTGGTGTGTGTGTGCTATCCTGCTACAGGAGAAAGTCACAGTCACCAGTGAGCGAAAAAACCTCGTATTTACGTTAATAGAAGCAAGCTTGAGGGAAAAACTCCATGACGATGGTGAAAAATCCTGTACTCAGGTCAAACTGAGCGAAAAGTTCACTACATTTACATTAACAACTAATTGTTATGTAGCGTGATGTATGTAATACACGTTGTAGGTGTGACACTTGTGGTGTAACTGTACCTACGTGTAAAATTACTTAATGCAAATCAATAGTAAATGATGACGACGAGGCAGAAGAGAAGAGGCGGCAGCATGCGTCAGGGATGATCAGCTGTTCTGCACGGCAATGCTGCACCCGCCAGCTGCACCTGCGAAAACAATCAATGTGGAGCATCAAAAGTGTCATTTCTCTCTCTCTGCCTAGCAATCAGTACTTTTTTTTTTTTATGCGAGCAAGAAGGAACCAAAGGCCATGAGCCCGCAGTAACAGTTCCCTCCAAGAGAAAAACAAAATACAATATAGAGCCAAATTCAAGATCCGATCATTTTGAGATGCCTGGACACACTGCGTTTGAAAGACTGGAGATCATAGGCAGCAGGAAATACAGACAGAGGGAGACAGTTCCAGAGCTGACCTGTTGCATAAATGAAAGACTGGGAGTAACGTTTAACTCTTGCATTAGAGAGTTGGACAGAAAAAGGATAAGAGTTTGCTGCCAGACGGGTGCTACGCGCCCGTCGTAGAGGTGGAGGAATGCAAGCAGACAGTTCAGAGGAGCAGTGACCATTAAAGTAGCGATAGAAAAGAGATAAAGATGCAACAGTGCGGCGAAAACACAGAGGTTGAAGGGAGTCAGTAAGAGGAGGAGAGTTAATGACACGAAAAGCCTTTGACTCCACCCTATTGAGAAGAGCTGTATGTGGGGAGCCTCCCCACACATGAGAGTTGTACTCCACACAGGGGCGGATAAAACCCCTGTATAGAGTCAACAATTGCACAGGGGTAAAGAAAAAGCGGAGTCGGCTTAGCACACCCAATCTCTTGGAAGCAGATTTTACAAGAGATGTAATATGATCTTTCCAAGATAAGTCCCGAGTAAATGAAACCCCAAGCATGTTCAAGGATGATGCAGGATTAAGCTGAATATTATTAAACATTAGTGGAAGATTTTGTCGGGTTGATAGGTGTAAGAACTGAGTCTTAGATGCATTAAAGACAACCATATTATTTTTACCCCAGTCAGAGATACGAGCCAAGTCAGACATTAGGTGTGCCATAGCCTCATCCCTTGTTTGTTGAAGTAACTGTTGAGATGGGCGTTGTGGGAACCGAATGGAAAGGTGAAGGGTGGAGTCATCAGCGTATGAGTGGATAGGGTTAGATGTACAGCTTAGAAGATCATTGATGAATAAAAGGAAGAGAGTTGGTGATAGGACAGAGCCCTGAGGAACACCACTGTTGATAGATCTAGGAGAAGAACGATGGCCGTCTACAACAGCGGCTATAGAACGACCAGAAAGGAAGCTAGCGATGAAGGCACAGATAGAAGGATAGAAACCGTAGGAGGGCAGTTTGGAAATTAAAAATTTATGCCAGACTCGATCGAAAGCCTTTGAGATGTCAAGTGCAATGGCAAAGCTTTCGCCGAAGTCCCGAAAGGAGGATGACCAGGAGTCTGAAAGGTAGGTGAGAAGATCGCCAGTGGAGCGTCCCTGACGGAACCCATACTGACGATCGGAAAGAAGGTTGTGATAGGAAAGATGCCTTAAAATTTTTCTATTAAGAATTGACTCGAAAACTTTTGAAATACAGGATGTTAAAGCAATTGGACGATAGTTGGAGGGTTGGGAGTGGTCACCCTTCTTTGGGACTGGCTGAATGAGAGCAAACTTCCAGCAAGAAGGAAAGGTACAAGTTGACAGACAAAGGCGAAAGAGTTTGCCTAGGCAGGGTGTAAGCACAGAAGCACAGTTCTTGAGAACAACAGGAGGGACCCCATCAGGCCCATATGCCTTGTTAGTACTGAGGCCAGTGATGGCAGAAAATACATCAACTGAAGAAATTTTAATGTCAGCCATGAGGAAGTCAGAGGGGAGAAGTGATGGAGGAACAGCAGCGGAATCGTCTAAGGTAGAATTGGAGGAGAAGTCTGTGTGAAGAGATCTGCTTTATCAGTAGAAGAAATAGCTACAGAACCATCAGAGTAGAAAAGAGGAGGGAAGGATGATGAGGTAAAGTTGTTAGAAAGATTTTTGGCAAGATGCCAGAAGGAGCGGGAAGAATTCGAGTTGGAGAGTTGAGAGCATTTAGTATGGATGAAATTATTTTTAGTAGAGCGAAGAACAGACTTAGCACGATTCCGGGCAGAAACGTAAAGATGATGAGATTCAGGGGTGTGTTGGCTCTGGTACCTTTTGTAGGCCCTCTCCTTGTTGCGGACAGCATTAGAACAAGCGTGATTAAACCAAGGCTTTCTTGCGTTAGTCAAAGGATATGAGAAAGGAATGTATGCTTCCATGCCCGAGAGAATAACCTCCGTAATGCGCAAGGCACACTCAGATGGCTCACGGCCATGGAAGCAATAATCATTCCAGGGAAAATCAAAGAAGTACTGCCTGAGGGCCTCCCAGTCTGCGGTCCAAAATGCCACAGACGACGTTTCCCTGGAGGGTCCACAGGCCGTACCGGAGTGATAGGACAGGTTAAGGTAATAAGGTTGTGATCGGAGGAGCCCAACGGAGAGAAAAGATTAACAGAGTAAGCAGAAGGATTAGTTGTGAGGAAGAGGTCAAGTATGTTGGAACTCTCACCAAGGCGGTCAGGGATACGGGTAGGGTGCTGTACAGGCTGCTCTAGGTCATTAAGGATAGAAAAGATGTAGGCTTGTTCACCAGGTGGATCCGTGAAAGGAGAGGAGAGCCAAAGGTGGTGGTGAACATTGAAATCTCCAAGAATGGAGATTTCAGAGAAAGGAGAAATGGATAGAATGTGTTCCATCGTAGAAGTAAGATAGTCGAAGAATTTTTGATAGTCAGTAGAATTAGGGGATAAGTAAACAGCACAGATATATTTAGTCAGAGAATGACAGGAAAGCCGAAGCCAGAGTGTGGAGAATTCAGAAGAATCAAGTTCAGGAACACGAGAGCAAGATAAGTCGTTGCGTATATATACACAACAGCCACCTTTGGCTCTGAAATGAGTATAGAGAAAGTAGGAGGATACAGAAAAGGGTTTGCTGTCAGTTGCCTCGGACAGCTGAGTCTCCGTTAGAAAAAGAAGGTGAGGTTTAGAGGAGGAGAGGTGGTGCTCAACAGAGCGAAAGTTAGAGGAAAGGCCGCGAATGTTGCAGAAATGAAGAAGAAGAGAGTCAGACAGTGGTTCCAGGCACCTAGAGTCGTCACCGGGAGAGGGGCAGATGGTGGGAGATAATAGTTAACCCCGTTCAGTATGGTTTTTCATTCATTCATTCATTGCCTGACGCCATGTATCCCACACGGGGTGGCCAAGGGCTTAGAGTTATTTGTTTTACAGGGAGGGGCACTAATCCTCCACCAACCCCACTTGACACGTAGGGATGCCAACAGCATCTGGTGTTCCCAGGCGGTCACCCATCCAAGTACTAACCAGACCCAAAGTGTCTTAACTTCGCTGATCGGACGGGAAGCGGTGTACTCCACGTGGTTACAAAAAGTACACTATTTACATTATTAACCAGGAAACATAGTCAAGGGGTTTCTGCAGGACATGAAACGCTGACCCAGTTTACTGGTTAAACCCTATACATAATTAGCAAAAAGACTGGGCGTTTGTGCAGGACATCAAACGCTGCAATTCGCTAAATTAACCAGGGAATGTGGTCATGAGCGAAAAGACTGGGTGTCTGTGCAGGACATCAAACGCTGCGATTCACTAATGGAACCTGGTTTACTGGTTAAACCCTATACAGTGGGGCACCAATTTTCGCGCCTAATTGGGTCCAAAAATAATGCGTGAAAGTAGAATTAGCCAAAGTTGGGGCATTGTCTTTATGGCAAAAAGGCTAATTGGTTCCAAAGTACATCTTTGCAAGGGCAAGGTTTGTCTTTAATTCACCATGCTGTTTCCTCATACTACGCACTGTCGATTCTGGGATGTTAAATATACGGCAGATTTCATTGTTTTTTGCACCCTTGTCCATGTGCTCAACTATCTTCCTTTTCATTTCATTATTATACTGCCGTTTCTTCACTCCAACACGATACTCTCTTTTAGCCATGGCCTTTCCTCCCGACTTTGAATGTCCCGGCCACTTTTTATCACCACCACTGCCTCCCGGCCCTCCCCCCACACCACCAGGCTCTCCCCCCACACCACCAGGCCCTTTCCCCACACTACCAGGTATAGTAGAGGCCATTGAACCGTGAGAATCCAACACAATGGAGCTAGCACGCTCGTACACAATGGCGGGAATGGGTGGACAGAGTGTTGACATGACGTCATTCAAGATGGCAGTGGGTTGCGGGCGGGCGGTGCAGGAAATTCAAAGTTCAAAATATTGTCCCAAACCCAAAATTTGTGCGCGAAAATCGATTTTTTTCAAGCGAAAGTGGAAGTTAGGGAATATTTGGTGCATGCCGCGAAAGTGGATTCCGCGAATCCTGCTGTAGCAAAAGTTGGTGCCCCACTGTACCTAATTAGCGAAAAGACTGGACAATTGTGCAGGACATCAAACGCTGCAATTCGCTAACTTAACCAGGGAACGTGGTCATGAGCGAAAAGACTGGGCATCTGCGCAGGACATCAAATGCTGTGATTCGCTAATGGAACCTGGTTTACTGGTTAAACCCTATACCTAATTAGCGAAAAGACTGGGCGTTTGTGCAGGACATCAAACGCTGCATTTCGCTAAATTAACCAGGGAACATGGTCATGAGCAAAAAGACTGGGCATCTGTGCAGGACATCAAATGCTACAATTCGCTAATGGAATCCAGTTTACTGGTTAACGAACTCCACGCTTACGATTAATGACAGGAAGCTGAGAATCGCTACGCAATCTCGGGCAGGTCACGTTTTAACACCCACCGTGGGTGTGAACACTCGTGTGGATATTGTGCATTCTCCGGGAATCCTCAGAGAGGCCCACAGCTCGAGACGTTCCACAAGGTAATTCATACACAGCCTCGAACTGTCTCTGCAGGGTTCTCAAACTTCCCCCTTAACTTATGATGTACATGTATGTACAGGCCCTGGACATACTGTGTCCTGTGGGACCAACGGGCGAGACGTCAGCAATTACTGGTACACTTTTAACTGGGAACCAGGCTGGTCCTTGGATTACTCAAATCTCTGAGGACGCCTATCTTACGGAACCCAGCATACAACAGTTGTCCGTGTTAGTCAGCAGTTAGCAGGCAAGATATCAGGTCTGCACCTATGTTATCACTTCCCTTGATGTATCTCAAAACAAGGTTATCTGCTGTAAATACAGTGTCCAGCATGTCAATCTTGCATTAGCCAGCTTGGTCGTGCTGAGACTAGTGAGTGGCATATGATCAGTTTCCAGAGTGAATGGTGCCCCATATAAATAATAATAATATTTTTTAACACCATCGACCATGGCCAAGAGTTCCTTCTCAACAGTACTGTAATTCCTCTCGGCAGGTTTTAGCTTACGGCTGTGGTATGCCACTGGGAAGATTCCACCTTCCGATTCCTGCATCAGTACAGCACCTACACCATCTTGTGAAGCATCAGTGCACAGTAGGAAAGGTTTGTTGGAATCAGGCAACTGCAAGACAGGCTCCTTGCACAACATGTTCTTAAGGGCGGCAAAAGATCTCTCTTGCGCTTCTCCCCATTCAGTGGTGTTTGAAGCATATTTCCGTAGGACCTCGTACAACGGTTGGGCAATGAGAGCAAAGTTGGGGATAGAACTCCTATAAAACCTCACTAGGCCAAGGAATGCCCTAACCTGTTTCTTGGTCACGAGTCTCGGGGCTTCTCTAACCTTCCTGATCCTGTCACCCTGACACCCGCAGTGATTGCTGCCAACAATATGTATGAGGAACTCCACCTCACTGTGACCATTCTTACATTTGCTAGGCTTCACAGTCATGTTGAAACTCTGGAGTCTACTGAAGACAATTTCCAATAGTCTGAGGTGCTCCTCCAACGTGGCGGAATGAACGAGGACATCATCAACGAACATCTCTACTCCTACAATACCATGGAGCACTTGTCTCATGGCACGATTGAATACTGCTGGGGAATTGGTAAGTCCAAATGGGAGGACTTTATACTGATACAACCCCCTAGGAGCAGCAAAGGCAGTGAACTGACGGCTCTCAGGGTGAAGGGGAATCTAGAAGAATCCCTTCGCCAAATCGAGCTTCGTGAAATATCATGACCCTGCCAGCTTGGAGAAGATGGCAATGTGGTCACCCATCGACTCAGCATCCACTTTGGTGATTGCATTGAGCATCCTATAGTTGCCACAAATCCTGACTCCACCATCTTTCTTGCAACTACTACCATTGGACTGCGGTAAAGAGATGAGGACTTTTCAATAATACCTGCAATCTCCATGTCAGCAATTTCGTTGTCTACTGCGCCCAGTAGTCGCATGGGAATCGGATATGGCTTAACTTTTACGGGAATATCGCTGGTTAACTCAATCTTGTGACAATCAACCTTTGCAAGTCTAGGTTGGTCAGAGAAGACATCAGCATACCGACAGAGCAATGACCTTATGGAATTCTGATCACCTAATGCTAAGTCAGCGTTAAGTAAAACATCTCCGACAGTCTCTTCATGACGGGACTGAGCGGTTAAGGGCTCGTCATCATGGTCATCAGCTGGGATCACAGCGGCTGCCCCGGTTTCTTCCAGTGGCTGGTCACTATCATCAGCTACTCGTAGGCCAGTCTCCTCGGGGTCTGACTCATGATAAGCCTTCAACATGTTAATGTGGAACCTTTTGCGAAGATTCCCCATTTGAATTATGTAGTTGAGGTCTGAAATGCGCTCTACTACATCAAATGGACCCTTCCACTGCGCCAACAACTTGTTCCGGGCAGTGGGGAGTAACACCAAGCACTTATCACCTGGACTAAACTTCCGAAGTTTTGCCTTCTTATCATAATAAGCTTTCTGAACTTTGCGCGCCTTGATCAATTCTTCCTTAGCTAACTCGCACGTCGACTGGAGGCAGTCAGCTAGATCAAGGACATACGTGTAGGTGGTCTTGACTTCAGGGTCGGGTTCTTCATCATCCCATAACTCGCGATGGACTTCAAGTGGTCCATGGACCGACCTTCCATACACCAGTTCAAAGAGTGAGAACTTCAAGGAGTGCTGTGGGGCTTCTCGATAAGCAAGCAGAAGAGGAGCAATGAACCGCGGCCATTCCTTTGGCTGTTCGGTGGCCATGCTCTTTAACATCTTCTTGAGAGTCCCATTGAACCTCTCACATAGCCCATTACACATGGGATGATAAGGCATAGTTTGCAGGCCTCAGATGAACAACAACATGAATGCTTCGTTCATCATTGCACAGGTGAACTGCGAACCCCGGTCGCTTAAGACTTCTTTGGGGATACCTACACGACAGAACACTTTGATCAATGCCTCAGCAACAGTGACGGCCTCTATATTCTTAAGGGCCACGGCTTCAGGCCACCGTGTGCTGAAATCAACAGTAGTGAGGATATACTTTGATCCATCACTTGCCCTAGGAGAGACTGGCCCAACAATGTCAACTGCTACTCTCTCGAACGGTTCAGAGATTACAGGCATTGGTTTCAATGGCGCAGGACGGACACGTCCCCGGTCAGTGGTACGCTGACGCACATCACAGGAACGCACAAGCCTTTTTATTTCCTATCCCATTCCTGGCCAGAAAAAATCAGCATGGATGCGGCCAGAGGTTTTCTTTTGGCCCATGTGACCTTCCATGACTGAACAATGACCCAATTCGAATACTGCCCGGTGATACTTCGCGGGAACGATGAACTGCAGTCAAACCTCGCCCTGGGATGTTCGTGACTCACGGTACAGCCGTCCTCGCTTGTGAAGGAACCTGGCTTGACCTCCCCGTGAATACTTAATCACTTTACCCTCCAGCTTCTTACGCACTGAGGCAAGTGTCGGGTCAGACTGTTGTTCTTGGACAACGTCTTGACTACAAATCAAATCTTGCGGCGTTGCGACGGTCAACGGGGTGACACGATTCGGAGCCTTGGCCATGGCTTGTGTTACTGCAACAGCCAAAGTCTGAGTAGCAACATCTACAGCGCAACTGTTTTTGACGCCCAGTATGTTGCCGATAATGAGGTCAAACAAGGGTTCTGGCATGACAACAGCAGCTGTCAAGCCAGTGTAGAAAGGAGATGCCACCTGGATACGTGCCTCAGGGAACAATCTCACTGACTCATCAATAAGTCTAACTTGGATCTGCTTACCCGTGTACTCGTCGGGCCGAACTAAACTTTGCTTGACAGAGCAACCTGAGGAACCATTATCTCTCAGGACACTTACAGAACACCTCCCACAAACCCTGGCTGAACAAGAAAGGCAGTGATACTGGTGGAAGGGTCTGAGGAGGTAGCAGCCAGTCATTGGTGAGACTGCGGAACAAATGACGCAGCAAATGTGGTGCCCTGAGAACTTGATACCTGAGGGGTCGTGCTCACCATCTGAGGAGCTGGAGCATTGACTACCTGTGGAGGAGGGTTCACTGTCGTTGGGGAACTAGTAAACTGTGAAGTACCTTTACCGGTGGGGTTGGCATCACTGTACGCTTGTTGTGGCATAAGGGCTGCATTTGCATCCTGCCTCCGATACACTAAAGTCGATTGTCCTGACTGAAGGTTACATGGTTTGTCCTTGCCCTGCTGCTGCTTGAAATACCGGTACTGCTGCTGGTTAGGGTTCTGCTTATCGTACCGCTTCCACTCAGGTTTCTGAGTGTTTTGCCCCTGGTCCTTCTTCTGCGGTTTTGGACCTTGGCCATTATTCTGAGAACGGCCTTGTTGCTGGGGTTCAGGCTGAGACGGTAAACACTGGGATCCCACTAGAGTTCGCGGTTTCCCACCAAATGATGTCACGAGCCGACTCGTGACATATACCTGTGCAGTAAAACTCCATAACGCAAGAGTGCTGTACCTCACCTCGTTGACACTACGTCTCGTGACTTTATTCTGGCTGTGCTTGACGATCCACAGTCGACTTCCCTGTCTCCCTACAAGTATCTACGACCACGCTATCGAGATACTCAACCCTGCCCACCCACTAAACCAGCCCTGCCTACCCACCCCACCCGAACTGGCCACCCCTCCGACCCGGTCTAGCTAGTAATTTTCCGCGTGCAGAGGTAAAAAACTCACGGGTAATTGGCTACCATGTTTCCACCATGTTGATTATTTCTATTACTACTGGTGTTGGCCATAAGGGGCGCCACTTCATCAGCTCTAATGTACACATTTAAATTCGTCGTAAAAAAGTTAAGTCTGTTGAGGCTGTTCAGAGAGTTTTATAATTACGTATCTCCTCGATTACTTCCCAGGACAGACATTGCATGTATGGATTATTATTATTATTATTATTATTACTGCCACCACTACTATTGTTGTCATTAGCGTTCAGTCCCTTTGTTTCTCATCTTCACTGCCTCCTTCTCCATGTACACTTGAAAATGAGTATACAACTGATCTCTCTCTCATCTCCAATTCTCTCTGCCTTTAGCTGTGTAATTTTTGCCCTTAGCAAGTCGTTTTCACTGTCTAAGTTGCTTCCCTAACAAGTCCTCTAGTGAACTTAACGGTGACTTATTAATGCGTGTACTGTAAGTTACGTAAATCCACCAAAGCCGCTTTGTGTTTTTCGAATATTTTGTTGTTATATTCAGACAGTTTTATTCAAATCTCAAAAATCTTTTAACTGGGGAGGTTAAATAAACCTTTCATTGACCCATTTTATACCAGAGGTCCTTGCTATGTTCAAGACTTTCGTCCGGTAATAGCAAGAATAAAGACAAAATACGTCACCTGATTCAAGGGGATAAGTGGCGAGAGGAGACAGGGTGAAGTGTGACAGATGAATTGCATATTGTGTAGATCCTTTTTTATGGTCCTGTCTTCTGATGTATTTTATTCGAGCTAGCACAAGACGGCTTTATTCAGTCCAGTGAGTGATAAAAGCGTTGTGTGTGTGTGTGTGTGTGTGTGTGTGTGTGTGTGTGTGTGTGTGTGTGTGTGTGTTTGTGTGTGTGTGTGTGTGTGTGTTGGACGCACGAAGTCTCCAAGAATGAAGGAAAAACGAATGAAAAAAAGTAATGAACGTTTACATTTGAAGATATAAGGATGCAAGAAGGCTGGCAAAGCAAAGAGAGCAGAGAGAGTGGAGAATAATAAAAGTGAAAAGGCGAACGGAAGAGTGGCTACATAAAAAAGATGGTAGATAGAGAGAGAACATGAAGAGAACAAAGGACACAGGAAACTGAGGAGGGGTGACCTGTGCATTGAGAGAGAGAGAGTGAGAGAGAGAGAGAGAGAGAGAGAGAGAGAGAGAGAGAGAGAGAGAGAGAGTAGGGAACGGCGTTATCTAAAGGCGAGAACTTATCGAGATAAATGTATAGCCCTAAAAATAGGAGCAGCTGAAACTCTCCCATGTCAAAAAGCTGATGATCGAGGGAGACCTGAGGCTCTATTTGTAAACGCTCCTAAGCTTAATTTGTGCATAAGATTCCTTTTGTATAAACGCTTATCTTCCCTTACACATCAGCCTGATATCTGGCAACCAAACTAGAATGAAAAAGTGACAAACTCGACGAAATATAATCTCACTCAAGGTGAAAAAATGAAAATTTGAAGTTAAAATATCTAAAGTTTCTTCACTGGAATCTTAGTGGTTAATATAAAATAAATCAGCTACACTTGGCAGAGTAAAAAGTCTATCGAGGAGATGGTAAACAGGTGACCTCTACCGTATATCCACGATCAACTCAATATCATTATGTACAGATATAATTTTCCTACCATTTCCTGCAACCATACCCAGAAAAATAAGAAGAGATGGAGGTCTCGGATTAATGCCAATTGACTGCACGAGGTCATTGTAGCAGGCGTATGAGTTTTGCTAAGTTACAGTCATCCCTGTAAAAATACGCCCCGTGACTACCACTCTTGGTCCCAACTTTAACTATCTATTGAGCAGGGACAAAGGGAAGCGAACTTTGTCCAATAATGTTGCCAGCCTTAGAATCAAACTTGGGTACTTCCAGTTGCAGTCTGGTCGTGCTAACCCATGCAAGGCTGGCTAGCCCAAAATAAACCAGCAGCAGCTGTCGTAATAATATGTCCCGGAAGCGGTACAAATATAACTGAGTGTAATTCGTAGCCTAGTTCACCCTAGTGGGAAAGATATTGTTATATTAACCCTAATCCACCCCAGAGAGGGCAAATATGTCCTCCCTCCCCCCTGTTTTAGTTAATTTCTCCTTGTTCTCATCTGTGAATTTCACTCCGGACCCCCTGTAAATTCATGTGTCACTTTGACAAATGCAATCATGCAATGCACATATGCAGCCCGAGGCACAGAGAGCCGCGGCGGAGCTGCAAGTAACAGAGGGGGACCAGTCATCTGCTTAGTCATCCTGCTGTCATAGTCACTGTGATACGATGCACACGTGCACATGCACATGTGCACACACACACATGCAGCCTGAGGCATCGACCGCTGCGGTGGCGGCGGCTGCGGAGGAGCAGCAGTTAGAAGGGGCAGCCAGCCATTTGCTCGGTCATCCTGTTGCTTTGGTCACTGTGACACGTGCACACATGCACCATGTGGTCGTGGGCGTGGTCAGGGACCACTCCCACTGGATTCAGAAAGAAAACTGGGATTATAGAAGTACTTTCCATGCACTCTTTCAATTGAAACCAGACAATTCCAGGGAAGGGATGCAAAATTGTCCCCCTTTTGTGGATTAGGATGGGGATGCTGTGAACTGTTTGTGACCTATGATCGATGATGATGAGTCGGGGCCCTGCATCCATCCAGCCCCAAAGGGCATGTATGTAGACAAATATAATTCTTCTGCACTTTGTGTCTATTCAACTGGGACGCCATAAAATACAGGAAAAAATAAAAAAATATGCAAAAATAATTTACCCACCCAAGGAAAACCTGGAATTTTTAGATGGCGATGATGTCTACTGTGCCGTCTCATTTATGACTGCCCGCCTGAGGATGTTATTGAACCTGACCACCTGAACCACTGTGTACGTACAGTATGGGCAGTGCCAGGGACCACTGCTATTAGAGTCAGAAAAAACTGGGAATATAGAAGTACTTTCCATGCATTCATTCAACTGAAACCAGAGAACTGAAGAGGAAGGGCAAATTTGCCTTTCCTTGAATGAATTAGGGTGGCCAGAGCATTGGTGTGGATTAGGGTAAAAAAAAAAGGGGGGGGGGTGAAAGAGACGGATTCCTTCGAGTGGGGACAGTGATATGACCTGAAGATGGGGCTGTCTGATTATACAAACATCCTTCAGTTCTCTTCCTGTCCCCTAAAAGGAGAAAGGTGGGCTAGAGGAAAAGGGCAATGTACTAGTATGTCTGCAGCCCACCGGGTTTGCAACTACTGCTGCTACTGCTACTAAGTTGCAAAAGGGCGAAAATACTGGCAGACTTAACAGAGAAGCTCCTGTGACTCACTCTTAGCTGAATATAATAGGCTGGCTCTAGCTAAAAGAGAATACCAGATTTGCCCTTACCTTAGGAGGGTTTAGGTGGGCGTATTCAAGTTACTAGTGGGATAAAATACCTCAGCACCAGCGGGCAGTATAAACTAGCCATGGTAGAAGCGGTCCAGAAATAGGCGAGTGATGGCACAGTCCAGTTCATCGTAGTCTGAAAAGAAATATACAGGTGAAAATATTTTTGCTTTTCACGGTTCTGGAGGGAACTGGTATCATCTTCCAGTGTGCTGAATGCATGAAGCCAAACAACATGCGAAAAGGGGATACGGAGGGATACCTCACAATGTCCGCGTCACAACTGACACACTATTATTCCTTTCAGTTATAACGACTTTTTGTTTATAATTTTAATTTCTGTATGCGAAATTGACAAAACCACAGAACGCCACAAAGGGATGAGTGGATATCTTTCTAATTGGTTGTAATGTCACTGACATAATTTAATTATGCTTTACAGTTAACATTTCCTTTCATCATCATCGTCATCATCAACATCACCGTCATCAACAACAACAATCTGACCTTATTTCACCTAAATATGGATGAAGGGAAAGAAAGAAAATGGGAAAACCATCATAGTCATTATAAGATCAGAATTATGAAACTGATAATGATGATATTGATGTAAAAGAACTTCTGATAGCAACCGTAAACTTCATATAATTTTTCTCTCTATATCTATAATGCAGTCCTTTATTGCCCCCTCAGGAGCACAGACCTCGTGGCTGGGCTACTTCATCAAGGAAATGGAGGTGAGAACGACCAGTTGTTTTGTCCCTGAGTGATATTATATGAGCAATAAACTCCAACCATCTTCTTAAGGGACACGTACTGTTAGAACGCAATAACTCACCAGACTACCCGACGTCTAATCAACCTAGTGAATGGTTTCCGGTTTCCGGGGCTACGAGAAAATAATATGTAGCATGGCACCGGAGGCCAGTATTGCATCAAGTAAGAGGATGCTGGGCCCAACCAACACACTCTTTTACATTTTCTAAAAATAGGATAATAGAGTGTGATATATTCGTATGCCAATCAAGTTTTACGTCGAAGTATTATGGAATTCATACATATTTCTTGTTAAATTTGTTTGATCCATAGATCACATCACAGGGTGCCTACCTTCACTCCTCACTCACTCGTCATTTATGAGTGTGAAGCGCACCTATATTTAGAGTACGGACGCAAATACACCAGGCAGTTAGGGCGCATCTATGGTCGGGTTTGTGCGTGACTGACTGGGGATATAACTCACTGTATCCAGTAAAGTGTTCTACTGATTCATCCTTGCTACCTCTAATCGATTTTAATATTCTTAGGGGAGACCTTATGATCAAACGGTCAATGAAAGACTGATCTATAAAACCACGAAGTTCGAATAATCCATCCTAAATTAACGCACACACACACACACACACACACACACACACACACACACACACACACACACACACACACACACACACACACACACACACACACACACACACACACACACACACACACACAATCATCTGGGTTTAATAAAAACGAAATACGATTACGTAACTGAACTGGAGATGTTAAGTATAAGCATTTTTCAGAACTAGGTGATTTGTTCCAAAATAACACAGACTTTATTTAGTTGGCTAACGTACTTTATCATCATCATCATGATCCGGACCTCCTTTCCCACCTTAGGGCAGGGTTAGGAGTAGCAGCGTCCAGACAGCCCAAGTTTGGCTAGTCCAATGGTCCCCGATTCCTTTCACTCATCGTTCAAGCCCCCGGAATCCTGGCTCTATCTTATACACCAAAAACTTTCACCACATTCTGTAGCTTCACATAAACGTATCCGATAGAGTCAATCCGAACGCTGTCACGTTAAAAAAGCGGTGCCAAATTCCTGATCAAGCACTTCTCACAACATTCATCCAACCAGCTCGATCTTTTGTCAGTACCCTAGCCTCACCGACTTCCAAACCTCTCTACCTCACATACTCATCCACCATATCTCTCCACCTTTTCCTTGGCCTACCTCGTCTCCTCCCTCCTTCAAATTCGCTCAGATATACCTTTTTCACCAGTCTACTGTATTGTTATCCATTCTCTCCACATGACCGTAGCATTTAAGTACACTCTCTTCGATTCTGGTGTCCACAGACTTCTTCACTTCGCATCTTTCATGAATCACATTATTTCGTATCCTATCCACTCTATGTACCCTACATACATTCCTCAGCACTCCCATCTCCACTGCTCTCATTCTTGACTTTTCATTTTGATGCCACATCATAGTCTCTCATCCATACCTTAAAGTTGGCACTAACACTTCTTCATGTAAGCCCCATGCAGCTGCAGCACTTAAGCCTCTGTTTCTTATCAAGGCCTTCATAGCACCAGCTACATTCCTTCCTTGTGTCACTACTTTCCACTTCTTTTGCACATTTCCCTCTCTTTTCTATCACTGTACCCCAGTTTTTGAACTCTCTCACCAAATCCAGTCTCCAATCACTGCAACATCACACTGGGAGTCTCCTTCTCTCTCGATTACCATCACTTTACTCTTTACTTCATTTACTCTCAAGGCACGACGCTCACAGACATCAGCAAAACTCAGCACTAGTCTACCAAGTTCCTTTCCTGTATTTGCAAGTAGCACTGCATCATCAGCATACAACAAATTTAAGATGTTTCACCCATCACCATTCATTGCCAACGCTATCTCTGTATCCCTCTCTCCATTATTCGTGTTTTTACTGTTTTTACTTCTCTCATCATCCCATCCATATATATACATATATTTAACAATCATGAGGACATCAAAGAACCTTGTCGCACGCTCACATTGATCGTGAGCCATTCACTTAGATTCCCATTAACCCTTACACATGTCTCACTACCATCGTAAGAATTCTTGACGGCACCTAGCAGCTTACCATCTACACTGTACATGCGCAAAACCTCTCACAATCCTTTTTTGTCTACTTTGTCTCTGCTTTTTCCAGATCCATAAATGCCATGAATACCTTATAGCCCTTCTCACAAGCCTTCCTCACTATCTGTCTCACTGCAAATATTTGGTCCAGACATCCTCTGCCACTCCTAAAGCCACCCTGTTCATCACCCACCAGGACTTCTGATATCTCTCTTACTTTCTCTATAATAATTCTTCTATATACCTTCCCTACAACACTGAATGAACTTATGCTTCGATATAATTCTTTCACTCACTTCGCTCATTTTATTTTCGTACAGATGTACAATCACAGCCTTTTCTTCTCTGCTGGCACAGTTTCACTCATCCATGCTCTCTTACATATCTCCAGCAAGCACTTCATTCTGCTCTCTCCCAAACACTTAATCATCTCTGCATACATCTCATCAACCCTAGCTGCTTTCTCATTTTTCAGCTGCTTCACGACGTTCTTCACCTGTGTGAGTGTCACGTTTCGTGGCACTGATTTCCTTCTCTGCACGCTCCCCAAACCAATCATGTTTACAGCGGCTCTGCTCTCTCTATTCCCATTCATCAGGCTTTCAAAATATTCCTTCTATCTGGTCCTTACTTTATCCCCATGGATTAATAATCTACTACTTAAATCCTTCACACTTTCACATTTCTTTCCACTGTCACTTCTACATTTCCGCACCTCTTTCCAGAATAACCTCCTATTTTCAGAGTAATTTGCATTCATTTTTCTTCCTAGATCATCATTTACCTCCTTCTTCTTCCTCTTCACTACTATCTTTAGGCGCTTCTTGCTCTCAATATATTCAGTTCTTATTTCACCTCCCTGTTCTTTAACCACTCTAGCCACTTCTTCCACTTTTCCTCGACTCCTCTTCTAACCACTTCATCCCACCATGCCGTACCTTTCTTCTTTTTTGTTATTCTTGCCACACCACACACTGCTTTAGCATTCCTAATCAATACCTGTATGCATTCCAGAGGCTGTCCAGATCCATTTCATTCCAATTCACTGATTCCAACTCCTCCCTACTTTGGTCCTGTATTCTTCTGCCATATCTTTGATCCTCAGCTTCTCAACTTTCAGTCTTTCTCCCTGACTACTTCTCTCTCTCTCTTGGTCCACCCCATTCCTCTCAGCAGGATCTTGCATACCATAATCATATGATCTGGCAGACTTCAACATCGTCCTCTTACGGCCCATACTTTAAATTTGTTGAATTCGAAACAGATTTGTAAATAGGAATGGAACGTTCATGGCCAATATATCTGGAATGCACTTCAGATTTAAGAACAATAAAGAACATGAAAAAGCCCATTTGTAATTTGATCCTCCTTGTATTTCAGTCAATATTACAAGGACCAAAACTGTATTACAGGTAGCTCAATCATTCATTATGTTCTTCCTCGTCTCATTAGCTCTCCTCTGCACATACTAACAGTATCTCCTTACACATCTTCCTCATTGTCTTGTACCCTCATTTTCTGGTGCGCATTAACCACCGAGGCATTAGGGCTTCATATTCCAGTAAGGGTGAAGAGAGAACCTGTATTTTTACACAGGAAAAATCACCAGAGAAATTACCAATATGCCGAGAATCGAACCCGGGACTCTCAGGTGAGAGCCAGGCAGCATACCACTACACCACGACCAGGTAAAAGTTAACTCACGTTGTCACAATCTTGTAACCAACGTCCCTCCGCCCCCACTGTGGGCCTGAAGAGGGTGAATTAACCCCCTGGCACTCGGGCAAGTAGATGCTTTTAATCTATCCCAAGCACTTACGGCAAGTCAGAATGAAGAGAGAACCTGTATTTTTACACAGGAAAAATCGTCAGAGAAATTACCAATATGCCTGAGAGTCCCGGGTTCGATTCCTGGCATATTAGTAATTTCTCTGATGATTTTTCCTGTGTAAAAATACAAGTTCTCTCTTCATTCTGAGTTGCCGTAAGTGCTTGGGATAGATTAAAAGCATCTACTTGCCCGAGCGCCAGGGGGTTAACTCACCCTCTTCAGGCCCACAGTGGGGGGTTGAGGGACGTTGGTTACAAGATTGTGACAACGTGAGTTAACTTTTACCTGGTTGTGATGTAGTGGTATGCTGCCTGGCTCTCACCTGAGAGTCCCGGGTTCGATTCCCGGCATATGGGTAATTTCTCTGCTGATTCCAGTAAGGGTGTTGTGAAAAACAAATCATGAACCTCTGGCAGGCTTTCTTATAAAACATAGTAGGAGCAGCCTGTACCTACTCTGCTGGCCGATATTACTTCTTGCCAGTTTAATTTTTCATCGTGGCGCGCCCAACTGATTTACTTCATCTTGTGATAGAGGATGCTATGGTGAATGAAAAGGCAGGGACGAAGGAGGTGGAGAGAGAGGGTGGGATGTGGAGAAGGGGAGGATGAGATGACAAAAAGAAACAAGGATTGCAAGTTAAACGTAGTCTCAGAGCTCATACCTCTGCCAAAGCCTATACTAAACAGCTCAGAGCCCAATCAAAAGTTAATAGTCTTCCTTGCCCAATAGTCCACATATGCACAATTTTTCATTGAAATTCATCAATAACCTTCTGAGATATCATGTGGACAAACCAACGAAAAACAGTCCTGAACCTGGACCCGAATCCATATCACTACCAAAATTTGTTCAACTCTACCTTGACTAATGATCCACATGTCCACAAAATGTCATTGAAATCCGTTGATAACTTTTTGAGATATGTTGTTGACAAAGAAACAAACGATAAACAGGGGTGAATACATAACCCTCACTCCATGGTCGAACATCGTTGGAGAGTTAATAACAAGGAAGGGAATTGGGGAAAAAGGACAGGAGGAAATAATGCGAGTGGATAAATGATGATAAACACAGGGACTCGTACTTAGAATTATGAGAAGAAGGAATGAAGAGAAGAAAACGGTGATACACAGGGAAGGAAGCTTTGGAGGAACACCTAAGAGAGCAGATAGGGAGGATACGTAATGATAAACAAACGAAGTAAGGATGATATAAACACCGACAAGGAATGAAGGGAAGGACAAACGATGATAAAGAGAAAGAATATGGGGCAGGATAAGAGCCCAGACGGGGTGAAACAGAAGTATAAGTGATAATAAATCAGATTTGATAGAGTAGAGAAAAGAGTTATGGTCTAGTAAAAAAAAAAAAAAATGGAAACAGGATGCGATACACACTTATTTGTCGATGGCTGTAATAATACGTGGCTCAAATAATTCAATAACACACATGGGGCTGCTGTAATACGATATGCTTCACACTATCAGAAATTTTATATCTAGACACAGCTGGCAGTAAGTGAAGTATCATTAGATATAATTAAATAGTAGGAGAAATTAAATGACAGTCAAAGCTTGAAAGCTGATCTCTATCTATCTATCTATTGCCAGACGCCTTCATCCCGTAAGAGGTGGCCACAAACAAATCGCCTCCATGTCGCCCTGTTCCCCGTCATTTCACTGCCCTGCTCCCAGCTCACACCCCCCTCTCTCATATGCCTCTCCACTCCATCCCTCCATCTCATCCTTGGCCTTCCCCTCCCTCTTCCCCCCCCTCCACCTCACTCATATACACTCTCCTCGTCAGTCTCTCACCCTCCATCCTCTCCACATGGCCAAACTACCTATCTGTGTTTCTCCTAACGCTTCCTATCACATCCACATCCACACCACAACGCTCCTTCACATCCTCATATGTCTGTCTCTCCATGTGACTCCACATGCTCCTCTCAAACAACTCATTTCCACTGCCCTCACTCTTGACTTCTGTCCCTCCAACAAGGTCCAAGCTTCCCTTCCATACGTTAGAGCTGGTATCACAATACTGTCTTGTAGAAACTTTTTCACTTCCATGCTCACTTTCCTGTTTCTTATCACTGCTTTCAAGGAACCAGCAACCTTTCTTCCTTGCTGTACCCTTTCTAGCACTTCACCCTCTAAACTTCCATCCTTACTCATCACACTACCCAAGTACTAAACGCACTCACATTTTCCATTTCCTCCTCATCCAACCACACTGTACATTAACTTACTTCACTTCTCTCGAAGACCAAAACTTTACTCTTCCCTACATTCACCATTAGATTCGTACATTAACTGACTTCACTTCTCTCGAAGACCAAAACTTTACTCTTCCCTACATTCACCATTAGATTCCGTTTCTTACACACTCTCCCAGACTCATCCACCAAGCCTTGCAGCTCCCCTTCGTCTTCACTTAACAACACATTATCATCTGCAAACAACAGTACAGGGAGTTTCCAAACACTGCCCTTTGCTCATTAGGTCCACTCCAACATCCACTGTCCTACGTTGTATCTCTTTTATAACCTCATCCATAGAAAGATTGAACAGCCATGGAGACATGACACATCCCTGTTTCAATCCAACCTTCAGTAGAATAATTCAGAATAATTCACTCAGTTCACTATTCACATGCACTGCAGCCTTAGCACCCTCATACATACTCTGCACAGCATTCAACAACTTCCCATCTACTCCATAAAGTCTTAATACTTTCCACAATCCTTGTCTATCCACCCTGTCATATGGTTTCTCCAAATCCATGAAGGCCGCATACAACTTCTTTCATGTCTCTAGAAACTTTTCCACTAAAGATCTAAGAATTAGTATCTGATCTACACAACTTCCTCCCTTCCTAAAACTTTCCTATTCTTCTCCAACTAATTCCTCTGTTATTTCCCTAACTGTCAATAGGTATCCTACCATATACTTTTCCTATTACACTACGAAGACTAATGCCCCTACGATTACCACACACTTCTTTTTCCCCTTTTTGGTAGTTGATGCTTTTATATATTTTTGTCATAGTCTGCTACCATGGATATATGTTTAGATAGATTTTACATATAATGTGTTAAGTCACTTAAAAAGAAACATATTGTGATTTTTTAAAATATCTTTCTCTCCGTTTGATTTAATGCCGTGTCCCATCTTGGATGTTAGTTAAGCTCTCTGAAAACATTTTCAGTTTGTCATGCTAAATGGTGGGTTTTATGTTTAACTGAACTTTTCTTCCAAGAAACATTTCAGTACTGAGTCGCAGACATATAACCAGACGGACGCCTGATGGGCTGAGGCGCTCCATCTGAATGCAACGCAACAGACTTAACATCCGAGCGGCATCTAGGGTTTATTGTTCATAAAATATCTCTCACGAACGAGCGTCTGGTTACTTGCATTAAGTTTTTAGCTTATGTAGCCTGGGCCCAAACCCCTACGCTTCCAATGGAGCAATAAATGATTGTTAAACAAATCAATTGTCAATGACTAGCCTTTATAAGAAAATTATGGTCTACCCGTGTTTTCTATTCCTTCCATATTCATTCCCACCCCTCGTTCCTCCATTTCCATTTTTCTTCCTTTTTTACCTTCTACAAGTCCTCCATTTCTCCCTCTTTTCCAACCTCCCCCCTCCTTCTCTCTCAATCTTCTTTCATTCCTTACCTTTCAACGCGATTCCCACCTGTCTCTCACTTTTTCCTTTCCTACTCCCCCCAGATGCCCCCCACCTTTGTCTTTAATGCATGACAGAAGGAACTAAAGGCTATCAGTACTCATGACTGTTCCCTCCAAGAAAAAAAATCTATTAAAAGAGTGCCAAGTTCAAGATCCGGTCATTTCGAGATGCCTGGACAAATTGCAGGTTTAAAAGACTGGAGATCATAAGCAGAAGGAAATATAGGCAAAGACGGTTCCAGAGTTGACCTGTTGCATACGTGAAGAACTGAGAATGTCGGTTAATCCCTGCAGTAGAGAATTGGACAGAAAAGGGGTTAGAGTCTGCTAACAGACGGGTGCTACATACACGCATAATGAAGAATTGGAGTCGACAGTTCAGAAGAGCAATGACTGATGTAGTACTGACAGAAAAGAGATAATGATACAACACTGCGGCAAAGAGAAAGAGGTTGAAGGGAGTCTGTAGGAGGAGGAGAGCTGGTGAAACTAAATGCCTTTGACTTTACCTTGTTGAGCAGTGCTGTAATGTATATGGAGAGCCCCTCTACACATGAGAGCTGTACTCTATACAGAGGTGAATAAAAAGCCTGTATACGGTCAACAGTTGTGTTAGGAGGAAGATGGCACAGAGACGGCTTAAGACAACTAATCTCCTGAATCTTATTCTGCAAGAGAGGATATATGATATTTCCATAATACATCGTGAGAGAATGAAAAATCAAATATATTAAAAGATGATGAAGGCTTGAGTTTAATATTGCTAAATATTAACGGACACTCGTGTGGCAGAATATGGCGGGTCGAAAGACGTAGAAATGGAGTTTTAGATGCACTGGAAACGACAAGGCTGCTTTTACCCCCCCTCAGTGATACGACTCAAGTCAGAAATTAGGTGTGCCATAGCCTCAATCCGTGTTTGTTCAAGTAACTGCTGTGAAGGACAGACACTGCGAGAAAAATGGGAGAAATGGAGTTCCCCCTAGCTAAGCCCTGTATTGGACTATATAGCCCCGCTAGGGTTACAGGAGGGAGCTACCCCTCCCGGCACGGCAGCCCGGGCGGGGCTCGAACTTGCAATCCCCCGATCACAAGTCCAGCGCGCTACCACTGTGCTACCGCGCCCCCCAGACACTGCGAGAAGCAGATGGAAATGGGGAACCATGGAGTTACCGCTATAGGAGTGGGTAGGGTTAGATATACAGATTAGAAGGACATTGACGAATAGAAGGAAGAATTGGTGACAGGACAGAACCCTGAGGAACAACACTATTGATAGCTCCAGGGGAATATTGGTGGCCGTCTACAGTAGCAGGTATAGAATAACCAGGAAGGAAACTAGAAATGAAGGCATAGAAAGAGGTGTACAAATTTGGATATTAAACATTTGCGTTCGACTCAATCGAAAGCCTTTGAGATGTAAAGTGCAATGACAAAGCTTTCACCAAAGGAAGATGATCAGGAGTCTGACAGGAAGGTGAGAAGATCGCCAGTGGACCGTTCCTGATGGAACCCATATTACGAGTAGTGACTGGAGAGGTTATGATAGGAAAGGTGCTATAAACCTTTTTGTTGAGAGTAGATTTTTTTTTTAATTAGAAATTCTGGATGTTAAAGCAATTAGGCGGTAGTTAGAAGGCTGGGAACGGTCACCTTTATTCGGGCCGGGCAAAATGAGAGCTAACTTACAGCCAAGTAAACAAAGATAAGATTGTTTCCTCAGCATCAGTTAACTACCATTCTAATGTTTCAGCTGGCAATGTGACTGAGAAGATTAGGGCAGTGTAGGAATGTTTTAAGAACCCAGGAAGCAATAACGTGTAAATGACTCAGGAAGCAATAACGTGTAAAAGACAGAGACAATAATACAAAACATGGTAAAGAAAGTTCAATAGCACTGAGAAGTAGGAGAACTTAGAACATAGGATATAATATAATAATATAATACATAGAAGAGGAAGAAAGGAAAAAAAAATAGTAAGGAATGCCTTGTATAGCAAGATGAGTAAAATCATGGCTGAACAGGGAGCTGTTGACGGAACTGTTAAGGACCAGTACGGAGCTCTCAGGAACAGTCTCTTAATAGTTACTGATTCAGTGTATGGATGGACAAGAGGCCCCCCCAAGTGGTGGGATGAGGGTGTGGATGGCGCAGTTAAGGAGAAAAGAAGGCTTTTCCGGGAATGGAACAGGGTTAGTAACAGAGAAGAATACTTGGCTGCCGAGCATGGAGTTAGAATGGAGGTTTACATGGCAAAAGCTGCCTCAGAGACATGCACTGGATATCATAAATAACACTGAAAGGAAGAATATGGTATTTAATGTGGCAAATCAGTTCAAGAGCGAAAACAGGGATATCATAGGTGAGTAGTCTGTGAAGAATGATGAAGGAAGGATAGTGGTGGACGGGGAGGATATTAAAGACGCCTGGAGAGAGCATTTTAACCGGTTCCTAAATGAGGAGTTTGACTGGAACAGGGAAGGTTTGGAGTCAGCAGATCCAGTATTTGTCCCTTGACCTTTAATTGATGCTGTTACAGTGAGCAAGGCAATAGGCAATATGCGGTTGGAGAGGACGGCAGGTGTGTCTCGTTTAACTCCTGAAATGCTGAAGACCTTGGGAGATACAGGAGTGGGTTTAGTTACTGATTTGATAAATTTGATTATATATGACTGTCTTGTACCAGATGATGGGCTGAGGAGTATGACTGTAAATGTGTATAAGGGGAAGGGTGATGCCCTGAAAAGAGAAAACTATAGAAGCATAAAGCTTTTGGATCAGCTAGTGAAGGTAATGGAGAGAGTCCTAGAAGGTATGATGAGGAAAAGATTGAATATTGATGAGATAAATTTGAGTTAATGCCAAGGAAAAGGACCACTAATGCCATATTCATTGTCCGACAGCATCACTAAAAATATGTAGGAAAGAAGAATGAACTGTACTTTGTTTTTGTTGATCTGGAGGAGTTTTGTTGTTTGGGGACATGTTATGTGCCGAAGGTGGGTCTGGAGTTGGCGGTTGCTAGGGCAAGGAGTGGTTGGAGGAAGTTCAGGGCACTGTTACCTCTCCTAACATTGAAAGGGCTCTTCCTCCATGCAATGAATCTTTGTATGCGGCATGCGTTAGGAGTGTAATGTTGTATGGTAGTGAGACATGGGTAGTAAAGAAGAGGATAATCATTGGCACAAACATACAGAAATGACAATGTTTAGATGGATGTGTAGTGCGTCCTTGAATGAAAGGCCTGGGGGGGGGGCTAGGATTACGATATAAGAGTTGAAAGGAAGGATAGGACTGGAATGTATTGGTGTTGTGATAAAGAGAGGTAGCTTGAGATGGCCTGGGCATGGTAAGAGGATGGAGAACGACAGTTGGGTGCGGAATGTGAGAAGTGTGAATGTTGTGGGTAAGGGTGTGAGAGGCAGAACTAAAAAGACTTGGGACCAGGTCATAGAGTGTAACTTCATGGATAAGGGACAGAACAGGGAAGCCGCCAGAGGTCGAGCAGCAGTGACGACCGCCATTAATTGGCAAGGCCGAAGCATACAAGCATGTTGGAGCCTTAATAAATGATACAGTACGGAGAGACTTATATAAAAATAGATATAAATGTGAGAGTATTGGAAGGCAGGAGAGATGTGAGAACTTTGAAATCCATGTTATAGGGAAATGATAAACAGTGCATTATAAGAAAGATGAATGTGTGGGGGCGCTGGAGAGTAAGAAACGGTGCAAATGTCAGGAAAGAGTATACAGTAATAAGGAAAAGATAAGCGTTATATTTCATAATACTGATGAAAGTGTAGGGGCACTGGAAGGTCGAAAAGGGATTAGATATGATTCAGGACTATACAACTAAGCAGTGTAATTCTAATAGACACAACTAAGCAGTGTAATTTTAATAAGATAAATATTACACTATTAAGGTTAACCCTCTCTCTCTCTCTCTCTCTAGACAGTATGGTTTTCTCCACGAAAGATCCATCGTGGACATACTCAATCTCCTAACTCATACCATCCATCAGTCAATCGACCTACATGGAGAAACTCGTGCAGTAGCCCTTGATATTTCTAAAGCTTTTGACATAGTATGGCACCGTTCCCTGCTGTCCAAACTCCCTTGCTATGGACTAACGTATTTTTTCCTTTGATTTCCTCGTATTTCAGTGACAGGAAAATAAGAGCAAAAGTAGATGATGTATATTCCAATTTCCACTCAATTAACGTCGGCGTGCCACAGGGATCAGTTCTGGCGCCAACCCTGTTCCTGGCTCATATTAATGATCTCTTAACTGTCACCAACAATCCCATCCATTCATATGCAGATGACGGAACTATAGTTTATTCTCACTCAGACACCCATTTACAAAGTCTAATATCTCTACCTCTCAACTCAGTACAGCCATCTCCATAAATCAAGACCTATCTACGATCAATGAATGGGGACAAATCAACCTTGTCTCATTTAATGCTAGTATAACTAAATATATACAATTTTCTAACAGACAAATATTGCCAGTTTCGTACATTACCTTCAGTGCTACTAATATTCCCATCTCCAAAAGTACTGAAATTCTCGGCGTCTCACTTAACCATGCCCTCAGCTGGACCTCTCATATTAGATCACATCCTAAAACCACCTCAAAGAAACTTGTATTAATGTACAGAGTCCGTAACTTCTTCACTGACGAGCAGTTAGCTATAATTTATGAGTCACGTGCACTTTCAGCTTGAATATTGCTCACCCTTGTGGAATGGATGTGGAGAGGTTGCATTAAAACAACTAGATAAAGTTCAGAACAAAGCTGTTAGAATTATTAACAACCCTGCCATTACAAATAAACTACCTCCCCTGCAAGTAAGAAGGAATGTTGCCTCCCTTGCATTATTTTACAGATACTTTTATGGCAAATACTCAAACGAAGTTGCGTCCATGGTGCCACCTCTCCATGCCTTCCCTCGTGTTACTCTGGGATCTGGTAGCGCTCATGACTGGAATGGCACTCAGCTATATTGCAGAAATTCTGCCTATCAGAATTCTTTCATTCCCCGAACTGCATCTCTCTGGAACTCGCTTCCCCAAGGTTGTTTCCTTCCAAACTTCAACCCACAGCAGTTCAGTTCTAACTGTTACAGATATTTTATGAACAGAGGACACCAGTAATCTGGTGTATGGATAATTTTTTTTTATTCATTAGTTTTTCCTTCCTCTGTTCTATCATTAAAATCTCTCTCTCTCTCTCTCTCTCTCTCTCTCTCTCTCTCTCTCTCTCTCTCTCTCCAGTATCTATCTATCTATCTATATCCCATTGGATCCCAGGGGTGCTGGGCGAGGCATTGCACTGGGAGGGTACTAAGCGTACCGCCCTCCGCCTGTCGGCTCATAGTCGCGAAGCTCATAGGTTCCCTACCTAGGGGTTCCCTACTTTATAATGACTTGAAAAATCCCAGTTCTGTCCAATACTCGGGACACTGGGTTCCAGTGACTTGAAAAATCCCAGTTCTGTCCAATACTCGGGACACTGGGTTCCAGTGGGATATCAATATATATCAATATATATATATATATATATATATATACATACGGGCACACACACACACACACACACACACACACACACACACACACACACACACACTGATTTTCAAAACTGCAGTTTCCACACAGTAAAGTCTTTTGAGTTCTATGACCCTAGTCACGAAGGTTTTGAGTGTTTTAAGAGTTCATTGAAACACTTGGCGTTTTCATATTTTTTTCCTGCGATACCTATTAGCCCGTCATTTTTAAGTAAGGATGAATATGATGCTTTAAAAGGCCTTTCGAGTAACAGCGATGTATTAGTTATGAAACCAGAAAAGGGCAATGGTGTTGTACGTTTGAACAGAAGCGATTCCATAGAGAAAATTATGACAATTATTTATGACCGTTCAAAATTTCAGTCTGTTCCTGGTGATGTTAACAGTACTGGATAAGGAAGACAGTTAATAATGGATGGTACATAGATGATGCTACTTATTCTAGTTCGTTCACAACAGGATCTACACCTTGAATAATGTATGGACTACCTACAGTTCATAAAGAGTGCTGCCCATTACGCCCTACAATGTATGCTGTCTGTACCTTTAACTATAGATTATCAAGTTCTTAGAACCAGTATTGTCTTCTGTCACTTGTAATAATTACACTGTTTCTGATTCTATCAGTTTTGCGAAAGAAATTTGTAGCTTGATAATTGTGTTACGACTTGTTTTGATGTTAAATCTTTATTCACTAACATGCCCTTGACTGAAACAATTAATATTTGCGTTGAAAGTCTCTTAATAATTACTACCAATGTTCTCAATTTCAGTAAGGACCAGGTCCATAAACTTCTCACTGTGGCCTCTAATGAGTGAAATTTTTGATTTCGCGGTAATATTTACCTTCAGACTGATAGTGTGGCAATGGATAGTCTACTTGGGCCTGCCCTGCCAAATGTATTTTTGTCCCATTATGAGGCACGGTTGTTGGATGAGTGTCCTTAACGATTCAAACCACTATTTTAGCGACGATATGTAGAGGATACATTTATGATTTTTCTATCTGAGTCAAACATTCCCAGATTTTTAGAGTATCTTAACTCTAGACACAGTAACATTGAGTTTACAATTGAAAAGGAGGTAAACTAGAGTACCTATATACCGAGAGAGTAACGACATAGGGGGTACCGGACGCTCAGCTGGTGGCCGCCGTTTTCCTGCCAAATTCGCGGCGCTGCCAAATTCGCGCGCCGCCTGACTGAGACTCACGTGCAGGCATCCCGTTAGCGTTAGTTCATGTTTTTTTGTTGCTGAGAGTGGGCGTGATGCCGGGCTGTTCTACCTATGGGTGTGCCAATCGACCGGAGAAAGGCTTTAAAGTGTTCACATATCCATCTGATCCAGAAATAAGGAAATTATGGAGGAATAAAGTCAATCGTCTGGGGTGGGAACCAACTTCTAAATCAGTCCTATGTGAGGTATGGTATGCTTAATGAATGTTATCATGTAATTTGCTGGGAGTTTGTTCCTCTCTGCCGTAGAAATTAATGAATTGTCGGTGTAAGAGGGAACCACTAAAGTAGATAAGAGTATCAGGACGGGTTAATCATTGAAAATGAATTTGCGTAAGAAGTGATGATTCACAAAATCACTGTTTTTACATATTATGTTGATATTAGTTGTTTATGGTTATTTATACATACCTTGCATATGATTATTATACTTTCTCTTCATATGAGTGCATTGTGGTACTTGTGTATTATGCCTACATGGAAAAATAGTATTATTCACCAATTATTAGTGCGCTCTTCATACTAAGGTAACCTACCTTTGTACTATCCTACTTTTATACTATCGTAGGCTACTGCTCATATGTGTATGACGTTTACCTTTCGTGTGTTTATTATCACACGTCTTGAGTTTTTACGTATATTCTTACGTGCATTATCCGTACAGAATCTTTTGATGCGTATTCTATTTGTACTCTTATTATTTCGTATGTTGTGACAATACGTGGAACGTGCATCGTGTTTTTTTTTTTCGTGTGCTACTGTATACGTGTACTACGTGCATTTTACGTATATTATGTGGACGTCTACCTACGTGATTCTTCAGTCAACTGTCTATGAATGTTACATGTTTCTAAGGGGCCAGTATAACATACAGTTTACCTAAGAATACCTATATAGGTACTCTAGTTTACCGTACCTCTAATGTTATCATTGGTTACTTAGAAGCTGTAACACTTAACAGTTCACGTGAGTCTGAAGTCAGCATAATTAGCTTCACAGATAAAGGTCAGCAGGACTTGTCGGTGACAGAGAGTGATTCTGTGTACAACTTTATAGGCTACTGTGTTCACAGTGTAAAAAACACGGAGACCACCTGTGATGAGTGCCTGGGAGATGTAATGTCATCACCCCATCAGACAGCTCATAAAGCAGCAGACCTCACTTTACTCAAGGAATACAAAAAAGGAGGACTTATTGCTGCCAGATAAAGTATATGAGATGCTGCATAAAGTAGAGCTGATGTTCAGGAAAGGTCAGTGTGATTTGACAGGAAAGGATAACATTAAGCAAACCCTGATGAATGAAGCAGTAAACCTAACCAAAAATTATGATATGCCTACCAGTCACAACCTCAAAAACAAACTTCTAAGCAAATTTATCAATGCTCGCTTGCATTTCTACTGCAAAAAGATTAATGAAGAAGACAAAAGAAACACACAGAAGAAAAATATAGAACTTAGTAAAAGTGTAGCCATGAGGAAACTGGTACAGAATGTGATCATCAAGTCCTGTCCTTCAACAGGTTACTGCTATAATGATAGTATATTGTTAAATATTCCCATATAAACATTGATTGTAAGCATCCTACTTCTCATTCATCACCTTCTCTTATATTATGCTTTCGTCAGTCTTTATAGCAACTATCACCAGGAGAAGAGAGAGAGAGGGGAGAGCAGGTCGCCGGGCAGGGAGTCGGTGCTCGCCGCGCGTTTGGTAGGAATATGGCGTTCTATCGCGAAATTGTCGCTAATCTCAGTATATCGGTACTCTAAGGTAAACAAACAATTGCCTCTTTAGGGATATTTTTGTTACTCATTCAGGTAATTCATTTCGTTCCTCAGTATACAGGAAGCCTACTTTTACAGGCCTTATGACAAAATTCTCGTATTTTATACATGTTAATTTTAGCAGGTATTTAGTTGCTACTCCAGTTCCTCGAGCATACCACATCTGCTCAGATTATCTCAGTTTTCATTCAGAACTTCAACTCCTCAGGAATAGTTTGTTGCTTAATGGTTTCGCGATTGGTTTTGCTGATTTGTACACAGGTAAGACTTTAGAAAGGATTTTGAACCCTAGACTACAACGATCCAACAGTAAAGAAAACGGATATTTATTTTTCAGTCCCTCCTAGGTAAGCATAGTTTTGCCTTGCGAAACAGATTAGTGAAACTATTTAGGGAATTCTATCCACAGCTAAATGTACGAGTAATATTTAAAGCTGCACACACAGTTCAGAGTTTTTTATTTTTTTTTTAGATATAAATATTTCGTCCCCAAAGATCTACAGTCCGCTGAAGTATATGACTGTCACCGCTGTAATGGAGTGTATATTGGCAAAACCAAATACCAGCTTGAGGAAGACCAGTTCAAATAAACAGGCCACTACATAATTCCTCATTCACCGTCATATGGCAACATGCGCTCGAGTCAGACCACCCCATCCATTTAGAGTTATTTACAGTTCTCGTCGCAGACATCAGAGATGGAGTTGTGTATCAGTCAGTCATTATTGACACAAATAGGCCTACAAGCCTTTACTTGTAAATAATGAAATATCTATTGAGCTATTATGATTTTAAGTGGCTAATGTCAGCAGTAGATACGTGTTGATTTTACATATTCTGAGTATCTGTTCTATCTTTTAGTGTTTCTTTGTATTCTTTCTTTTGTATTCATTGTGGCTTAAGTTAGCTCATTCCTATTTTATCTGTTCCTTTTAAGGCATGTTTTCTTAAACTTTGTGCCTGACTTTGATGAATTCTCAGGTCTCGTATGTTGTTTCCTATACATTTTAATTTCAGATTATTGTTAATTTTAGATTGCCTGATGATGTAGTTTCGTCACCGAAACGTTGCAATATACATGCTGCACTACATACTGGTTCTTCTGTTTCATGTTTATATATATATATATATATATATATATATATATATATATATATATATATATATATATATATATATATATATATATATATTAGCAGGGGTACTCAACGCTGCCCGGAACAAAAAGGGAAGCACTCTAATCCTATTAGCTCTAGTTCAATCTTTCTTTCTACGCCAGAAAGACCATGTGCTTCTTATGGTTTTGAGGAGGGATTATAAGATGTCCAGGAACTTTTTATTTCAGCTTTCACAGACTAACTCACAGTATTTGAGCGCACTTGTTTACTATTACCGGTTACCTCAAATGACCTCGGAGGTCAACCACACATAACCTATGTCCGAACTGGAGGTCACGGGAGTCTCCATGCCAAAAATTGGGCTGCTGGGTCCAGTCGTTCGAACGTGTATTACTGGTGACCTCAAATGACCTCGGAGGTCATCCTCACATGTGAATCTCCAAGCCAAAAATTGGGCTGCATGGATACCCAATGTTGGCCAGGCCAAAAAGGTGAACACTCTACCTGCGACCTTAAATGAACCAGATCTGAAATTTGACCCCCCCTGAAATCATCCTTGGGTCACCCTGATTCAGAATATATATGGGTCTGGGGGTCTCTGGCCCTTGGTTTGGGCATGATTGAAGGACAGACAAATAAACCAACAAACAAAGCAGCTTTTGTGTATATATATATATATATATATATATATATATATATATATATATATATATCATCTCATCAGCTGTTTGAGTGTCCACTGCAGGACCGGCCTATCCCTACCGAAGTGGGGACGATACAGCCAATGTATCTCTACCAAGTGGCTTAGGCTGTCTAGTAGAGATTGTATGTAGGGTGAGAAGTGCTTGTAAGTGTAATTGTAGTGTTGGAGTGGCTTTGGATGTGTGTGTAGTCTGTGAACCATGTGTAAACGGCCCACTCAAGCCGACTGGGTGCAAGCATACTTTATAGTATGCGACACTGGTTCAACCACAGCACCACTTGTGTCCGCCAATGCAATACGTGGCCTGAAGAACGCTCCCAAAGTTTATCACCCTGGCGGGGCGCGAACCCTCCTTCTTCAGTGTACGAACACGCACACTTTACCACTGTACCACAGAGGCTCCATCTGAATATATATATATATATATATATATATATATATATATATATATATATATATATATATATATATATATATCATCATCATCATCATCATCATCAGCCATAACTAGTCCTCTGCTGAACAAAGGCCTCCTCCAACCTTTTCCACGAATTCCTTGACCGAGCCAATCTTTGCCACGTTTTCCCTGCAAATTTCTCAGTCTCATCTCTTCATCTTCTGTCTGGCCTTTGTCTGCTACGCTTATATTCTCTTGGTGTCCAGTCCGTCAGCCTCTTACTCCATCGGTTATCCCTTATTCTTGCTATATGGCCTGCCCACCTCCATTTCTGTTCTTTTATAACTTCTATAATATCTTTGACTTTAGTCTGCTCTCTCACCCAAGTTGATCTTTTCCTGTCTCTTAAAGATATTCCCAACATTGACCTTTCCATTGCTCTCTGAGAACGGATTAGTTTATTTTCCATTGATTTTGTCAGTTTCCAGGTCTCACAACCATACGTCATAGAAACTGGCAAGCTACTTTTCATAATGTCTCTATGTTTACCGAAATCTTTCCATCTAATTGTAATGCGTCTTTTTATTTCGCTATCATGATCTTTCGTTAATTTTAGTATTTGTCCCAAGTAGTTGTACTCCTTAACTTCTTCAAGAATTTCATCGCTTATTCTGATAACGCTCTTTGGTGTTTGTGGATTAAACATTACTTTAGTTTTACTTCGATTCATCTTCAGTCCTACTTTCGGACTTTCTCTGTTCAGGTCATTTAACATCTCTTGCAATGCCTCCGCTGTGTCTGAGATTAGGACAATGTCATCTGCAAATCATAAATGGTTTAGCTTTTCTCCATCAATGTTCACTCCTTTGTTTTCCCAGTCTAGCTTTCTGAAAATACTCTCTAGGCATGCTGTAAATAATTTTGGTGAAATTGTATCTCCCTGACGCACGCCCTTCTCAATCTTAATTTTTTCTGAGTCCTTATGTAATTTAACTGTAGCAGTTCCCTCTTTATATATGTTTTCGAGCAGGTTTACGATGTTCTCATTCACTCCTTGTTCTCATAATGAATTTATAATTGCTATGTGCTCCTCTGAGTCGAAAGGCTTTTCGTAATCAACAAAACCTGAGCAAAGTGGTTTATTATATTCTATAGTTTTCTCAATTAGCTGGTTCATTGTATGTAGATGATCAATGGTCGAATACCTGCTTCGGAATCCTGCCTGTTGACGAGGTTGGTTTCCTCCAAAATTGTTGTTATTCTGTTCGTAAGGACTTTAGTGAAGCGTTTGTAAATGACTGATAATAAGATAATGGGTCGATAGTTACTAAGATCTTTTGAGTCACCTTTTTTGTAGAGTAAAATAATTATTGCATTACACCATGTATTGGGAATTTTCTTCTGTTTTATACAGTGGGTAAATAAGTGAGCAAGCCTATTTTGTACTTCTACTCCGGCATCCAACAGTAAATCTGCTACTATTCCATCTTCTCCCGGAGCCTTCCCTCTTTTCATAATTTTAAGACAAATATTTACTTCGTCTGGTGTTACCTCAGGTATTTCACTTG
Organism: Coenobita brevimanus; assembly: GCF_032717465.1. Taxonomy (NCBI): domain Eukaryota; kingdom Metazoa; phylum Arthropoda; class Malacostraca; order Decapoda; family Coenobitidae; genus Coenobita; species Coenobita brevimanus. Next base: position 8,382,350 of record NC_137065.1, read on the forward strand.
TGTCAAATGAAATGTTAGCTATTGGTACTACTGTCTTTGATGCATACAGTTCTTTGTAAAATTCTTCAACTCTCTTCACCATCTTATCTCTGCATTTAATGATTTCACGTTTTTTTTCATTCAGTGATGTCATTCGTTGGATTCCTAGTGCCATTTTACGTCGGACCTGTTTCAGACTTTTTCCATTTTTGATGGTTTCTTTGATTTGATACATGTTTCTCTTTCCTTTTTCTTCCCTTTGTCTTTTGTTGATAAGCTTATTTGATTCTGGTCCTTCTATTTCGTCTTTCTTTGTCTTTACTTTCATTTCCTTTCGTTTTTTCATAAGCTCGAGTGTCTTTTCTGAATTCTTCTTGGCTTGGGTTGTATTAGGTTTTCCTACCAACTCTGCTGATTCCCTTAGCACTTTTGTTAGTCTGTCATTCAGCTCATCAGTGTCATATTCAGCATTACTTAGAGCCTGAAACCCGTTCCTTATTTCTAACTGAAATTCTGCTTTGTTTTCATTTACTTTTATTGGGCATATCTTTAATCATCTTCTTTCTTTCATTTCTGACACTGAATCTGGCTGTGCAACCCACCATTCTATGATCACTACCTATATTTACTTTGTTGATAACTGTGATGCTTGTGATCGTGTTATTCTTATATGTTAAAATAAAGTCGATTTCATTCTTTGTTTCTCCATTTGGGCTTCTCCAGGTCCACTTTCTTCCTGTTCTTTTGTGGAAGAATGTATTCATTATTCTCATGTTAAATATTTCAGCAAAATTTACCAGCATTTCTCCTCTTTCATTCCTTTCTCCCACTCCAAATTTTCCCATACATGCTTCTCCATTTTTCGACTTCCCAACTTTTGCATTGAAGTTTCCCATGAGTATGGTACATGTTGTCTTTTCTTCTTCGATAATCTGGGAGATGTCATCATAGAATATTTCTATTTCTTCATCTGGGCTTTGAGAAGTTGGTGCATATACTTGTGTGTATATATATATATATATATATATATATATATATATATATATATATATATATATATATATATATATATATATACATCCATCATCCAGTCCTACATTGCCCCAAGAGGAGCGTAGGAGCCCGGGGCTAGGCAGTTGGTCCCGCCATTTAAGATAAGAGCGACCAGTCTCACTCATCCCTGAGTGGCATTACATGAGCAATCAACCCCAACCATCCCCTGGATATAAACCTTCACCTGCTCAATCCGATTGGAGCGCAATAATGACCCACTAAACCACCAGGCGCCAAAATTTGGTTATTTGGTTACCATCCAGCGTTGTAAATGGTTTCTTGGTGTACAGGAAACCATTTGGCTTGTCACTCAGTGTAGAGTCACCCACAGGCTGAAGGAAGAGGAAAGAATGAAGGAAAGAAAGACAGAAGAGGGAGTGTAAAGTCACCCGTAGGCAGAAGGACAAGGAAAGAATGAAGGAAAGAAAGACAGAAGAGAATGGGAGGAAAGAAGGATGGAGAGGATAGGGCAGACACCCGAGAGCTGCACTACATCGAGTGAGTGGATGGTGAGCGTCCCCACCTATATATATATATATATATATATATATATATATATATATATATATATATATATATATATATATATAACCCCCTGCTCGTACACACAACCACACTTCATGGTCAGGAGCACCAAAACAGCACAACACGTGGTCAAAAACACCAGCAAACCACATGGTCAAAAGCACTGCAACACTGCATTGTCATAATCAGCGTCCTACCATATGTTCATTAACACAATACCACACCGCCGTATACATATCCACTTCAAAAGGTCATAAACACTTCACATGGTCATAAGCAACACCACCCCACACAAAGCCATGATCATCACCACACTAGTTGGTTATAAGTACCAATAAATCAATTATTTTATACCATCTTTGCATCACAGGTCATAAACATTAAAAACATTTTTTTTGTGTGTGTGTGTATTTATTTCCTACCCTCACTGGGCTTAATACCAACAGGGCATATGGGCCTCACGGAGTCCCTCCTGTTGTCCTCAAGAACTGTGCATCTGTGCTTACACTCTGCCTAGTTAAGCTCTTTCGCCTTTGTCCGTCGACTTGTATCTTTCCTTCTTGCTAGAAATTTGCTCTCATTCAACCTGTCTCAAAGATGAGTGACCATTCCCAGCCTTCTAGCTATCGCCAGGTTTCTTTAACATCCCGTGTTTCTAATGTTTTTATAATCTGTCCTTAGAAAAATAATGCAAATTTCCTATCATAACATTCTTTCCCTTCGCCAGTATGGGTTCCGTCAGGAACACTCCACTGGCAATCGTCTCATCTTCCTTTCAGAATCCTGGTCTTTCTCCTTTCGGAACCTTGTCGAAAGTTTTGCCATTGTACTTGTTATCTCAAAGGCTTTCGATCGACTCAGGCATAAGTCTTTAATTCCCAAACCGCCATCTTACGTTTTCTGTCCAGATTCCTGTGCCTTCATCTTTATCTTCCTTTCTGGTTGTTCTATAGCTGCTGTTGTAGACGACCACTGCTCTTCTCCTAGAGCTATCAGTAGTGTTCTTCCTTGGGGTTCTGTCCTATTACCACATCTCTGCCTCTTATTCATCAGTGACCTTCAAAGCTGAACGTCTAATCCAATCCACTTATATGCTGTTGACTCCACCTTTCACCTTTCCATTCATTTCTCACAATGTCCATCTCAACAGTTGCTTCAACAAACAAGGGATGAGGCTATGACACATCTAATGTGTGACTTGGCTTATATCTTTGATGGGGTAAAAGTGATCTTGTTGTTCATAATGCATCATAAACTCAGTTCCTACATCTTTCGATCAATCAGAATCTTCCACAGGAGAGTCCTCTAATGTTTAATAATTTCGAACTTAATCTTGCACTAACACTGAACATACTTGGGGTTTCATTCTCTTGGGATTTATCTTGAAAAGATCATGTTTCCTCTTGCAAAATCTGCTTCCAAACGATTAGACCTGTATGCTCTGCCGACTCCGTGACTTCTTTTCCCCTGCACAGTTGTTGACTTTATACTGGGGTTTTAAGTGCCCCTGTGTAGAGTACAACTCTTATGTGTGGGGAAGCTTCCCACATACAGCGCTTCTTAACACGGTGGAGCCAAGGGGTTTTCATTTCATTAAATCTGCTCCTCATACTGGCTCCCTTCAACCTCTGTCACTTCGCCGCACGGTTGAATTTTCTTCTCATGTCTCTCGATATTTCAATGATCACTGCTCTTCTGAGTCGTCTTCTTGCATCCCTACACCGTTGTGGCGGGTGCGTAGCACCTGTCTAGTAGCAAACTCTCATCTCTTTTCTGTCCATCTCTGTGATCCATGAGTTAGCCGTTACTCCCAGTTCTTCATTTATACAACTGTCTACTTCTCCCTTTATTTCCTGCTGCCTAAGATATTCAGTCTTTTAATCGCTGTGTGTCCAGGCATTTCGAAACGAACGGATCTTGAATTTGGCTCTCTGTATTTTTTTATTTTATTTTTTATATTATATTCATTTATTTATTTTTTGAGTGAACAACCTTACGGGCTTCTGGCCTTAGTTTATTCTTCCATGCATAAAAAACATCGCAATACCATATGATCATAAACACTAGACACCACATGGTCGTTAGCAGCACCATACCACTGGTCATCAACGCCACAACTCACAGTCATTACCATCAAAACACAACATTGTTGTCAGCACCACCACACCAGTCATACAAACCACCACCTTACATTGTCATATAAATCACCACACCATATGGTCAAAGCACTATCATATGGCATGGCAATGAATACGACAACACTACATGGTCACATGGTCATAATCACCCCCACACTGCAATATTATATGCACCACCAACAAACACACTGTGGTAAGTACAAGCACGTGTTCATAAGTTTATCCACAATCATTAAATATCAGTCATAAAGAAGTCTGATACAAAAGGGCAGATTAAACACCATTGTTTCAGAGTTTATGTATAAGAAAGTTGCGCTGTCATCAGGACTAGTTTCCACTTCCCGGCCAATACACAAACCGTTTTTTTTTTTTTTTTTTTTTTTTAATACATTTTCGAACTTCAACGGCTTCATGTGCAAGTCGCCAGCCACGTCAGCACATGACAGCTCCCTGTCTCTTACATTTACGTTTTTCTTTATTCAACTGATACAATGTTAAATTATATGACGCAAAACAATAATGATGCTTCTCTGTCTTGAAAATGTTTGCTATTTGGCTCGTTTTTCGTAACGAAGAAGAGGTTTCCCAGATGGAAGAGTATTAGGTACAAATATGTCCTGATTTTACCTTTGTTTTGCTCTCGAGACGGTCGGAACATGAAAGAGGGATGAGAGGGGTGGTCAGGCGAAAGACAAGGAGGAAAGATTTGATCTTTATTTTGCTCTCGAGAGGGCCGGAACATGGAAGAGGGATGAGAGGGGTGGTCAGGCGAAAGACAAGGAGGAAAGATTTGATCTTTATTTTGCTCTCGAGACGGCTGGAACATGGAAGAGGGATGAGAGGGGTGGTCAGGCGAAAGACGAGGAGGAAAGAAACCTATTTCATATTGGTACAAAAACGAAACATGCTTCAGAGGTTCAAGCAGTGGCAAAATAAGGAACGAATATAAGTCAAAGATTCATCACGACAGACACAGGCTTATTCTGGCCAATCATTACAGTACGTTTCCTTCGGGTCCTCGCCCCCTTTCCCCTCTGGAAACTGCTCACGCCCCCCTTGTGGGGCAAGCCCTCAAGATGAGAACCACTGCCTCCTTCCCTGTTGATCTACTTTGTACATCACAGGTCAGTTTTTCCTGTATGTTGGTGACGCAAACTATGTAGTTATCAAAACGACATAGTACACAAAGGAATATTTAGATGTTATATGCAAAATAAATAGCTAAAAGACAAGTTCTACTAAGCCTCCTGTGCCATTCAGAATATGGCCCTTTATCATCTCAGCTAATTAATTACGTGATCCTTGCTGACAGTGGCTTGATATACGTAGTTGTTAATTTTAGGAACAATTTTATATCTGGTTATATAAATTGTCATATCTTTTTATACGTCGTTCTTTACTCTCTCTCTCTCTCTCTGCTAATTTCATACCCACTGTTACAAAAATCCTCTCGTCCGGTATTTATATGTTTTATAGTCTAACTCTCTTTTCCCCCATCTACAGTACCTTCCCCCCCCCCCCTTCACTCTCTGTAAATCGGTTTATAGAAGTTTTCATTTGTTCCAGCGAAGAAAAAAAAAAAAGTAAGGAAGCGAGAAAGACTACGTGGACAAACGATTTAGCTCATATTGTGGAGCGTTGGCCACAGAATTACACAAATATAGGTGCTGGAAAGTTGTGTGGGATGGGGGGAGCCGGGAGTGCACTGGTTGGTACATTCAGTTGACAGTTGGGAGGGCGAAAGTTCGATATTCTGGCCTGTTAGACTGATGGACTCAGCTTGTGGCTCCACCAGGCGAGGACGATAAAGTTTCAGGCGGTTCTGAGTGATAGGGAGCCGGTTGTACGTTAGTTAGTCCATCCAGCTCCAAACTAGAAGGATGGAAGTTCGATTCTGGGTCAATTAGACTTTTGGAGTCAGTTTATTTCGGATTCAGTTTGTTTCCTCCTTGTTCCTCCTCAGCCAACAGTATTATTAACGATCTGGGACCGGATTCACAAACAATTTAATGTTGTAGCTGGGCTTTATCTTTGCAGGAAGAACAAGGGACATGGGAAGACTCTAAACTGTCTAAACTTTTTGCTGCATAAACAAATATTAGCTACATAATTTTTCTTTCGTGCAGAAAGAAAGATGCATGGTACTGAAGGTGTTGTTAACCTACAGCCAACATTACAGAACGTGGGGAGCAACGGTACAAAAGGATCACGCATTGTTCTATCATCACATGGATAAGATTTTTCAGTCAAAGAATGAAGACTTGATGACACCTTGGCGCCCTCCCACTTAGTATTATGGCCCTATGGTTCACTCTGTGTAAGAGCCACCACTTGTGCCCCCCGATTACAGATATGTTTTTCCTTCTCTCTGTGCGACTCTAACTGGATATGCAGTGATAGAGAAGAGAAGCAAACGTGCAAAGGAAGTAGATATTAGAATAGCACAGGGAAGAAAAATAACTGGTGCCATGAAATGCTTGATCCGTCTAAGTATCGTGGTTGTAGAAGGCTTGCATGAAGATATTTTAGTACATATACATTAACATACGGACTTTGGCATGCCATGAAAAGGAGAAGTTCAGAGCAGGGAAATGGGACTGTTGATGAATGTGTGTGTAGTGCGAAGAGAGGATAAGATAAGGAATAATATGATTCCTGAAACATGTTGAATATGGAAGACTGCGGACACCAGAGTCGAAGGAAATGTATTTCGAGATATGGTCATGTGAAGAAAATGACTGTGAATAGAGTTGTTAAAAGGGTTAATATGAGCAAGATTGAAGGTGGGAGCAAGTGTGGTAGGAGGAAAGGTGTATTATGGTAAATGAATGTGTGACAAAGCGAAATATATGTTGGTGAGACTAGTGGATCGATCTGATTAGAAGAATTTTGAAGGGAGAAATATATGCCAAGGATCTTGGGACCCAACTTTTATTCATTTATTTATTTTTTTTTTTTTGTGTGTGAAGTTAAACTGTCGGATTAACTCAAGAAGTAGATAGGTGCACAAGTGTGGATGTTTATTTTATTGGGTTAGATTCAGAATTTATAGGTGAGTAAATGAATGTGTGGCCCAGTTAATCAGTCACATTTTGTTGCATGAGCTGAGGATCACCCAAGAAGCTGACCTATTGCATTTAAAAACAAGCGATCAATGGTCACGGTAACATGACACTGCCAGTTTGAACATTATTTACTCGGCGTCGGCTAAGCGTTGTGGAAAAGTTCAAGTTAAAACAAGGACAGGGAGATTTAGTGTTGAAAATAATTATTCAAAGGTCAACGTCACAGGAAAATTCAAAGATCAAGGTCACTCGGGAAATTAAACTGAAACGGTTCCCATCTAACTTAAGCAAATGTTAGTATGTCATTTTTGAGAGTAGTGTGCCGAAGGTCAACATCACAGTCTTTTAATGACCCATCATGTTTGTTAAGTTTCACTCTGTTGTTACACGAGGAAGACTGGATAATAAGGAGTAATGGGGTGGAAGGTTATGTGAATATGAGTGGTGAGTCAGAGGGAGTGCAACCTGATGGTAGACGACAGGGTGATACTGAGGCAATCTGTTTGTTGCCACCCCTTCCTGTATTAAGGTTTCCGGTCTAAAAGTATACAGGCAGTGTTTGATGCATTGGTGTGTTATGTGTTGATTTAATGTTAATATAATAAGTCACTAGGTTTGGTGGATGTAAAATTAAATCTGTCCCGTCCAAAATACACTATGTGACCCTCATATCTGAATTTACCATCAAAATGGAGCGACCGATGACTAAATCCGATCAACCAGAAATGCCAGTATAGATATACATCTATTGCAAGCAAAATTTACCGGTACCGTATCGCTTGGAATAAGTACAGATATCACAAAATATTCACAATATTTGATCAGGATGCTATTTGTTATTTATCGGTTTGGTAAGCAAATGTATTACTACAGCGTACAAAGAGTGTTTTGCCTTGAATATTGAATGTGTTGTGTGTGTGTGTGTGTGTGTGTGTGTGTGTGTGTGTGTGTGTGTAACGAACGGCCGTGTTACCTTGCTTGAAATGTGCTTACATAATGCAACACCAGGTGGCGAACGTCTGCCCAGCTGCACCACACGCCTCCCTCCAAATTTTGCCACACGAATTCTGATGGCTTGATCCGCCCTTGTGTCCACCTCCCCTACCCTGCCAGCCTGTGTCCTGGTTGTTCATTTTCATTACTCGTAAGCCGAAATTTCAGAAAACAGATTGTCCAGCTAAAGAATAGATTTATGCATGGTGAGAGCATATAATCGGAGGAACGTAGAAATAGCCAACCTTCTCTGCTCGTTTATTAACTGTCAATCAAATTTAACAGGAGAGTCACAAGAGATGAAGATATATATATATATATATATATATATATATATATATATATATATATATATATATATAATTATTCTCATTTACTGCACCAAAAGATGACATGTGGTGGAAGAAAGCCAAGTCTGTCACAAGTTGTGATCTGCTCAGGTGTGTGCTCCATCTGCGCAGCACTACATGCTAGTGGGCCTTGGGAGTGGACTATGTAGTCTATGCCCACGATCGGATGCATAAAACATACTTGTAATTAGTATATTTCACTTTCCATCATCTTTTGAATTCCTTTTCCTCATCTATCAACCTGGCGTTCTGAGACCCCCTTCGCTTCTTCCCCTCGCACTCTCTGAGCAACTGATTTCTTTATCCTGCCTCCCCAGCAAGGTGGTGATTATAAACACAGACGCTGGGATCTCACCTTTGTTTAATGAGGGAAAAGTGAAGGAACAGAGCTCGCCCAATATAAGGAGGCGGCACGTGGAGAGGATGTAGGGCGATTGCGGATATACTGTGAAGGATTGAAAGAGATTATGAAGCGTGTAAAGATATTGGTAGGTAGGAAAGGGACAACTAATATCATACGTTTCTGCGCACGGGACGGGCAGAGTCTATGAAAGTGAAGTTAGAACCAAAGCCTCAGAACACCTAAAATCCGTATCCTCTAGAGAGTCTAGACCATACTGCCGTAGGTATCGTCATTTAAGCAGCAAGAGAATACTCTACTGTACATCCATGGCAACGTTTAGATGAGACAAAAATAAATAAATAAATAAATAAATACATACATAAATAAAAACTCCGATCACTTCTTGGTCGGGTCTGCAAACGCTTTCAACCCAAGAGCTCTGTCAAGAATGTCATCAAGAAATTTATAGCTGAAAGAGAAAAAAGAACAACCAGATCTACATTACCCCTTTTGGGATCAGGGTGTCTCAGAGCCCGAGGCTAAGACACCGTTGTCCAAATCACTGAAGGCAGGAAACCAGCCTGCGTCCTTGGCACCTATAAAATTCGAGGTAAAGTACGCTGACTCTCAATCGTCTTCAACCAGAGAATTCTTTAATAAACCGACAAGGCGCCGAGTAAAGAAAGGGCAAAAAATAGTCACTATGAAAAGCTATTCCAATTTTCTCTGTAAAAGAAAAATTGCTTTGGAGAAGGTGCAAAGACATACGACGGAATATGGGACATAAATGGAAAAATTAAAAGAATAAAAATAGATATATGAAGACTTAACAAAGGAAGGCAAAGGCTTAGTGACGCTGTGAGGATGAAAGGGAGGGAAGACAAATCTGGGCCACACAACTGAAATAAAACCGAAAAAGTAAATGGGGAGAATAAAATAACAGAAACGGGAACAAAAGGTCTATATATTTTTTTCCCTTCACCATTATCTATTTCCACATAACCTCTGTAGGTGGTACGTGGCATTACTTGACGTAATGCTGCTCTCGGGTGACTGCATTTTCCTCTCTTTCTTCCTTCTTTCTTTCCTTACACTTTTGTCTTTCTTTCCTTCATTTTTTCCTCTTCCTTCTGTCTATGGGTCTCTACACACTGAATGACAAGCCAAATGGTTTCCTGTACACCAGGAAACCATTTACTACGCTGGGTGGTAACATATAACCAAATTATGGCGCCTAGTGGTATAGTCGGTAATTAAAGCGCTTTAGTCGGATTGAGCCCGTGCAGGTTTATGTCTAAGGGATAGTTTGGGTTTATTGCTCACGTAATGCCGCACAGGGATGAGTAAGACCGGTCACTCTCATCTTAAATGTCAGGATAGACTTGCCTTGCCCTGGGCTCCCAAGTTCCTTATGGGGAAACAGAATTGGATCAATGAATGAATGAACTAATCCCTAATAATAAATCGAAAAATGTACGAGCCTCCCCGGACCCTTCTGACTAGAGACTTGACGAGTTTGTGTGGCTGTAGGGTTAGGTTGTGTTGGAGATTTTATTTGGCTGGGTCAAGTTAGGTAAAATTAGGTGAACTCAGGTGAAACTGGATTATGTTTGGTTATGGTCAAAATATTATTTCATGCTAGCGATGACTTCTCTAAAAGTGATACACGTCTCATTACTGTTGTAGGTTAATCTGACTGAGGTAAAAGTGCATCTATGTGTTGGTAACTGGACGAGATGCAGAAATAACTAACTAATTCTAGGAAACGGTATCAAGGTAATAATACTGCTATGATAGTCTATCATTAAATTAGATAATACTGATAAAGACAGGTGTTTCACATGGTGAAGCACTTTATCCGTAAACTGGAGCATTGGAAAGTGGAAAAAGAAATGTTCATGTGAGTCCGGAAGTACTGCAGTGTGTGATTGAATGGTAGGAGGTGTCATCGAGACTGATGTGGGTGGCAGCGAAGTTTGAATATGAGTTGTGGGTGTTTATGAGTGCATATGGGCCTGGTAGTGAAAGGGATGAAGAAGAGAGGGAGTCTTTCTGGAATGATGTTGAGTGTCTGCAGAGTTTTGGAGCGAATGTGAATGTGGTAATGATGGGAGATCTGAATGCTAGAGTGGGAAATGTAGCAGTTGAAGGTGTAGTTGGTATGCATAGTGTGCCTGGAAGAAATGAAAATGGGGAACGAATGATAGTGATGTGTGTTGAGCGAGAGATGGTGATTGGAAATACGCTGTTTGAGAAGAAAGATATTTATAAGTATACATGGGTGAGACAGGAGGATGGAAGGGTTGTTGATAGAGCTTTGATGGACTATGTGGTTGTGTCTAGGAATGTAATAGGAAGGAAGATTGTTGGATGTGAGAGTTCTGAGAGGGAAGGGTGGAGGTATGTCTGACCACTACCTGGTGGAAGGAAAGTTAAGAATAGGTAAGAGATGGGTGAGAGCTAGGAGGGTTAGGTGTGGCAGGGAGGTTTTGAAAGTGAGTGAGTTGGATAAAAGAGAGAAAATGATAGAGTATCAGGAGAAATTGAAAGATGAGTGGAACACAGTGAAAGATCAGGAAAATGGCAGTGTGGAGGAGGAATGGCAGTTGTTTAAGAGTGCTGTGGTTGGGCATGCAGAAGAGGTGTGTGGTGTGAGATGTGTGGGTGGTGGTGTAAGAAAAGGAAGTGAATGGTGGTGCGAGGAAGTAAGTATGGCTGTGGCTGAGAGGAGACGTGCATATGAAGTGTGGCTGCAGAGGAAGGATAAGGTGTCATATGAGATGTATAAGGAAAAGAGGAATAGGGCGAGAATGGCTGTGCGTGATGCTAAAGTGGCAGCAGATGAGAGGTGGGGTAGGCAGCTGACTGAGAATTTTCAATAGAATAAGAAAATGTTCTGGAAGGAGGTTAAAAGGGTGCGAAAGGGAGAGTCTGGGAAGGAAGAGCGAGTAAAAGCAGAGGATGGAAGGATGTTAATTGAGATGGATGCAGTAAGGAAGAGATGGGCAGAGTATTTTGAAAGATTGTTAAATGTAGAGCAGGAAAGGGTGGCTGAGATTGTGGCGGATGGAAGGGTGCAAGGAATAAATGTGTTGGGAGAGTTTAATGATTCTTTGATCGCGAAGGAGGAAGTGGAGAAGGCAGTAAAGGAGATGAAAACAGGGATTTCTGCAGGTGTGGATGGGTGTGCTGTGGAATGCTTGAAGGGTGGTGGAGTGACTATTGTTGACTGGTTAGTAAGACTGTTGAATGTGTGCTTTGTGAAAGGTATGGTGCCAATTGACTGGGCAAGTCCTTGCGTGGTCCCTTTGCATAAAGGCAGGGGTTATATGTATGAATGTACTAGCTTTAGGGGTATAAGTCTGTTGAGTGTTGTGGATAAGGTGTAAGGTAGAGTGTTAATTATGAGAGTTAGAGAGGGTTCAGAGGGAGTGATTGGTGATGAGCAGTGTGGCTTTAGGAGAGGGAGGGGATGAGTGGATCATGTGTTTGCAGTGAGACAAGTGTGTGAAGAGTATATAGCGAAAGGCAAGGATGTGTTTTGGGCATTCATGGATTTAGAGAAAGCATATAATAGAATTGATAGGGAGGCTTTTTGGACTGTTTTAAGATTGTATGGACTTGATGGTAGGTTACTGAAAGGGGTGAAAAGTTTTTATTTAAATAGTAGTGCGTTTGGAAACTCCCTGTACTGTTGTTTGCAGATGATACTGTGTTGTTGAGTGAAGACGAAGGGGAGCTGCAAGGCTTGGTGGATGAGTTTGGGAGAATGTGTAAGAAACGGAATCTAAAGGTGAATGTAGGGAAGAGTAAAGTGATGGTCTTTGAGAGAGGTGAAGTCAGTGAATGTACAGCGAGGTTGGATGGTGAGGAATTGGAAAATGTGAGTACGTTTAAGTACTTGGGTAGTGTGATGAGTAAGGATGCAGGTTTGGAGGGTGATGTGCTTGAAAGGGTACAGCAGGGAAGAAAGGTTGCCGGTTCTTTGAAAGCAGTGATAAGAAACAGGGAAGTGAGCATGGAAGTGAAAAAGTTACTACATGACAGTATTGTGATACCAACTCTAACGTATGGAAGTGAAGCTTGGACGTTGTTGGAAGGACACAAGTCAGGAGTGAGAGCAGTGGAAATGAGTTATTTAAGAGGAGCCAGTGGAGTCACATGGAGAGACAGGCTGACGAATGAGGATATAAAGGAGCGTTGTGGTGTGGATGTGGATGTGATAGGAAGCGTTATGAGGAACACACTGAGGTGGTTTGGCCATGTGGAGAGTATGGAGGGTGAAAGACTGACGAAGAGAGTGTATGTGAGTGAGGTGGAGGGGGGAAGAGGGAGGGGGAGGCCGAGGATGAGATGGAGGGATGGGATGGAGAGGTATATGAGAGAGGGGGGTGTGAGTTGGGAGCAGGACTGTGAAATGGCGGGGGACAGGGCGACTTGGAGGCGATTTGCTTGTGGCCTCCCCAAACGGGATTGAGGCGTCTGGCAATAGATAGATAGATAGATAGTAGTGCGTTTGTAACAGTGGTTGGTTTCCCCTGAGAGTGGGGCTGCGGCAGGGATGTGTGATGTTGCCTTCGTTGTTTAGTATTTATACAGTATGGATGGTGTTGTAAGGTAGGTGAATGCAAGAATTTTAGGTGGAGGTCTGATCCTGGTGAATGTTGATGGTGGAGAGTGGAATCTGAAGCAGCTGCTCTTTGCACATGATACTGCTCTGGTGGCTGATTCAGAAGAGAGATTGAGACAGTTGGTAGAGGAGTTTGGAAGGGTGTGTGATAGGAGGAAATTGAAAGTAAATGAGAATAAGAGTAAAGTGATGAAGTGTACGAGGTTGGTAGATGGTAGAGGGATAAATATAGTTCTGAATGGTGAGTTGCTTGAGGAGGTAGAGTGTTTTAAATATTTAGGGTCACATGTTTCTGTGGATGGAAGAATAGATGCAGAAGTGAAGTTTAGAATGAATGAAGTAGGTAAGATGCTGGGAGGAAAGAAAAAAATGTTTAGATGTTGTTTGCTTAGAATGGATGTAAAGAGAAGGCTGTATGAAGGTGTTGTGGTACCGACCGCGTTATATGGGGCTGAAACATGGAATATGAATGTAGCAGAGAGGAAAAGTTTGCATGTAATGGAGATGAGGTGTTTGAGGAGTATGTGTGGGGTGACGCATATGGATCGAGTGCGAAATGATGAAGTGCGAAGGAGAACTGGAGTTGTTCGGGAGATGGCTGGTAGAGTTGAGCAGAGGGTGTTGCGATGATTTGGGCATATGGAGAGAACGGATAATGAGCGATTGGTGAAAAAGATAACTAGATCTGATGTGAGAGGTGTAAGGCTGAGAGGGAGACCACGCATAGGATGGATGGACAATGTGAAGAGAGCGCTGGATGCGAGAGGGATGTCTGTTGAGCAAGGAAGAGTGACTGTGTGTGACAGAAATAAATTGAGAGAAATTGTGAATGAATAAATGATGACGCAGCCCTGAGGGGATATTCTCCAGCATTTGGTCTGATCAGCTAGTCAGGTCAGGTGCGGGTAAGGTAATGGGTCTATTATGATGTGGCAGGGGTAAACCAGGTCTGCTGTCGGGCCCTGCTGCGGATGTCACTGATTGCACTGCGCATTTGACCCTTTTGCAAATGCTATCTATCTATCTATCTATATACCTAGGCTGCTTCCCCCAAGGAAAGGGAGGTAGCCGAGACAGGACGACACACTCCCCATTTACTCATCCATTCAAACACATTCATTCGCATCTTAGCCCCAAAGGGGAGAACGGACAGATCCTCACCGCACCACACCGCACAAGGGTCAACTGCACAATGCAATCAGTGACATCCGCAGCAGGGCCCGACAGCAGAGCTGGTTTACCCCTGCCACATCATAACAGACTCATCCCCTTACCCGCACCTGATCTGAAATAGCTGATCAGACCAAATGCGGGAGAATATCCCTCAGGGCTGCGTCATCACTTATTCATTCACAATTTCTCTCCATTTATTTCTGTCACGCACAGCCACACTTCCTTGCTCAACAGACATCCCTTCCGCATTCAGCCCTCTCTTCACACTGTCCATCCATCCTATTCGTGGTCTTCCTCTCAGCCTTATACCTCTCACATCAGATCTAGTTATCTTTTTCACCAATCACTCATTATCCATTCTCTCCATATGCCCAAACCATCGCAACACCCTCTGCTCAACTCTACCAGCCATCTCCCGAACAACTCCAGTTCTCCTTCGCACTTCATCATTCTGCACTCGATCCATATGCGTCACTCCACACATACTCCTCAGACACCTCATCTCCATTACATGCAAACTTTTCCTCTCTGCTACACCCATATTCCATGTTTCAGCCCCATATAATGCAGTCGGTACCACAACACCCTCATACAGCCTTCTCTTTACATCCATTCTAAACGAACGACACCTAAACACTTTTTTCATTCCTTCCAGCACCTTTCCTACTTCATTTATTCTAAACTTCACTTCTGCATCTATTCTTCCATCCACAGCAACATGTGACCCTAGATATTTAAAACACTCTACCTCCTCAAGCAACTCTCCATTCAAAACTATATTCATCCCCCTACCATCTATCAACCTCGTACACTTCATCACTTTACTCTTATTCTCATTTACTTTCAATTTCCTCCTATCACACACCCTTCCAAACTCCTCTACCAACTGTTTCAATCTCTCCTCTGAATCAGCCACCAGAGCAGTATCATGTGCAAAGAGCAGCTGCTTCAGATTCCACTCTCCACCATCAACATTCACCAGACTCAGACCTCCACCTAAAACTCTTGCATTCACCTCCCTTACAACACCATCCAAGTAAATATTAAACAACCAAGGCGACATCACACATCCCTGTCGCAGCCCCACTCTCACAGGAAACCAATCACTCACAGCATTTCCCACTCTTACACACGCTCTACTATTTAGATAAAAACTTTTCACCCCTTTTAGTAACCTACCATCAAGACCATACAATCTTAAAACAGTCCACAAAGCCTCCCTATCAATTCTATCATACGCTTTCTGTAAATCCATAAATGCCCAAAACACATCCTTGCCTTTTGCTAAATACTTTTCACACACTTGTCTCACCGCAAACACCTGATGCACGCATCCCCTCCCTCTCCTAAAGCCACACTGCTCATCACCAATCACTCCCTCTGTACCCACTCTAACTCTCATAATTAACACTCTACCATACACCTTACCTACAACACTCAACAGACTTATACCTCTAAAGCTAGTACATTCAAACTTATCACCCTTGCCTTTATACAACGGGATTTTGATTCTGAAATCAAAAATTCCAGAGACATGTGAGTATCTATAATTTATGAAAATAATTGTGAACAGTCTGTGGCGTGTATATGGATTGGTGTGCTAATGTCAGCAAAAGAACCATCGAGTGACTCTAGCAGAAGCTGACTGAGGATACTGTCTCTGGGGATATGTTGAAGGAACTTGTTGACAAACATGTCAGATCACTTGCTAAAACCGCCTCAAAGAAACTTGGATTATTGTACAGCCGTAACTTCTTCTCTGTCGAGCAGTTAGCTATAATTAAAAAGAGTCATGTGTGCTCTCAGCTAGAATATTGCTCACCCTTGTGGGATGGATGTGGAGAGGTTGCACTAAAACAGCTATACAAAATTCAGAACAAAGCTGTAGGAATTACCTGCTGTTACAAATGAACCACCTCCCCTACAAGTAAGAAGGATTGTTGGCTCCCTTGCATCATTTTACCGATACTTTTATGGCAAATGCTCAGACGAAGTTGCGTCCATTGTGCCACCTCTCCATGCTTTTCCTCGTGCTACACGGGCATCTGGTAGCGCATGACTGGAATGTCACTCAGCCATATTGCAGAACTTCTGCCTATCAGAATTCTTTTATTCCCCGAAAGTGCATCTCTCTTGAACTCGCTTCCCCAGAGTTGTTTCCCTCAAAACTTCAACCTACAGCTGTTCAAGTCTAACTTTTACAGACATTTTCATGAACGGAGGACCTCAGTAATCTGGTGTATGGATTATTTTTGTTTTCGTTTGTTTTTCCTTCCTCTGTTCTGTAAAAAAAAAAAAAAAAAAAAAAAAAAAACGGTAGACTAGACTTTTCTGCTGCTCACTGCTTCTCCTCTACCTGTCATTCGCTACTGTACTGATGGCTGTTAGAGCTTGGCATCACCCTTTTTAACACTGTGTTGATATCTCAGTGACTTACCTAGTAATCTGTATAAACATTATAGTTAATTGACATTATCAGTCTCTTTATGTAATAAGTTTTTTTTAGATGTGTGTAGTATTTTTTAAGGTATTTATAATTTGTTTATTTACCGTCTGTTTTTTTGTATAGTTTCTACCTGACTTGGATCCTCTTCAGGTCCAGGTCGGGGTAAAACTATTGTATCTTCACAAACACAGGTTCATCGTATGACCATAAATGTATTTTTCAATGTAAACAGTCCTTGGTATTGTAAACTCTAAATTTCGGAACTAGGAAAACTCAGAATCGAGAAGGGACATTGAAACAAATGTAAGGAAGATTTAATTGGAAGAGGAACTGTAGTATGATGAACGGGAAGGAGAGAGGAAAACTGACAGTGAGAATATTGAAAGAGGCATGGACGAGGGAGAACGAGGAGGAAAGAACAAACAGGTAAAAATGGCGAAATGACAATGAAGAAATAATCCAGTGGGTTTAGGATGGTTTGTAGGTAGATAGCTAAGGACAGGGAGCATATAGCAGGATGAGGTTGATGGTAGGCAGGTACATAGCTGAGGAAAAGGTAAATTTCATTTTCGACCAATAATCCCCTTCGATTATTTGAATGCACGAGGACTGTACAACTTTGTCTTATCAGTCATACAACTTCTCCTTGTAACACTTCATTCGCAAGCTAGTAATAACCTAGAGATTGCTTTCTGTTGAAAACAGTTTTGGGTTGAAGCTCAAACATGGAGGAAACATCTCAAGTCCTTTAGTCCTAGGGCTTCATTATTGTTTACTGAAGTTGAAACATTTCGAGCTGCAGTGGTTACATACTGTATAAGCTTCACTGTTACTTCAGTACGGGATATCTTCCTTCACATATACAAGTAAATAGCGTCTGGCAATGTCCTTTATCCGCCCTCCCGCCTTTTCTTTTACATTTCCCTTCTCTCCCTTCTACCCATCCTTCTTAACAGCGGGTAAGGCAGCACCGACTCACATTTGTCCCAGTGTGGTGTCCCTCATATCCCTTGGTATTTGGTTCCTCTAAGTTTTTTGTTTCACCTTCTTTCATCATTAATTTTAAATTTCTTTTTGCGTCCTGTATCCATATCCATTTTATTACAGAGTGTACAATCCTGGGGGAAAGTTGACGTATTATTCCGCTGCGTTTATTTCACACTAAGTGCATGTCTGGCACTTTTCTCACTGACACATTATATCAAAGAGACTCATCTATAGGCAATGAAACATTCCAGGTCTCTTTGAGCTGAGAAAAAATAGAAGAAAAAAAGTGAGACGTAAAAGAGATGAAATATTGGGTGAGCTTTTGTTCCTAACTGTACCCTGCCTTTGAAGGCGGACTCGATTATGTTGTTTTACCATATGTGACACTAGCAGTGGTACCCTGCGTTGCCCAGGTACGATCCTATGATCTTGCGCACCGGCATTACCTGGGACCCTGGATGGTCAATAACTCCTATGGATGATCCATAGGGTCCAAGTTTACCCAACGACCCTATGTTCCTCATTGGACCCATTTTCCCACAGACATAATCCCTGTACATATTCCTACCATAGACCTTAGGAAGGAGAAGGCAACACTTCATAAGTCTGGCCGCCATTACAAGGTTCATTTTTGTAGTTTGGCCAGAAGCATTACCGGTATGAATTCAGTCATTCAGTGCTATTGTCATATTCTATACAGTTCACTACCCATTGAAAACAGGACTTTTGATTACAGTTGTAAACCAACCAGTCAGGCAATATGGCTATCTGTGGAACACCATAACTGATGCAATGGTCCTGTAATGAGATTTAGATCGTCTTAGAATGAAGAGCATGGCTCCAGGAATACTCTTCAGTTCAGTTTGACACATTTCAAGGACCTGAACGGCAAGATTTCATTGACGTCACGAACACTTACTCCTGATATCACCCGATGGTTTTAAGGAGATTAGAATACACTTCTCGAAATTTTCTCTCATGTTTTTTATTTTTATCCTTTATAATCTTGATCTTCCTCCTGCTATTTTTCAATCTTTTTGTTCTCTCCCCCATCAATCATCTTTTACTCATTCCCCCTATCTCTCTCATATTCTCTTCTCCCTTTCATCCATTATTCTTCTTTTCTTCCCGACCCCCTTCCTCCCAAAGCTTATATCTTTCTCCTAGCTCATTTTTACCCTTAATTCTCTTTCAGTTTTTCTTATTCTTTTCCCTTCTTTTATCCAGTCATCCCCTGGACTTCCACCTTCTCCCAGCTGACCACCAAACCTTGTAAATTTTCCTTCCTTCTTTCCTTGCTTCAAAACCTATGTTCTCTCTCTTCCCCAGTCATCTCCATCCTATTTATTCCAATTGATATTTTCTCCTTCTGCTTCTCTTATCCTTGGCCCATGTCTTTCCTCCTACTTGATGACTTTCATCCCCTCGAATTTGCTTATCGTTTTTAACGACCATCTTGCATTTAATCATCTCTCTCCTCGTTCACCTTTCACTTTCCCTATATTATTCATATTTAATCTCGTTCTGTTTTCCCTTACTTCCATCCTTCTTTCCTTTGTCTCTCCTCTTGATCCCGTTTTCTTCCTTTTCTCTTTTCCTCTTATTTTTCATCTCATTCTCCTCGTCCTTGTTATCTCTTCCTCCTCGTTTTTTTCTTTCTTCTTATCTTTCCCATTTCTCCCATATTTGTTAACTTTCTCGTTCACCTCAAACCTTCATCATTTCTAAGACACCCTTCTCTTCTTTTCGTTCGGTCATCCCTCCTGGATTTCCAGTTCCTCCCAGCTGACAAACACAACATGTAAACCTTTCCTTACCTTGCATTCATCTATTCTCAGTTTTTTCTTTATCCGCCTCCTCATTATTTTTCTTTGCCTCCTGTCATTCTTCTTACCTTCCAGTTCTCTTTCTTTTTTTAATTTCTATTTTATTGGCTTACGGTTATCTTTCCCCTCCTGCAATGTTCATCTTTTTACTTCTCTTTCATTCATACTGATACTTTCTGTTCTCCACTGCTCTCATCTTTCTTCTATCTCGACTCTTCTCTTCTCCATTTCTCTAGTGCCCAATCTTCTTCGCTTAATTTTCCTTACAATTTTTTCGCCTCCTCCACATTCCCCCGATTTTTCCCTCTCCCATAGTAAGTTTTCTTATTTTCCCTCCTCATCCTCCCCTTACATCCTTATCATTAAACTTTCCTTTCAGTCTCTTGCATCCTTCTCTTTCCCCCAGGCTTTCCCTCCACTGTCACTTTCCCCTCCATCAGCAAGCCAGTCAGACTGCTTTTCACGGCGGCCGTGCCTTTCTATCTATCTATCTATCTATTGCCAGACGCCATAATCCCGTAAGGGGTGGCCACTTGACTTTGAGTTACCTGTTTTACGGGGAGGGGCACTAACCCTCCACCAACCCACTTGTTGACACGTAGGGAGCACGTATGGGTTGGTTATATGGTAACCACCCAGCGTTGTAAATGGTTTCTTGGCTTACAGGAAACCATTTGGCTTGTCACTCAATGTAAAGCCACCTGTGAAGGAAAGAAAAGCAATAAGAAGTGACAGGAAAGATGGGAGAAATAGGAAGAGAGGAGGACAGACAGAAAAAGAATGATAAAGGCTAAGGAAGAGGTAGGTAGCACTACATCAAGTGAGTGGATGATGGTTGCCACCACCTGCCTTTCTCACCTCAGCAAATACTCCGCCCTTTTCCAGCCATTTTAGTTTCCTTCCTATATCGCCTTCTTTTTTTCTGGATCATCTTTCTTCCGAAATCAAATTTTCTTCTTACTATTTTTTTCATTTTGTCCTGGCTGTGTCCTAGATGTATCTTTGTTCAGCTTTTTAATCTTCTGTCTTTCCTCCTACCATTCTCTCTCTCTCTCTCTCTCTCTCTCTCTCTCTCTCTCTCTCTCTCTCTCTCTTTCTTTCTTCTTCTTCTTCTTCTTCTTCTTCTTCTTAATCTTCATCATCATCATCATCATCATCATCAGCAGCAGCATCAGCATCATCATTATCATCATCATCATCATCATCATCATCATCATCATCATCATCTTCTTCTTCTTCTTCTTCCTCTTCTTACCTTCATCTCCACCTTCTTGTCAACTGACAAGCACTGCATAACTTTTGCTTCTACGGCTGCCGTGTCTCTATCACTGCAGAAAATATTTCACCCTTGAGCATAAACAACAACCAGTATTTTCAACTAAAGGGAGGCTGAGAATAAAACTAAGGGTCAGGGGGAACATGGGACGTTTACCCTGTCTTAGACACACGGCTCAAACTCACCCCAAATATATCACAGATGCACACCGCACGGAACTCAGACACATTACAGACACACACAAGGCACACCACCAACACTCTCCACCCCGCAACATATTCTGTACGTGTGAACTCTACGGTATCAACTTGTCACGTGTGAACCTTAACTCACAGAAAACCGACAGCTTTCACATCGTAGAGCAAAATAAGTTACTATTATTGTGTACATTTGCGGCATAAAATATTGATGACACCTTGATAATCACTCACTCAAGATCTATAACCATAATTTTATTACCTTATTCCCTCTTGGTAATATACAGAAAAATTCACCTGATGGGCTAAAGCTAAGCAGATTTCATTTCTTCTATAAACTGCTTTGTTTTTCGCTCAGTATCTTTTAACAGGAAAATAGCTTTGATCGAAGAAATTGAAAAATATGCCGGGAGTTTTTTGATCCCTGGTTCTCTTGGGATTATTTTTCTCTAACTTGGCCTAAAATTGCCATCTCTCCATCGTGAATGCTGATTTGCAGTACGGGGTTAAAACTAGAATATGACGATAGTCAAAGAGAGGATGTAACGCCTAGGCTTTGTCTTATCCTACGACTGAGGTGCGTGAAATAAGCTGCACAAACACGCAAATCTGGGACAAATTAAGGTTAAAAGGAATATAAGCACGTAATTTTACTAATTCTCCACCCCTCGCTCACGCTTCCCTCAGTTTCCGTTTCCATTCCCACACTTACTCCCCATTGATCCCTCACGCTCCCTTCCCATACCTGGCTTACCACTCCCCCACTCACTGCCAACTCATCCCTGAATCTCCCTCGCTTTACCTGCCTTACAACTTCCACACTCAATCCCCTCTCATGCCCCATGCTCCCATCCTTTACATTCCTTCCCGACTCTCAAAGACATTCCTCACCCATCCCCAATTTTCCCTTCCTTTACATTCCTTCCCCACTCCCACACACACACTCCCCATTCATCGCCTACTCTCCCTCGACTTACCACTTCCCATCTCACTCCTCACACATCCTTCACTCTCCCTCCCCTTATTTGATTTCATTAATTTCCCACTCACTCTCCACGCTCCCTCCCTTCACCTACCTTCCCAACTCCCACACTCACTCTCTCACTCTCCCCTACAGGCACCACCACCACCACCACCACCATGCGGATGGCCCTTCTCAGCCTCTTTGTAATGGGTCTTCTGGCCGGAGGAAGTCTGGCACAGAGTTTACTGCCATGCAGCGGGTTCAACGTCTTCATTGCCGTTATTCTTCCTGAGATTCGTTAGTGGTTTTGGTTTGGTTCCTGTCTGAATGTCACTCTCATTCGCTGGTTCTCCTTTTAACATGCATATTCACTCACACATGCATTCATACACTCGCTGGTATCAGATGGTATCAGATATAACTCACACACACACACACACACACACACACACACACACACACACACACACACACACACACACACACACACACACACACACACACTCGTACATCCCTTCAGCAGTATGTAATGATTCACTTACACATATTCACTCAGGCACTAAACCTAACGCAGCTGAAAGAACGTTTCTACTATATACTCCCACTCCCTCAGTCTTAACTAACTCCCACAGACACTCGCACTCGCTTCACCCCATGCAGGTTCACTCATACTCCAAGGATGCTCCATCTCACTCACTCATTTACTCAATACCAACTTATGGAGATTGGTGAAGGACTGTTTCGGGGACGTTCAAACTCAGGTTCTTTCTTCTACTGTCACAAGCTTAGTTTAAAGAAGTTACTTTATCTGAATTATTTTACTAGTAATGGATGAGTCGAATCTACCAAAACCTGCGTCACATAATACACTTAGCTTTACATTCCTATGCTCTAAAGTCTAAACCATTCACACAGCCAAAGCAGCGTATGAGGAAGAGCCTTTCTTCCTCTCTCTCTGCTTCCCCGTTCTTTTCCGTTTATCTCAGTCTTTTCCGTTCTTCCTTTGCCTCCTCCTTCACCTGCCCCTCTACTAACACCCCCCTTAACCATCGACAGTCAAAGCCATATGTGAGGGAGGGCATTCACTACCTCCAGCTGTCCACCAATTCCTCTCTCTTTTTCTCTGTCCTTCCTGTGTCCTCCGCTGTCTCCCACTTTCCTCCTTCCTCTTTCAGGTGCTTTTCCTGCCTCGCTCTTTTCTCCCTGTCTCTAATAACCCCATTCTCCGAACCCTCCACAGTTAAAATAGTATGGCAGGGGCCGCTTCTATTACCCGTTTGCCAGATCAACTTGTTATGCTGCCTCCTGGAACTTTAGACCTGCTGGACAAAATAATCGATATATTGACAGACTGAGTCTCAGAGTTGAAACTCGATGTGAACTTGGACCTTCTCGTTAGAATTACCTGTAATGTCACTCTTTTACGGTGATTTTCATACTGTCACTCATTTTACACTGATTTTCACAATGTCACTCTCTCTTACGCTGATTTTCATAAGGTCACACATTTTAAGCTGATTTTCATATTGTTACTCTGTCTTACGCTGATTTTTATACTGTCACTCTGTCTTACGCTGATTTTCATATTGTTACTCTGTTTTACGCTCATTTTGATATAGTCACTGTGTTACGCTGATTTTTATACTCTGTTTTACCCTGTCTCTCATACCACAGATTTATTTTATGTGATTGTTTTAATCTGGCTCTCATACACATGCTTATGTTATGTGATTACTCTGGTTCCCATACCTTAGCTTTACGTTGGGTGATCTTGTTTTAAACTGGCACTAATATACTAACTTAATGCTGTGTGATTGTATTTTACTCTGGCTGTCATATCCTAGCTTTATGTTATGTGATTTTGTTTTACTCTGTCTCTCATATCCTTGACTTATGCAATTTTCTTTTACTCTGGCGCCGATACCATACCTTTATTTTATGTGTTTCTGTTTCACTCTGGTTTATATTATTCTGGTGGCAGTACTATGACTTTATTCTATTCTAACCACATGTTACCCATTCCAGGTTGGTGGCGCCAAAAAGCAGGAGAAAGCAACCTGTCACTCTCATTCTGTTTCTCAGCTGTCTTATTTTATTGTCTGCGTAAATCTATCTTAAAATTACTTCACTCTCATCCTCTTCTTATTCACGATTTACCCCATCTACTTCACTTCTTGCCCTCACAGATTACTGGTAGAGTTGTTCTCCCCTAAGCCACATCATTCCAATTTGCTTTATACCATACACACTTCTCACACTAGGTCACACCTCTGATTAAGAATATATTTCAGAACTGTCCTTCCTGTTCGTCTAGACCTCATCATTTCTCTCATTAACTCCACTTCTAATCTGTATACTGTCATCAATCTCCCACCACACCTTCTCTCTATTGGCTATATAATAACATAGCCTGGTTTTTTTTTTTTTATGCGAGGAAGAAGGAACCAAAGGCCATGAGCCCACAGTAACAGTTCCCTCCAAGAGAAAAACAAAATACAATAGAGAGCCAAATTCAAGATCCGATCATTTTGAGATGCCTGTACACACTGCGATTGAAAGACTGAAGATCATAGGCAGCAGGAAATACAGACAGAGGGAGACAGTTCCAGAGTTGACCTGTTGCATAAATGAAAGACTGGGAGTAACGGTTAACTCTTGCATTAGAGAGTTGGACAGAAAAGGGATGAGAGTTTGCTGCCAGACGGGTGCTACACGCCCGTCGTAGAGGTGGAGGAATGCAAGCAGACAGTTCAGAGGAGCAGTGACCATTAAAGTAGCGATAGAAAAGAGATAAAGATGCAACAGTGCGGCGAAAACACAGAGGTTGAAGGGAGTCAGTAAGAGGAGGAGAGTTAATGAGACGAAAAGCCTTTGACTCCACCCTATTGAGAAGAGCTGTATGTGTGGAGCCTCCCCACACATGAGAGTTGTACTCCACACAGGGGCGGATAAAACCTCTGTATAGAGTCAACAATTGTGCAGGGGTAAAGAAAGAGCGGAGTCGACTTAGCACACCCAATCTCTTGGAAGCAGATTTTACAAGAGATGTAATATGATCTTTCCAAGATAAGTCCCGAGTAAATGAAACCCCAAGCATGTTCAAGGATGATGCAGGACTAAGCTGAATATTATTAAACATTAATGGGTATACCTGTGGAAGATTTTGTCGGGTTGATAGGTGTAAGAACTGAGTCTTGGATGCATTAAATACAACCATATTATTTTTACCCCAGTTAGAGATACGAGCCAAGTCAGACATTAGGTGTGCCATAGCCCCATCCCTTGTTTGTTGAAGTAACTGTTGAGATGGGCGTTGCTGGAACCGAATGGAAAGGTAAAGGATGGAGTCATCAGCGTATGAGTGGATAGGGTTAGATGTACAGCTTAGAAGATCATTGATGAATAAAAGGAAGAGAGTTGGTGATAGGACAGAGCCCTGAGGAACACCACTGTTGATAGATCTAGGAGAAGAACGATGGCCGTCTACAACAGCGGCTATAGAACGACCAGAAAGGAAGCTAGTGAGGAAGGCACAGATAGAAGGATAGAAACTGTTGGAGGGCAGTTTGGAAATTAAGGATTTATGCCAGACTCGATCGAAAGCCTTTGAGATGTCAAGTGCAATGGCAAAGCTTTCGCCAAAGTCCCGAAAGGAGGATGACCAGGAGTCTGAAAGGTAGATGAGAAGATCGCCAGTGGAGCGTCCCTGACGGAACCCGTACTGACGATCAGAAAGAAGGTTGTGATAGGAAAGATGCCTTAAAATTTTTCTATTGAGAATTGACTCGAAAACTTTTGAAATACAGGACGTTAAAGCAATTGGACGATAGTTGGAGGGTTGGTAGTGGTCACCCTTCTTTGGGACTTTCTGAATGAGAGCAAACTTCCAGCAAGAAGGAAAGGTACAAGTTGACAGACAAAGGCGAAACAGTTTGCCTAGGCAGGGTGTAAGCACAGAAGCACAGTTCTTGAGAACAACAGGAGGGACCCCATCAGGCCCATATGCCTTGATAGTACTGAGGCCAGTGATGGCAGAAAATACATCAGCTGAAGAAATTTTAATGTCAGCCATGAGGAAGTCAGAGGGGGGAAGTGATGGAGGAACAGCACCGGAATCGTCTAAGATGGAATTGGAGGAGAAAGTCTGTGCGAAGAGATCTGCTTTATCAGTAGAAGAAATAGCTACAGAACCATCAGAGTAGAAAAGAGGAGGGAAGAATGATGAGGTAAAGTTGTTAGAAAAGTTTTTGGCAAGGTGCCAGAAGGAGCGGGGAGAATTCGAGTTGGAGAGTTGAGAGCATTTAGTATGGATGAAATTATTTTTAGCAGAGCGAAGAACAGACTTAGCACGATTCCGGGCAGAAACGTAAAGATGATGTGATTCAGGGGTGGTTTGGCTCCGGTACCTTTTGTAGGCCCTCTCCTTGTTGCGGACAGCATTAGAACAAGCGTGTTTAAACCAAGGCTTTCTTGCTTTAGTCAAAGGATATGAGAAAGGAATGTATGCTTCCATGCCCGAGAGAATAACCTCTGTAATGCGCAAGGCACACTCAGATGGCTCCAGGCCATGGAAGCAATAATCATTCCAGGGAAAATCAAAGAAGTACTGCCTGAGGGCCTCCCAGTTTGCGGCTCCAAAATGCCGCAGACGACGATTCCCTGGAGGGTCCACAGGCCGTAACGGAGTGATAGGACAGGTTAAGGTGATAAGGTTGTGATCGGAGGAGCCCAACGGAGAGAAAAGATTAACAGAGTAAGCAGAAGGATTAGTTGTGAGGAAGAGGTCAAGTATGTTGGAGCTCTCTCCAAGGCGGTCAGGGATATGGGTAGGGTGTTGTACAAGTTGCTCTAGGTCATTAAGGATAGAAAAGATGTAGGCTTGTTCACCAGGTGGATCACTACCTCTACGTTAACACGTCCCTGGTCATTCAAACTCTTTCAATTTCATCTTTCACTCTGGTAAGTCATCTAACTCCACATACAGACCTGCAGCACTTCGTCAAAGCACTTCCACCCTTTTTCGGTCTGCAGTATTCAAAGATCGATGCATGCATCAATACAGTACCGTCAGAGTCACTTTGCTGTCCTACTTCGCAATACTTCACAGTGCCCTAATATGCCTCTTCTCCTATAGTACGACTTACTTGAGGTCCCATAGTTCTGTGTGGTGCTTTGGCCACTTTGTAAATTCCTACAATACTATATTTCCTCCTACTCTTGAGCGATCAGACTTACACAGCGTTGTACTCCATGTGTTTGTTTCATGTCATCACCTCGGCTTTTCTTGTATTCGCTAAACTTCATCCCTTTAATATGAAGACTTATTTTCAGCTTATTCTGGTAAACTGGATTCACCAAGTAGTTCAGTGTGGCGAATCTGTTTAATCTTGAGGCAAATTGGTTTTTATTTGTGGTGTGGGAAATCTTTTTAATCTTCCTGCTAATTTGTTTTTATTTGTAGTGTGGAAATCTTTTAAATCTTCTGGCTAATTGTTTATATATGTGGGATGTAGAGTTCAGATATTGATAAGACAATAACGATTTCGATGACAAAGATATTACACTGATTCCTAAAGAACTTGAGTGAGAAAGATTTATTCTCTCTCAGTCAAACCCCCCTCCAACATTCTCCCACACTTCTCACCTGTTTTGCGATGCTCTGCCTTCCACTAAATTATGCTGCCCTTCCCTGCCTTCCTGTACATTACCCTTCCCTGCCTTCCTCTACATTACCCTGCCATGCATTGCTCTTCATTACCCTGCCCTTCCCTGCCTTCCTGTACATTACCCTTCCCTGCCTTCCTCTACATTACCCTGCCATGCATTGCTCTTCATTACCCTGCCCTGTCCTGCCCTTCCCTGCGTCCCTTCAAACATCAGGCAGGTCCTCTAATCACTTGACCTAATCGACCCTCTCCCCTTCCTCTACCACAGTCGGCACACCACCTGAGGTGATCGTGGATATCTTGCTAGATATCCTCGGCCTTGAAAGCCTCGTGGCGGTCCTCCTGTGTCTGCTGTCGAAGCCTGGCTTTGTGAGTACGAAAGATAAATATGGAAATATTGATGGGGAGAGAGAGAGAGAGAGAGAGAGAGAGAGAGAGAGTTATTTGATATTTTTTATTTTATAGCAAATACATATTTATCAAGATATGAAACTTAATTTCACGATCATTATCACTCTTGTGGAAATTTTACTTTTAAGTGTTACATCGTGATTGTTGTAAAATGAAAAAAAAAATCCATAACCTCTCTAACATATCTTTAACGTGAAGAAAAAAAAAAAACGTATAACGCCTCTAACTTCTCTCTCTCTCTCTCTTAAATCTGAAATAAATATGCATAACGCAATAACTTATCCCTCTCTAACCTGAAAAAATGATCCATAAAGAACTAAAACTTCTCTCTCTAACATCAAAAAAAGATCCATAACCTCTGTAACCTCTGACTGTCTGTCTGTCTGTCTGTCTTTCTGTCTGTCTGTCTGTCTGTCTGTCTGTCTGTCTGTCTGTCTCTCTCTCTCTCTCTCTCTCTCTCTCTCTCTCTCTCTCCTGAAAAAGATCTATAAGCCCTGTAACTTATCTCGCTATCCTAAAAAAAAAAAAAAAAAAAAATCCATAACCCCTGTAACTATCTCTCTCTCTCTCTCTCTCTCTCTCTCTCTCTCTCTCTCTCTCTCTCTCTCTCTCTCTCTCCCCACAGCACATCGAATTCATCACATGCTTGCTTGGTGAAGTTCTTGGAATTCCTGAATAACATGGAACCCGCTGAACCGACCTAAATCAAAGTGAACCAGAACCAGGACCAATGTCCATTTTGTGTGCATGTGCGTGTGTGTGTGTTCGCGCGCACACGAGTGTGTATGTGAATAAATCCAAAGCAGCATCTTACATTGTTTCCATTACCTGAGTAATGCACAGATCATAATTATTTTTTACTCATTTCTGAATAAAGGTAATTTAAGTGATAAAAAGTATCATATGAATTAATTTCCACTAGAACTATAAGGAATGGTACTGTATAATTATATATATAATTTGCCTTTCAACATAACCTTTAATGGTAGTTCTTCAAGGGAACACTGCTTTGTCTTGGTCCTGAAGCCTGTGCATTCCAGTCATCAAAGGAACTACAAAAATCAGGTGCAACGACACTGTGATGTTTCTTTACTAGGGATCAGATGAAAAGTGTTCCCCTGACACCAAGTGCCTGAACTGTACATACGAGGCACCAATCTCAAATCTTTTTCTAGTAGTTCACTATCTTGCAGTCTACCAGGATCTTTTCACTGGATAGGGAATGAGATAAGAGGCGGTCGTATAACCGGTTAGCGAAGTTGCCCAGCTATATCGATGCCACCACTTGAAGGGGTCCCTCACAACCACCAGCCTCTTTCTAAACAACAAAGACGAGTTCAGTCAAACCATGGTCCTTAATCTTCGGCAGCGATGCAGCAGATGACTTTGGCGTATTCAGTGTCAAGAGTATAGGAATTTTTACAATCTAGGCGCCTTTGGAAACAAAAACTTGGGATGAGCAGTCGGCATGAAGCGTCCGGTCGTCATTCCTGTTTTTCTCTCCATGGACTTTGAAAGTCAGTGTATTGAGTCAGCAGCAACTGACAATAACGATACTACCCTGCCACATATAATATCATGTGTCGGCTGCTGCGGGTTTACCTCACTGAGGCGAACGAAGTTGTTGTACAACAAACGCAATAGTGTTCGGAGAGACATGGAAAAACACTGATAGATGTCTCGTGGAGCAAGAAAAAAAGAACCCTTCTTAAAAATGGATCAGACGAAAGTATACGATACATGCAATCAAAAACGTACTTTTTCATTCAAGGAAGAAACAACCAAAGACTAAAAACCCCAAAAGTTCTTATTTACACGGAGAACAAAACAAAACAATGCAAAATTGAAGATCCACTAATTCTGAGATGTGACTGGGGTCACAGACAAAGGAAAATACAGGCTGAAGAAGGCAGTTCAGGATCTGACCTGCTTCATACAAGAATGAGTATCATTTACTCTTGAACTAGACAGCTGGACAGAGAAGGGGTGAGAGTGAGCTGTCAGAAATGTTCTACGTGCTGCGATAATGGACGAAGGGTGCAAGTAGACGTTTCAGAAACACACCAAAACTGCGATGGTGCAGAGATAGAGATAGAACACTGCAGAGAAGAGAGATAGGTTGAAGGAAGTCTGTGAGAGAGGGGATATTAATAGATGATAAGCCTTTGATTCAACCCTGTTTACAAGAACGGTATGTGGGGAACGACTCCAACGCCAAACATGCTAGATGTACTCCACACACGGGCGAATAAGACCCCTATTCAAAGTCAACAACTGTCAAGTGTAACGAAAACACGGAGTCGGTTTAGCGCACGTAACCCTTGGAAGGAGATTTTGCGCGGGTGGTAGTATGATCTTTTCAAGACTCGTAGAGAAGGAAAACCGAAGGTTATTAAGAGACAATGAAGGACTGAGCTGTGTATTGCTAAATATTAAGGGATATTTCTGTTGAAGATTTTAACGGGACAGATGGTGTGTGTGTGTGTGTGTGTGTGTGTATATATATATATATATATATATATATATATATATATATATATATATATATATATATATATATATATATATATATATATATATATATATATATATATATATATATATATATTGACAAGTCAAAAAATAGTGAACTTCAGCTTCATCACATCATTAGTTATAGAACTGAAGAAACGGACACCGAAATAAGCATTTAGGAATGTGAAGGATGGAGCCATCTGAGTGAGAGTGGACAAGGATAAAAATGCAGTTCAGAAAATCACTTATGAATAGATGGGAGAGAGCCGATGTGAGCACAGACCACTGAGGAACACCACTATCGATAGTTTTAGAAGATGAAAATAGGCAGTGTACAATAGCAGCTACAGAACGACCACAAAGGAAGCCTGAGATTAAGATACAGACAGGAAAGAAACCATAAAAGCGCGCTTTGGAAATCATCAGTTTTTGTCAAACTCGGTTGATAGCTTTGATTATGACTTGTGCAATGTTAAAGGTTTCGCCACAGTCCCAGAAGATGGATGACCAAAAATCATAAGGCAATGTGTACATCACCAGTGGAGCATCCCTAGAAGAAAAGAGTTTATGAGAGGACAATGCTTCTGAATCT